>NW_023596921.1:46448782-46550470 GCF_011947565.3 Pollicipes pollicipes | reverse complement strand
AAAAGAATAGAGAGATAAGAAGTGATTGAGTAATAGAGTAATGGATTGTGGAAGAGAAGAGGTAAAACTAATCCAATTATCTACGGGCGTAATGAGCAATGAAACTGAACGAAAATGGTAGCAGGACCACCACAGTGCAAGTCTTAAACAAATACTGCATTAAAAGTTGTACCCGAAGCACCGCCAGAACAGATCAAACAATATTATTTTTATTCTAGTCTAGTCACTTTAGCTTTTCCAACTGACCTCTGACCTAGAATGCCTCACAGCTCACCTTTGGCGGCCATGTCGAGGTCAGCAGGGTCGTAGGTCAACTACGCCAGCCCCTCCGGATCTGTAGCCCTCAGGCGTACGGCTCGCGTAGACCCGTACGGAACACCAGAGCGCACAAGTAATTCACGACGTAGCACAGACCGGAATGCATTCATCCAACGATTCGCCTGCCTAACGCTACCCAGAACTGACGTCCTCGTGTCGTCGTGTGCCGTTCTCATATGCCATCTGCCACTCAAACACTGGGCGTGACGTTGGCACGCTGTCGCCACTGAGACGGGGCCCTCGCGAGCCGCCTGCCACCCATGCACTGGAACAGTGGTCTGAGACGAGCCCACTCGATGGTCGAAGGAATAAAGCCATGCCAAATTCTCAGCGAACGCCGAGCCCGGCCAACACAAGCACTTATCAGAGGTCATCATTGGTCGGGGCCCGCTGGTGTCGGCGGCTCCGGTGATGACAGCGGTGCGGGCCGGCATCCATCTCCGCCGGGCGCTCGGCCAGACCCGAGCGACCTGCCCTGGGCGCCATATCATGTGCTGAATGGGCCGTTCCGCTGATGACAGAGCTGGAGCAGGCGCATGTGATAACGCTAGAATTGTCACACAAGCTTGTTACCACTCGGCATAGATCGTCTCATTTTTCCTGCATGGTGATCACGTTTTGCAGACTTGATTGAAAAGATTCCTAGGATACTCCGATGTTCTTCATATGGATCATTTCCGTCAGACATTGTATAGTTAAAGTTGTCGCCACAAGGTTCGCTGACGCGTGAGAGACCGGCGCGTCACGTTACTTCGTCGCACGGACCCGGACAACTCCAAGTCGTCAGCACCCTGTCAGAGTGTCGCACCACTCCCAGACCACCGGACCAAGCGTTGAACACCCTTTCCAACCGGTCGTTAACGGTCCGGGTGGTCTACGTTCGCGGACCACCCGGACTGCTGAGGACTGCTGAGGACTGCTGAGGACTGCCACTCTCTGCAGGGCCGACAGGTCGGGTTCACCGCACGCGACCTACAGCCCTGAACGGCCGACGACGGCGCGTCCCCAGGTCGGTGAGACGCTGAGGAGCCGACACCTAAGCGCGACGCAGTAACGACCCCGGTCAGGCCCAACCACGAAAAACCGGCTCGCCACAAGGGTTTGCACTCGGCAGGTGAATGGCGCGGCTCCAATCTGCTTCGTCTCGGCGCGCCGCGAAGCTGATCGGTAATGGCGGCGCGGCCGCGACAGCTGGCGCGCCGTCGGCAGCTCGGCGCCCGGGCCGGCACGTCACCTGCTGCCGTTCATCAGTCGGGGCAGCCGCCGAGCCGCCAGCGCCCGACGGTGTGGCTAAGAGCGCAGGCCCGCCAGCATGTCGAGCGTCGCCTCCACCCTCCACGCTCCGCACTTTTAGAATAGGACAGCGCTCCTTCAACGGCCGCCTGAAGAAAATGTAAGAGAACAGGCAGGGAGAGGTGGGAGAGAGAGAGAGAGAGAGAGAGAGAGAGAGAGAGAGAGAGAGAGAGAGAGAGAGAGAGAGAGAGAGAGAGAGAGAGAGAGAGGGAGAGAGAGAGAGAGACAAGAGAGACAGAGAGAGGGAGAGAAAGGGAGAGAGAGGGAGAGAGGGAGAGAGAGAGGGAGAGGGAGAGAAAGAGAGACCAGCCTTTCATCTAAATTTAATTTAATCGAGACGCACCCATCGAACGGCGTGATTATGTAAAATACAAATCACCCTGATGTCCGGCTGATGCCCCCCCCCCCCCCCCCTCTTCGCCACTGACGACGTTCCGGCTGTTATCTCCTCCACCGCCACTGCCGACGGTTCGTCTGATCGGCGGCGTTTGACACGCGACGGCCCGACCGACAGGCCTGCGGGTCGCCTGGTGTCGATGTTAGCCCGCTACGGAGTCGACGCGGGGGGGGGGGGGCGGGGAGGGTCGCAATCGACGCCGAGCGTGACACCGGGCCGAGTGGCTCCCCGCCGAGCCGGCCGGAGGGGCGGCACGCTCCAGTCGACACGGCCACCAGCCGGGAGGCGCCGGGCGCCGATCAGATTCGCTCTGGCGTCTGCCGTGGGGCGCGGCTTGCGCTATGCCTGCCCGGCCCTTCTCGGGCCATCCCTCTTAGCGGGAGACTCTTGAAAAAACATGACGTCTTCTGCATATAACGAGGTCGGGAACAAAACTTAAGTGAAATTGATGTGCCACAACTACGCTTACAGGTATATATATATATATATATATATATATATATATATATATATATATATATATATATATATATGTGCGTGTGTGTGTGTGTGTGTGTGTGTGTGTGTGTGTGTGTGTGTGTGTGTGTGTGTGTGTGTGTGTGTGCGTATGCGTGTGTGTTGCTCTGCCGTTCTGCCGTTCTTCAGTACATGTACTGCGCCTGTTCAACAAGGTAAAACTTTGATGACACAAGCTCATTTTCAACGAAATGGGCTTTGTGCATTGACATGTTTCAACCCCGAGATTAGGTCTGTGTTTCAACGGCCCTTCCGGCTTCAGTATCGATCACGTTATTTATGACGTGAATCAGCGGCAACGTGTCTCCTTTCCAGTCGGTGATGAGCACAAAGGTGCTGAAGGGCTTAAGGTAAGTGTTTTACCAGGATTGGACCTAAGGTCAGATGTGCAAACTCGTGGGCCGGGTAAAACAGCGTCCTAGAGACCTTTTGTACACAGAATCCGCCATCACGCCAAGAAAATAGCGACAGACGGCGAAGCTGAGTCTTGAATCCTCTCACTGTTCATTGGTGGCAGCGGCCTCAATAACATCGCGTTGACCGCTGCGATATTTGGCCCCAATCAATCGATATCGTTTACCTGCGACCAGTCATCATAGGACAGTCCCGAACTGATTGAATGGTCGTTTAATTTAGTTTAATTTTTTCCCGCGCCTATGTCTGTGGCGAAGCTCAAGGCCCAGTTAAGCGTATGAACGGCAGGTGCGGATTGACCGGGCGCGAACGCTCCAGTCGTCCCCGGCCAGCCGCACGGTCAGCCTCAAAGGACGGCCCGAGATCATTGCACCAGAGGAGACATCGAGTTACGCTAAATGACAGTCATTGGGAACTCCCTAGAAAGATGTTACAACACCATTCAGTCTTAATTGTGTATGCCAGTCGACGCCACGAGTGTGGGCGGGGCCGCCGCTTGGAAGGGTAGGACAGAATATGAACTAGCACAGGGAAGGATGGTGCGCTCTGGGCCGCGTTCGACATCTCGACTTCCTGAACGCTATCGATCGGTGTGCATTCTTTATATATTGCATATATGGTCTGCATTCTGCATCACGACCACGTATTTGGTCTGCTTTCTGCGGCTGTTCAGACCAAACTCACGAGCCCTGCGCAAACATGGAAGGCTCGGGTCTTCCGTCTGAACTGCAGCGAGATGGGTCATTTCGCCATCGTTCCTTCAGACTCCCTGATGAAAAGGGACTCGCCTGCCGTGTTTTCTCTCGAACTTCACTCAGCCAGCTTCAGCTCTCCATTATCACTCTCCTTGGGCTTTGAGCCACTCTAGATAACTCGCCTGGTTGACTTGCTCTCCGAGCACTGTGCAGTCGCCGCCTCCTCGTCGGCAGAATGCCCAGTGCAAAGCGGCACCGATAGAGCTGCTTCACATCATTACACCATTCTCAGAATATGCAAGCTTGTTGAAAACCTCGTTACCCTGATTTACAGCTCCACTAGTTTCTGAAATATTTTGGCGGCCGCTTTTCTGCGGCGGCCTTTTGAGAGCCGGATACAATTTCTACACGTCACTGACTCTTGTTCCAGGTCATAAACGCTTTGCGAGGCACGTAACCGGCTCATTACCTCACCCCCGTCTTTTGGCCTGGCCGTATGGAACTACCGACTGCGAGTCACAGTGCAGGTTCTTCAGAGTCTCAAGTCGCATCGGAAAAGAGCGATGGGCGCCGACAAAAGTGTGCAGGAGCGGATCTGACACCCACCAAACCGCGATTATTTCCATCATTTTTATCTTATTCTCAAGCAGTATTCGAACATTACGCTCCTTAAAGTTGCTCTTGGCCGATGATGCCATCAAAACTGGATACTAATGGTCCGATGATACCGTATTAACACATCGTGCAATGACATCTACGGTGCTAGTATTCGCATTGAGAATGCCGGTTCAGCGTTAAGCATTTCGCTCATTCATTTCGTATCCTAAAATGTCAGTCGGGCAAATGACAAAACACTTTTTATTTGCTTCTCATTAACACTGCCAACAAATATCTATGACTCACGCGTATTTCATAGAAACGTAAAACGTCTCCTGTTCGTAGGAATCTTTCCCACGAAACGCCTCGCAATGCGTCACTGTCCAAAGCGGCAAGCGCTGCCTTGTTTACAAAAGCAGGAAAGCTACGTCGCGTACGGTGCACATGTCGAGTGAGTTTGCACGAGGGCCGATAAGTACAAAGCGCACAGGCGATCGCCAGCAGTCGGTCGGGTAGCACCGCGCAGTTTTCTCCTGACAACACACCACGCAGTGCACAACACAGGTTCCGGTTGGTGCGGTCCAGACCTCGGTCGCAGCGCTCAGCCCAGGCGAGAGCGCAAACGGCGCCGGACAGAGCCTAGAAACTGGCGTCGACTTTGACCAGACCCAGCGTGGATTTCATTCTGACGATAGGCGATCATGGCTTCCCAGCAGCGGTGTGGCAGGCACGTGGCGGCGTTTCCCTGCCAGCCCTTCCAGGAGCGCCCTCGTCGGGCGCCGCCGGGGCTCTGTTTCTGACGTCCCCAAGTCGCGGACAGGCTGCAAGCCAACGCTGCGGCCGGCTGGTCTAGCACACGCACGCACTCCACACGAGACCGATGATAGCTCATCGCTGACGCTCCGAACACTGTCACCTGAGCCCACGCTGGACTGCACCGCCGGGAGGCAGAGCTGGACTGCACCGCCGGCGACGCAGAGCTGGACTGCACCGCCGGGGAGGCAGAGCTGGACTGCATCGCTGGGAAGGCCGGCTGGACTGCACCGCCGGAGAGGCCGAGCTGAACTGTACCGCCGGGGAAGCAGAGCCGGACTGCACCTCAGGAAAGGCGGAGAGGCAGAGTTGGACTGCACCGCCGGAGAGGCATAGTTGGACTGCACCGCTGGAAAGGCGGAGCTGGACTACACCGTTGCAGAGGCAGAACTCGGCTCGTCGAGCCGTCCTTGAACGCACACCTCCGGCGACTACGCCAGCGACCAAGCCGGCGTTGAGCCGCCTGTCCAGCCGCCCACATCACAACTTGTTGGCGCCGTAGAAGCTGCTGTCGTTGGGCGACATGCCGGCGATGTAGTGGCCCGAGCCGAGCTCACCGCTTGAGGTCGTGAACGGGCGCGGGTAGGGCACCGGCAGCGGCTCCTCGAAGCCACTCAGCTTGTTGAAGTTGTACGGTGGCGGCAGGCCGGCCGACTGCTCGATGAACAGCTGGCGCTCGTTGTCGGTCGTCGTCGACACCGAGCTGTTGCCCACCGAGTCCGTAAACGACACTGGCGGCAGACAAGAGCGAGCTTAAGTTGGAGCCAGGGAACAGATGCCAACAGACTCATGCAGGCATTCGCATACCCATACAGAGGAGAGGCATTGCACCAGTTGTAATTCGCTTCTAACCGGAAGTAGCCATTTATCTAACGTCACTGTCCATATCTTATCGTGATGCGACCCGTAACCGTTCGCCTGACGAAGCTCAGGGGTCCCGCGTAGCGATTAATACCACACCGTTTGAAAAAGGCATCGCCTAACCAACAGCTGATCAAGGCCTGTACAGAACTTTCACTGGTTCTCCACTCTCTGGCGCACTTCGCCTGATCAGCCTCCGAGTCGTTCAGCCTAACTCGCTGCACTCGCGCCGTGGCTTCGCCTTTCGAACACGGAGTTGCACTTCCTAGGAACGCCGAGGAAGGGTTTGACGAAGGCCACCATTAAGATCGAAAAGCAAACCGATAATAGTTGTATGATGGAGGGAGATGATTGATTGTATATTGGTCCTTATATTCGCTTGGTATTTTAACAGTCAGTTACTGCTATGATCAGCTTGCGCTTACTATTTACGTGGAAGAATAAACTGGACGGGGCCAGGTCAGCAAATATTCACCGTCCTCCACGCAATAACAAGCCGGACCGGTATCGGTATGGTTTGATCTGACAAACTACTTCGATTTTCAACTTACCAGCTAATTTTGTAAGCTGTGACGCAACTTTTCTGAACCTTTGTGGTATGGTTCTTTTAATGCCTTTTTAATACTACATCCGCATACCTATTTCCGTGATGGTGTTAGGTTGCCCCTGGTTCAAGTTTGACGTACACAACAGAGATCAAACATGCATCGAAAACCAAGCACACTGCTGCGTGGAATGTGAGCTAGGCCACGCCAAGCCACCACCGATTGCTGACCTCTGTTGGTGCGGTACGAGGTGAAGGTTCTGGGCAGGCTGCCGACGCCGTTCAAGTTGCTGGACCGGCTCTGCCTGGTGACGGCAACCTCGTCCACGTCCTGCAGCATGTCCTCCAGCTCCTGGCGACCGGACCTGCCGTCCCGCCGACCCAGCGACGCCGACGAGTAGCTATACATGTTGGTGACGCCGTTGGCTGCTGTCGGCGAGTGGAGGCTGTCTGTGGATGACCGCAGCGGGGGGGGGGGGGGAGATCAACGGTCACGGAAATCCGTGGTTTGAATCTGCCGCTGCACGGGCCCTGGATTTCAGCTTTTATCCTCTGTAAAAACGGCGATCAGAGAAAACGCCGAGAGCAGGATGAAACTCAGCTATCAGGACTTGCACTGTCATGGCCGTAAAGGAGGCCGACCGACACGTTGTGTGGCGTAAGTTGTGGCCTGCGGTATGCACTCATGGTAAAAATGCACACCTGCAGTTTTCGGATATTATTTTGCATGTGACGAACACATGTACGTGACTAGAACTCCTCCAGTCGGGTCCATAGCCTCATCAGTGCCATCAAAGTCATCAATCAGAAGGCCAGCGGGATGACCAGCCAATGAGATGTCTGCTATCATTTTCGACTAATCTTACCTCGCTTACCGCCGCCGCGTTTCTTGTAGCAGAGGCAGCCCTTGCAGAGACAGCAAGAGATGATGGTGACGAGGGCGATGGTGACGACCGCGCCCACCGCCACACCCAGCACCAGCGGCAAGCTGAGGCCGCGAGCGAATGTTGTGGGGCCGGCTCGCCGGCGGCGACGCCAGAAAAACGACACAACTCGGCCGGCGGACCGCATCGCGGCCGACAGGCGCGAACTTCTTGTCGTCAGAAGTTGTGATAAGATAAACACCAAACGTGTGACTGTATTGTCAACCAGTTGCTGGCTGAGGAAACGCGGCTTCCGAGGCCCGCGAGCGGTGGTTGAGTTATTTGGCGGGAAGCGGCCACAACGTTTTTCTTTAAGTCGTCGATGCGTCACTTAGAGGTGACATCGCTGGCCGTCCGCTTGCGTTTGTCAGTTCGAAGGGATTTTAACATCTTGGACCCATCTGTATATGCATATAAAGAGAGAGAGAGAGAGAGAGATATATATATATATATATATATATATATATATATATATATATATATATATATATATATATATATATATATGTGCATGCATCTTTTATCCGATGCTATAAAAGATGCATGCAAACGAGAGTTGGGAAGCATGAGAAGACACATTTCTTTATTGCACTAACTCACTTGTCCCCGATGACGGTGTTGGCGTCTCCGCCAGGGTCCGTGTGTTCTCTGGTGGTGCAGCAGTAGCGGTAGGTGGAGGTGCCGCAGCAGAACACGGGCTCCTCCTCCAGCTTCGGACAGGCAAACCCGTTGTTCCACTTGCCGAAGCTGTCCACGTAGCCGGAGCAATAGGCGTCCCGGCTCAACACTGGAAACGGCAGAAGCAACTATTACTCCAGTTCTATGCACGAGATGATATTTTTATCTACGGTTCAAGAATACGTGGCAACTTCTATCTTCGAAGGGCCATTTTATTGTGGGAATCCAGGGTGCATTCATTCCGAATAACAGAAACCCTGTCGGATGAGTTTCAAATTGGCCTTCGATGCTGTTACGGTATCGGCAGTTCTGGCTTCACGTCGGCAGCTGATGTCACATGTCTCCTGCAGCTGGTTACAAGCGAGATTGCACTGGGTCAGCTGGCATGTCTGATTACTAGAGAGATGGTCTCACGCTGGATCAGTGTGCAGGTTTGGGCAGTATGACACCATAATGTACTTGCGCGACATAGGCGATAGCTGGAGCGTTATTTGAGACGCCTGAACTGCGATGCGACATCGACACGTGATCAGATCAGATCAGTGCGATCAGAACTATTTGGCGAGAAGCCGAGATATAGACACGAATACGTGCTTAGCCTCAAGTGCGTAGTAGAACGCATGGTGCCCTGTGCGTGTCGTCCAAGGACGTGAGCGAGCCTTATGCGCAGCCATGGCTCGAGCGGGGCAACTATTGCCACCGAAATGGCCTATTTGAATCTAACGGGCACGCATGCTGGTGGTGAAGAGACGGTATATAAAAGTCTCCACCGTGAAATTGGTCAATGCGTGCCAAGTGGAGTGCTGCATTTTTCCTGTGGCTTGTCATGCATCGATATAGTATGGCTTTGCAGATGCGGTGTAGAAGACGGTCACAAGCGTTGACGATGAGAGCTCACAAAGTCCCTATTAGTTGTAAATTTGGTTAGCTGATTATCTGTCACTCGGCCGTTTATGAGTCTATCTCGATGAACACAGTTTAAGAGAAATGCCTCACAACTGAAGATATTGAAGCCAGCATCAGATAGGACGAAACAAGCTCACTTGTAACAATTTGTATGTTTTTTAGGTGGAAAAGGCTGCTCTAGATAGCACAACTCTCTTTTTAGTAAATATGCTCCTCAGTACGCCATGGTTTGATAACGTCATCGCATCTTGCAGAACATTGATTGAGAGCCGATTGACAGCCGCTATATCTGGAAATTGCGCTCACAAACGCCAGATATGAACGCCTAGGATTTAATGCTATAGATTTGAATCATGGAATGCTAGGATTTAAATGACTTTATTATCACGTCATGAGGGCCATGCTGACTTTGAAATGCTCTTCCTGATATACCTTTCCCATTTTTTGCGGGCGTGTTGTCAGAAAATAGAGTGGCTTAGATCTTAAGAAGGGCAGGATTGTGAACAGCACCGAAAGGTCTTCAAGCTAGCTATTCTGGTTCCAAATCCCATATAAATGCGGAACACTCCCTTTAATAATGCTAATCTCTGAGATGCTATGCCCGCGACGTTCCGTTAGTCGTGCACGATCACACCGAAGGTAAAATTTCATGACGGCGTTGAGCACGTATGATACACCGATATGCGAAAAGCACTGTCCTATAAGCCAGCAAGAGGCGCGGCGGAGATTCAGCACATCACACCAGCGGCATGTCTGGAGGGCGGCAATGACCAATGGCCAGCTTGACTGCAATCCGTAAAAAGAATGACACCAGCACAAGCGCGAGTCAGCATACTGCTCGGCAGTCCCAGTGACCGTGGCCGTGACCGTGGCCGTGACCGTGGCCGTGACCGTGGCCGTGACCGTGGCCGTGGCCGTGACCGTGCTCGTGCCCGTGCTCGCGCCCGCACTCGTGCCCGTGACAGTGCCCGTGCTCGTGCTCGTGCCCCTGCTCATAACCGTGAACGTGGCCGCGACCGTGACCGCGATTCAGACAAGCTCCGTAACAGTGCGGGAGCGGCCAATTTGATATCAGTGCAGTGATCGTGTCAGAACGGCCGGCTGGCCGGGTCAGCACGGAACAGGAACGGGTCACAACCTCCGAACGCAGGCGACGTCTGCAGCGACCATCTCGGCAATCTCGTCAGATGTGCCTCGTCACGCCGTCTGAAACGCACTGCCGTCGGTCTGCAAATTTCACGCCGGCAACTCATTTGTGGCGCGAATCTCATGGTCGGCGTCTGCGCCCGCTCGAAACGGCTCGGCGCGGACTGGGGAGGAGCGGGAGGGGAGGGGTCGCGGCGCTCGGGTGGCGTTTTTCTCCGAGACGCCAGACTCGTCACTGGGCCCAGCGCCGTCACACCACGCCCCCAGAGCCCAGCCGTGGCTCGCTGATGAAATGAGACTGGGAATAATTACCGCAGCGGAGCGATTCCGGCTCTGGAAGACACATCCCTGCTCATCTGCTGCCGACGGGGACCGTTTTGAGGACGCCAGAGTGTTTTCTCGCGTCCCGCATCGACCAGCAATCAACGGCGCTGAATGGTGATGTGTGCAACTTGGGCAGTTTATTGACAAAGACAGCCACCAGAACTCTCTCCCCAGAGACAGAACGACCGATTTCTAAGGTGACGTTTTTCTGGCTCCTGTGGCATAGATATCAGATCGCGTGACTATTATTATTCATATCTGAAACCTCTGGTTCACCAATCTTCAGAAAACTCGCTTCCCTCCAAGACCTTGCTACGGTCGTGACGTTTTTGAAAACTGGGTATTCCCCGTGTTAGAATCAGTGTAAACCCGTTGTGTTGGATACAATTTGATTTCTTGTTGCTTCCACTGCTCCGCTTCATCTGTCTCTGACCTACTTCTGCTGCTTCTACTGTTTCTACTTCTGACTGAGTAACTAATAATCATCTCCAAACGCATACACTTATCAATATATATATATATATATATATATATATATATATATATATATATATATATATATATATATGTGGGTGTGGGTGTGGGTGTGGGTGTGGTGTGGGTGTGGGTGTGTGGGTGTGTGGGTGTGGGTGTGGGTGTGGGTGTGGGTGTGGATGTGGGTGTGGGTGTGGGCGTGTGTGGGTGTGGGTGTGGGTGTGGGTGTGGGTGTGGGTGTGGGTGGGTGGGTGTGGGTGGTGGGGTGTGGGTGTGGGTGTGGGTGTGGGTGTGGGCGTGGGTGTGGGTGTGGGTGGGTGTGGGTGGGTGTGTGGGTGTGTGTATGGCTTGATCGAGCAGTAAGCCATATCTAGAAAAACACCTCATACCTACATCCCAGCGGCGTGGGTACAATCCCCGACACGCTGCCCTTCCACCGCACCTCAGCGGCCACCCAAACTCGGGGCCTCCACAGCATCTGATAGATAACTCACACTCGCGCCCCCTCGGAGCAACACACGCCAGTCCCAGGTGGGGATCGTTTACGGAGAGCGGCTGCAGCCGACCCGCGATGGAACACGTCGGCCCCGCAGGTGACATCTGGAGATAAATGGCAGCAAGCGGCGGACCGGCTGCGCCCCGGAGCAGCGGCGTCGCCCGCCAGACGCCAGAAGACCCAGCGCAGTGAGAGCGTCTCGAGTCGCCGCCGGCGCTCCGGGTGCTCTTCTGGTGGAGTCTGCCCGGTGAGCGGACCTCACGCCTTGGTAACCCTGGCTATCGCCCCTGCCGATGACGTTCTCCGGGAGGTGACACAGAGTTTCGCGTTCTTTATCGCTTAATAGCGAGCATATTGCACCCGCCCGCCGCCCGAGCCAGGAGCCGGTTGCGTCATCCGTGAGTGACGCTATGAGCTGTACGGAGGCGGCTGAGTGGCGGGCGGCGGGTCGACCGGACGTGCCGCGGGGCTCAGGTGCGCCCCGCCTCGGTCCGCCTGCCAGTCATCTGTGGGCGGGATCAGTGGCACCGGCCAGACCCGGCCTTGTTGCGCGCTACTCTCCGGCGCGCCACCACATCTGGTCTCGCCACCTGCCAGCACTCTTTACTGGGTCCGATACCCTAGCCCACCCCGTGGCAAGGCCTGTCAGCTCGAGCAACGCTACTCGCAACCGAGCCCTGCCAGCGACACCCGACATCGCGCGCACTCTCCACCAGCTGCTCCACTCCGCCGCTCGGGGCCTTTTCTCTGCCCTCTCCGTGGCTTGGGGCCTCTCATCGCCGCTATCGTTTTCACCTGGCACCATCTCCAACTCCTGACGCTTATGTGACTCCGCCTGCCGCCCCTGCGACCGCTGCTACCGACCCGGCGCCGGCCCCGGCAGCCGGAGGCTCGCCGGGTCGTCGGCACGTGTTGACGCCGCGCTCGGGTGGCGCGTCGGCCCGCGACGTGCCGGAACCAGGAGGTGACGAGCGGCGGCCAGCGGCGCCGCCCGCCCCTCCAGATACGACAGCCGCACACCAATTAAGATTCCTTCGCGCGAACGCCCGTCCGTGCGCAAATTGGTCGCAGATAAAATGCCAGGCATCTCTAATTTGACGGATAGCGCGGCGGCTAGAAGCGGCGGTAGAACAGCTGCTGCGGCGCGCTGGGGTCAGTCGCCGCTGGGGACAGCTGCAGCGGGACAGCTGAGCGGGATAGCTTTAGATGTGCGCTAGGGACAGCTGCAGCGGGATGGCTTCAGGTGTGCGCTGGGGACAGCTGCAGCGGGATGGCTTCAGATGTGCGTTTGGGGTCAGCTGCGGCGGGACAGCTGCAGCAGGATGGCTTCAGATATGCGCTGGGGACAGCCGCCGCCGGGGCAGCTGCAGCGGGGCAGCTACAGCGGGATGGTTTCAGCCGTGCGATGGGGTCAGCCGCTGGCGACGCTCCGTGCTCAGCAACAATATTGACGGCGGTGAGAGATGCATGTCTTCATGCATATTATACTATTTGCATTTGGATGAAGGCGTAATGGTGCACCTTGTGCGTTACAGTAAAGCTTCCACGACTAACAACATAAGTAACTAAAGAATATCTCAAAAGTTTATAGTTTCGTCTGAGTCACCTTTGATTCTATGAAGCTTACATCGCAGCCATAGATGACGTATTGGAGAAATCCAATATATTCGTTTACCCTAAATGACGTTTTAATCAATTTGGTCATCAAAAGTGTTTTCGGCGCGCATAAACGCAGAAAGTCTAGACGCTCCAAACAATTACCAAAATTCCAAAGCAGCTGCAACGGCACGGGAAAGCAATTTTAAGCTTCGCTACCCGACTCCGTAAAATATCATCCAGTCCAGCGGCTTGAGATGGCGCTAGTGCGGCAGTATTCGGCGCGGGCACAGCGCCCGCCCTCCAACGACTCATAATGTCGCTGGAATCCGGATGATCCGGCGTTTATTGTACACGCTGCGTCGTTATTGCCGCGCCATCCCGGAGCAGGCGTGGATCGACTGCCAACGGTGCCCGACTGGAGCGCGCGGCACCGCCATGTTTCCGGGGCACGGCCGGACGGACGGGGGATGCTCTGAGGCGGCCGGCTGACAGTCAGGCGCGACTTACACGCACAGCGCTGTACCAAGAGACGGAGCTCTGCGCCGCGCAACACAGGGCTCATCTCGGAGCGCCCAGGCAACAGGCATGTCAAGACCCCACCACAGCGCTGTACCAATAGCAGAGCTCTGTGCTGCGCAACACGAGGCTCATCTCGGAGCCCCCAGGCAACAGACAAGTCAAGATCCCATCGCGCGCCGAAACGGTGCGAATGCTAACGCTTAAGACATAGATGATCTCAATTCAAGATAATTTAGACCAGGAAGTACAACACGTACCAGCGTGGTTGGGAATCAACGTCTGTACAATTCCTCCTGTCGCAACAGCATCCTGATGGGTCTGCGCATCTTATGTAAGTCCTGTTAGATTTAACAGGCTGGATACACCCAGGGGCATATGAAATCAATAACGGGCTTGACTGGATGCAGGTGTTTGGAAAAATAGATATGAGTACGAAAATGGGACGGGCGTTTACAAAATGACGGGTTGACATTTCATGACGCACAAAGAGCACAACCGCTTGCGCTTTTCTTTTCATCATAAAATGATGGGGAGGTGTATGGGTCGCGTTTGTGGTACTTCACCGTTTGGTTCCATTGGACCGAATCCGAAAATATAACTGACGAAAGGAACATGATAGTGAAATAAAAACAATTCCGCAGCAAAAAAGCAGCGGCTGTTTTGAAAGACCTGACGAAAAACGATGGATTTTGTTCCTGTTTATCTTAGTTTTCGTGCACTTGGGATTTGTTATCATATAAGAGCATTGTCTAATAATGCTAGTGCGACAAGGACTGATATTAACCATCGATGAAAATCGATGACTTCATCAATATCTGCGAGCTTTGCGGGAGGCTGAACAAAGGAAGAGGCGTAGCAAAGAACTGTGAATAATTTTATCAACCGCGCTGTCGCAGCTGCCTCCACTGCAGCTAGCAGATTTCGAGTGGCCCAGGGCATGTCAAAGTGGTGATCCGGGAGATTACATGCGTCAATTTTCCGGGTATTAGAAGTTGTCGGGGCGTCAATGCCACGTCAGTGGCGCTCCGGAAAATGGCACGTGCGAACGACAGCGGTGTGAAGGTCGCCGTTTTTGCCACCAGCAAAGCCACACACCGTAATGAAGCAATATTCCACTGCTGCTGCGTATATGTTCGATGCGTTTCTGGTGTTGAACTCAATTATTCATGTAGGCCTGGCATCGACAAAGAGCAAACTACTGTTTATTACGCGAGACGGTACAGGCCAGCAGCTAAACAATGATAGTAAGTTTGAGCTAAGTGGACTTTCACACATGAAGACAAACACTTCCAGCAGCCGGGCCACGGTGCTCGGGCTCGAGCGTTAGGTAACCTCCGACACTACCACAACGGCAGAAGGCTCTGACCTGACCGTGGACAATGCGAAGAAACGAGACCACCTCGCCGTCGGTCACTAGCCGACTAACCCGCGACGAAACTCGGCAGCGAGCCCAGCGTCGGCTCCTGGGCGTCACAGAGGCGTGCGACGCTCGACAGCAGATCCAGCGCTGGCTCCTTGGCGTCACCCAGCGCCAGCTAAGGCATGTGACGCTCGAGAACACACCCAGCGCCGGCCCCTGGGCGTCACCCAGCGTCGGCTCAGGCATGCGGCGCTCGACAGCAAACCCAGTGCCGGGATTCTGGGCGTCACGCTGCCAGCAATATAGCCGTGAACTCGGCACGTGCCAGTGTTGGGGGCGGAGCCAGCTCGGTCACGTGCGGCAGATGATAGGCGGCGGTGGAGGGCGCTAATGGATGGCAGGGCTTACAGCTATAGGTATCCTGCTTATGGTCACACGGCAGTAGATCGTGGGCGTGTTTGTAGAGATTACCCCAATGGCTTTTGTTTTTAATGGAAAATCATTATGGCATCTACGTGGACCTCCGGCAGTGGGGCGCTACACGATGGCAGCCTGCTGCCATCTGTAGCTACATTAAGTAGCATGGATCAAAATCACCGACATAGCTTCCGAGCACTACAATGCAATTTGATCTAAGACATGAAGCTTTGTGCCGACACCGAACGATCCCATAATGTCGTTGGTGGGACCCGTGGGCTGCATGTCATTGGTGAACCACGCTGCCTCCACAGGCGTCGCATCGGAGAAGACCGGCGCGCAGCCGCTCGGCCGCGGCGTGATTGGCCCGGCGCGCCAACACGGCCGGGCTTCCCAGACCGATCGCGCTCGCCTCAGTCAAACGAGAAGACCCTGAGGGGAGTGATGCGGAGATTGCCGATACAAAATAAACCCCTGGGAAATTGGCTGAATTTGATTGAAATGATACGAGGACTTGGTTAAGATGAGCGTTGCGATAACATTGCATAAAATTGGATGTATCAGATGCAATGAAATTGAGACTCCAAGAACACGCCGCATTGAAAGCGGGTTTCAAGACCAAGATCACGCCGCATCGGGAGCAGAAGCAGACAAAGGGGAAGGTAACAGCCAGGGTCGTAGCCAGGATTTGCGACGGGAGAGGGTACCATGATTTGGGATGGCGGGAGGCTGTTTTTTACAGGCAAGTACCTGCCCCTGAGTACAATCTGCGCACTGCAAACAGACCAACAGATCTCACAAACGCTTACAGGAAGAGCACCTAACGTGAAAATCAGTCATCGACATTGGTTTGGCCTGGTGCCTTGAACAGCTATCACAGCTGCGCACCGCGCATCTTCATTCGGCCATCCACTAGCCTTGGTGCTAGCTTACGGCTGTTGGGCTCGTTGGTGGCTTGGCTCCCATGGAATTCTATGACATCGAAACCAGCATAATTTTCCTGATCACAATATTGCGGAACTTTCTTCAGTTGTGTCGTGGTGACAAACTGCGCTTCGAACCTGATGGGAGGAGGAACTAAAGCAACATGACCTCCGCCCACCCTCCTGGACATGACTGCCGCCCGCCCTCCTGGTTGTGCCATTGGTTACAGCAGTGGACACAATACCGATGACAGACTTTGCTATATTGAGCCCAAGCGCATGGTTGCTTGAAGATTGTCATGATTTTAAATAACCGTCATGATTGTCATCACTGTCTAAAACGACTTAGCGCAGCAAGCAGCCACGTAAGTGCACATTTTAAATGCCCACTGTAGGTCACGGAACATCTGACCGCTGTCACGAACTGGACCTCGCACTTCGCCGACGTTGGACTCGAATATTAGGGCATGTGCATTGCCAACCCTGATTGGTGTACGAAATGAAACAAGCAAATACTCAGCCAGACTTTCAACGAGAAATGCAAACCACTACGGGACCAAAATTTTAACCCACGGCCTTGTTTGGTGCAAGAATGAAGCAGATGTAACGTATAAAACAGATGAAAGAGATGAAACGGATCAAAACTCGTAAAATTAACGGATGAATCAGCACAACCGGACAATTATGTGTTGAAGTTTAATCAAGACTAAACCTGAGTGATATGTTTCATAGCGGCACGGAACTGAGACTGCCACGCATTCATAGTCAAATACGTGGGCGAAACTAGTTGTACACAAACGTGAAATATATGTATCACATCAAGCGCATTTTACGGCACACATCGACAAAATGGAAAACGAGCAGGCTCTGAAGGCAGTTGTCTTTTCCTTAAAAGAACGTGACACCATTTGGGACTCAAATACAGATATGTGACATCAGCCACATTTTACGGTCTGCATTAGTAAGCTAGAGATGGGCCGGTTCCGAATGCAGCTGCAACGTCCCGTCTCCCCCGCCCACCTGCATCCTCGCCTGATTAATTAACAGCTAGGCTGTGCCGCCTTACACCACCACACGGCGGCGTAGGCTAGCGACCAGTGGCTAACATCTTTTAGCGCGCAAACTGAATCAGAAACTCAGAAAAAGCCACTGAGGACAAACGTGAGAATACCTGCATTATTCACCGGGCCTTATCCACTTATTCACCACTTATCTCCCGACGCACGTTGCACCACCATAGGGGAGTCCCACGTAGGATTACATTAAGCGACGTGTTGGAAGCGCGACCCAACGATCATACGGTGTGTATCCCTTCGCTGCACATATTCGCCGAAACACCGTTACAATTTGCTCACCATCAGCGACCTGGAGAGGAAACGCAGACAGATGTCTTTGGGAAGCGGGGAACCGCCTCCCAAACGAGAGTCTCTCCCCACCCGCTAGTTTTTTGCGTAATTAGCCCCTAGTCGCCGGGCGCGCTGCATGAGGGCCATTTACAACCACCGGCAGCGGGGACGGTGAGCGCAGACAGACTTTGTCAGAAGAGAAATATGACACTAATGACGGGAATTGCGCAGTTTTGGCAAGCTGAAGAAATTGAACTGTGGGAAACGTCATATCCCTGATATCTAATTACTTCAGAGGTTAATAACGTATTCTGGGGATTCAGGCTTCTGTTACAGCAAAGGAGTCATGAAAAACCTATGACGCGTGTCTGAAATGCCTGAAAGATGTGCTATGCTAGTTAACTCCATCCCTCACAGAGCCACGGCATACCGTTCACTCGGAGGAGGTTAACACAGCACTGCCGCAGTTCAGTCGCTCGAGTCCTGGCCTGAGGTGCGGGCCTCGCCGCAGTCGCCCAGAGAAGCGGTGACGGCCATGGAGTGTGTGAATGCCTGCATTGGATCCGTCCATGTGCAGATTCACGCTGTGCTTTGTGAAGGGAAGCAACTTTGAATGATGTTCTCACACGAAAAGCATGTAAAATAAAGACAAAATGCATGCTATTTTTCAAAGCGTTTGTTTGAGCAAGAATGGATCGTACAAATTAAAAACCTCGTTGCATGAAACACATTCAATTTTCCCGTAAATTTAGGCTTTTGTCGGTCGGACTTCCGTAAAGGATGATGGGAGAGCCAAACAGAACATATGATTGTTGGTCGCATCCAAACAACAACACCATTAAGTGGTGTAAACTGTAGACAGAATAATATTCGGCACCACGACAAATGTTCTTCATGGGAAATAACCACCCAACGCACGCATTCTTTGATGATATACCTAGGTGTGAGGCCAGCCACTTGTGTCCACAGTTAATCCTCGAGATGTGCATGGTTAGCGAACCCGATAAGCCATGCTCTGTGTCACGAAAGCCATGGTTTTGAGATGCCACATGTGTTCCATTGGTGATTCTGCATGTGTTTCAATGTGCTTCCGCATTCCGTGATGCCACATGCGTTTTAATATGACCACAGCTGGCCGCGTGTCCATAAAAAGCAAATATATTTAAAACCAGAGAGATTTTATCGTATTGATGGTTCTCTCCTACATGTTGGCTGCTTCCTGGTGCAATCTGTGACCCAAAACAGCCCCGGATTTGTAAGCATACAAGCAACGGGGACCTATTTCGAACAAAACAGGGCGTTTCGAACTGGTCGAAATCCCAAGTGCCATAGGTCAGCTGGTGCCCGAGTGTCACACAGTTTTCCGTTAAACTGCAGAACACGAGCTCAACGTATTTTGGGCCGACTTAAGTACCGCCTACGAAGTGCTTCCGTGATCGTGAGATTTGCGCGGCTTTCAACGCTCAACCGTATTTTTGTGGCTAAATTTGGATGCTGTGCGGGTCGCCGGCCATATGTCCGTCAGTACGCGCCAGATGGCGGGTGTCATGAGCTGGCTCCCCCGCCCGCCTCCCCCGCGCCCCGAGCGGTGTTTTTAACAGCAACTGTCGAGTCGCAGCAGGTGAACCGCGCCCCACTCAAGTGACGAATAAAAACCGCGCGAACGCGGCGCGCCTCCGTCGCCACCCCGCGCCACATCAATCTCAACAAGATGTAACGACGCTCTCGCGTGTCGGGGACTTTTAAAATTCAGCGAAACACGAGCGGTGGTGTGGAAACACGAATCGCGCCCATTTCCTCCTCGGCGGCTGCCATTTCAGGCCGAGTGCGTCGGCGGCGGCGGTCCACCTCCTCCCGTCGCTGCAGCACGCCACCGCCGCCAGTCAGAGTCTGAGCACGGCGTCGACTGCGGTCCGTCCCGACCGGTCCTCAGTGGCGACATCGCCGCAGCAGGTCACCGCCGCCAGAGTCTGAGCACGGCGTCGACTGCGGTCCGTCCCGACCGGTCCTCAGCGGCGACATCGCCGCAGCAGGTCACAGACGCCAGAGGCCGAGCACGGCGTTGGCTGCAGTCCGCCGCGGCTGGGCCTCAGTGGCGACGTCGTCGCAGCAGGTCACCGCCGCCAGTCAGAGGCCGCGCCGGCGTCCCAAAGGGTGGGCTCCGGTTGCCGAGCTGTTTATTAGCTTTTCCTTGACGGTCGGAGGTGACCCGCATTGCCGGCATGTGCACCGGCCGCTCCACTGTCTCCCCAGATGTGCAGATCCGTCCTAACGGAAGCAAGTACGGCGACAAAAACAGCTGCCGGCGCCACCAGGAAGTCACTCGCGCAACGGCGACAAGAAAGAGTCACAAGGGATCAGCGGTGCCCTTCGTTGGATCGGGAAACGCTGACGATTCACTTTCCCTAACGGTGGCGCCGAGTGCTGCCATCTGGCGAGCGCCGGGTACATAAACCTTGCGATGTTTGCGTCGAACAGAAGCTCAATTACGAAAAACAAGCTGAACGGGCAGAACGCATACATACCGAATATTGTTCTGGGTGGTTTGGATAACAACACGTGCAGGGTCGCCCAGCTGATGAGTGGCTCGTTACCTGACCAGCCGACGCGTAACGGTCATGCACACATTCCGTCGCGCCGCCTGGCTAATTTACGGATAGACTGTCCCGCCCGACACGGCTTCACGGCGGCACCGGCGGCGCGGCGCGCGCTAACGCTGCGGGCGTGGCTGACGCGCGCGCGGCCGGTCGAGTTCGTGCTGGAACGGAGAAAGGCACGGCAGAGTGCTGACCGCTCGAGGAGGCCATGTCGTCGCGCGTCAGGACGGATGACACGGCACGCCGACAGCGTGCCGCCGGGTCGCTTTGTCGGAGCCGCTCGGTATGCCTCCCGTCCGCCGAGGGGTTTAGCCCGGTTCTCAGACTGCTGATTCGGCCTGGCTTAGTTGGCGCGCGAGGCGCGGACCGATCGGTGATTGAAATTCAGCCCGTGCGCCGCTGTGGCCGCCGGTTTTTGTCTCACCGATCACGCAGACTATCCAATGCGCTCTCCGCGGCGCGGACGAAGGAGGTGGCCGGCGGGTCGAAGCGGGTCCAGCAGAACTCTGCTCGCCCCGGCCTTGGCAAGGCATCAGCCGTGAATGTGACACCACGTTTAGGGAGCCCCATCCCGCCCAAATACATTTCGCACAAACATGCCGTGGTTGATGAGTACCCACTCCCGCCAATCTGGCTGGAGGTGATTCAACCGGTAAGAAGGGGCGCCAACCCTCCCAAACGGGGCCCACGATATGCGCCAATATTTATATTGCCGCGGTGACGGTGCGTCAAACGGTGACGGTCAGGTGACGGGCTGCGCCACCCGCCGCGGCCGGCGGCCAGAGGCAAAAACGGCGCGGCACCAGCGCGCCTGCACGTGCCGGGCAGATTGTGACGTGCAGGGCGGCCCTGAATCATGTCAAGTCAGCTCGCCAGAAGGGCAATAAAGCAATGACTTTACCGAGGACATCTGCACGGAAAATGGCACGCAGTCAATTTCAGATCTGGGTTAAAGGCTAAAACCCTGGAATGTCGGTGCAGTCCCATCCTGTCCATTGATCTCCCCAGACTGTCATATATGCTCTTACAGGATATTACCCATTTGATGAATAACATGGGACCAAACACTAACTCTCCCGTGAAGAGTCTGCGGCGAATTTTTTTGTTGTCAAGACGGATTTCACAGTGGCAGTAAAGCAGCTTGGGTTAATTTCTGAAATTTGCGCTAGCGACTAATCATGCGGCCAAAACCATTCTTATTGTGCACCCCCGTCGTCGCGATGGGAATGAGTGCTGTTTAGAGCGTAAGGTAGGGACGCACTCACCCAGTGGCGCCCGGGGTTATGTTGTCGCACTCACCCAGTGGTGCCCGGGGTTATGTTGTCGCACTCACCCAGTGGCGCCCGGAGTTATGTTGTCGCACTCACCCAGTGGTGCCCGGAGTTATGTTGTCGCACTCACCCAGTGGCGCCCGGGGTTAGGTTCTCCCTTTCCCTTTATCAAATTAATCGCATTGATTACTATGAGTGTCATTAAATGCGGGTATTTAAAAATTTAATATAGACGCGTTTACTACATAAACCAAGAACATGATGTGTTTCCCGCCATGCAAGAAATATCACGAACCTGCAGCGCGCTCAACTGCGTTTTCAGTAAAACAAAATTAGTTGATCCCCTCTCCACCTTTGTGAAATACGCGCACACCACTGAGGTGAGATAAACGTTTTTTTTTTGGGGGGGGGGGGGCGGTGAGCTTTTTATCTGTCTAGCCTGTTTCGCAATTCAACGACGGAAGCATGCAAACAACGCCTTACCTGAGTATAACGCGGTAGATGACAGGAGCCGGCGCCCGCGTTGCCATAGCAACTCGTCATGGGCCATCGATCAGAAAATCCCCTAAATAACGCGTACCTACGATGGCGGTGTCTCTCACGTCGGACCGAGCCATAAAGTTCTCTCGGTCAACGGATAAACGTTTGAAATACATGTTCGTATATAAATATATAAATCAGCGTTTGAAATACATGAAATGCGTCTTCAGTCAATAAGATGCAAGTGATTTAAATTGCTGAATGTCATCAAACCCTGGCATATTCAGCCAACCATCGGCTTTTTTGGGGGGAACTTACATACTTCGTGAGGTAACAAACTTTGCGCCACTTGGAGTGTCACGTAATGTCCAAGTCCAGCCATCCAAGATAACACATCTTCAATTTTGTTAACTGTGAAGTTCTGCCTTGCTGCGCCCACGAGCGGGATCTGTTGCTTTTTGTTACGGTCAGACATTATGTCCATGGATGGGGCCTTGGCTTTTTCCAGGGTAACACCGAGCATGGTGACAAGCGCGAACGTTCCACTGTCTCCCTTTATCCTCACACTACAGTTCAACCATCAATTCTCTCACAGGGTCATTTCATATTCGTAATGTGAAGAGCCAGGGCGAGAGAGACGAGGACTTAGAGGACAGAAAGTGAGAACAAAAGGGAAGGAAAAGAGAGAGGGAGAGAGAGAGAGAGAGATAGAGATAAAGAGAGAGAGAGAGAGAGATAGAGAGAGAAGAGAGAGAGAGAGAGAGAGAGAAGAGGAGCGAGAGAGGAGGAGAGAGACGAGAAGAGAGAGGCAGAGAGATAGATAGAGAGAGAGACAACTAAGTGAAGCCAGAGAGCGAGATAGACGACGAGAGGAGAGAGAGAGAGAGATAGAGAGAGAGAGCGAGAGACGAGAGAGAGAGAGAGAGAGAGGAAAGAGAGAATTAAAAAATAGCCTTCGCACGTCGTTGATCTCCTGAGCTTTCTTTTCACCCCGCTGACACTCCAGAAGCTTGGTTATCAAGACAGCGGCCATAGAAATTCGGCTCACCACCTCAGCCTTGTCCGGGAAAGCATACGGCGAAAACTTCAGCTGCAAGTGCTGGTGACTAACAGGACGTTGTGTCCGCCCACCATTCTTTTGTGTCCGGCCATAAGTGTACTTGTGTGTCGCTCCCCTCACCCGGCAGGCTGTCCTTGCGTGCAGCCTGCCGACCCGTCACGTCATCCGACTCCGTGCCCCAGCCTGCGGTCATGAGTCACACGCGACCCATGACCTGGCGCCGGATGACTCATGACCCCGGCGCCGGCAGCTGCACGCAGCATGAGCGCAAGAAACCATTATTGGTGACGGCTATCGGGGCATAAATGTCATGTGAGAACAGCACATTTCAGCGCCAGTAGGTACCCCATTGTCTCTCATGGTTTGTGTCTTGCTTGGCCCAGTGGACGAATTTCATAGAACAAACTCCTTCATTCGCACACCACATACCTCTGCATTTAATCCAGTTGCGATCCCAGTGTTTCTAACGTTACCTGGCTGAACAATGTCTAACAGCCAATGCATAAGCATTTTTCTTCTATCTGAGTCGTTTTATCTTGAAAACTTAAAAAAGACCGCGGTGACAGCAGCAGGCTCATGTTTTCAACATTTTCCAAGGGTGCTGTCCGTTGGCATCGAACAGACTGACTTCCTCGCCGTGAAAGCTCATGCCCAAAGCACCCTGTGGGCGCTATGGCGAATGACAGTGTAATAATGTGAACTGTGATGTTGCTTTCTATCCATAGGTCTTGGCCAAAGCTCGTAACGCAGTTTCTAAAATCCCGACTTTTACGGTCACAACAGACAGTCAGGTTATAAATCACCTCGTTACATTTCAGCTCAGTTCCGATAGCTGATTTCATCGCAGATCAGTCACAGATACGATGTTTTAAACTTTAAATCCCTCCTTATATCAGTGGCGGTATGATACCACCATAATGTAATCGCCTACCAGAGCTAGGAATTGATTTTAAGCAAGAGCTAATCCATTGTTATCTACCGGTTGTAATTTGAAGCATACCCTTCCTAACTGCTCCGCAGTTTCCCGAGTCATGCTGAGGAATACTCTGATCGACGGCGCTTGTGTACCTGTGCCTCTTTCAAGTCCCAGGTCATCTACAGGGCTTGGTTAGGCATGCATCTCTCCTCTGACCACGTTGGGGCCCGGTCCAGGGAGATCGCTGGTTTCGGTACGGGAAGATTGCAAAAGAGAACGAGGCACGCATTTTGACTGCATGCACAGTGAACACGTACCTTCATGATCATCTCCCAGTCCCTTTTGCACAGCCATGCCTCGTCGCAGCTGGCTCCTGACCCCGCACAGTAAGGTCCGTCAGGTCCGCGCCCGGCTTATCTTCATCTCGTCGCGTACGACAATGTCACCACCCAGCGCGTGTCCCTCTGTTCGCGCCGCAGTGGACCGCAGCACTCCCCGCCGGCGGCGGCGACGCGGCCGCGGCGGCCGGCGCTCGGCCGCGCATGCGCACTGCGGCGGCCCAGGCGCCGTGTCTGGCCCCGCCGCGTCTCAGAACTTGGTGGACCGGTACAGGACGTCATCGCCGGGGGGTCGCGGCACTTGGTAGTGGCCGACGTCCAGCTCGTGCGGCTCGGCGGGCACGCAGAACGAACGCGGGAAGGGCAGCAGGCGCGCCTCGGCGGCCGGCGGCAGGTCCGCGTCCTGCTTGTACGGCGGCGGTAGTCCGCCCGACTGCTCGATAAACAGCTGGCGCTCGTTGTCGGTCGTCGTCGACGCCGAGCTGTTGCCCACCGAGTCAGCGAATGATACTGGCGAAAGAGTCACGTGTCACACGGGAAAGGCCAAAAGATGAAGCTTGAAGTCAAACTTGTCAGTTTAAGGAGTTTGCAATGCACGCTTCGCTGCGTGCCCGCCTTTTTGAGATATTGATGCACGGCTACAAAAACTTTGCTGTTGAAACAACAAAGACGGTATTATAGCTATCACTCGTATGCAAGCTTGCAATAGTTTGTCCAAGTAAGACAAATCGGACACCCTTTTCTATTTCCACAAGGCGTCTTAGTAGCCAGTGACACACACCACCAGACAAAGGTGTACAGTTGACACGAAAGGGGTCTTATTGGGTACGCATTTCGTGTGTCTTCATACGTTGGTGTCCTACTTGAAGTTTCCGACCTTCCCGCCAATGACGCATTTATTTCTTGACCTCCTAAGCAAGTGACCGAGAATTCACCCCGAACATACTCCGTGAGAATGCGCCGCTCTGGGCCCACTGCACCGCGCTCATCGGTGCTCACCGGTGGCACCGTGACGCGGGCGACGCGGGATTGCGGCGCTGGTGGCGATGCTGGGCCGGTGTCAGGCGGCTCGTCTCCGCTAATCAGGGCGAGATATCCGCGGATCGGTGCCACCGGTCCTCTCTGGGTCGGAAGGGTGGTGCGCGCTGGGTCCGCGCCGGCCCCGTAACGCGTCGTTCGTTGGACATGTGGTGCGCGAGTTCTGCTTCAGACAGCCATGTTGTGTCTAACGTCTGGTGCGAGTGGCCTCGTCTTGTCTAAATGAAATCTCTCACGGGTGAGGGTAAAGATCTGGTGTCTGGGACCCATGCGCTGTCTGACCTCTATTGCAGTGGCCCACGCGACATCTGTCCTCTCTTTCTGGTGACCAAACGACGTCTGACCTCTGTTACAGCGGTCGGAGGTGAAGGTCCTGGGGATGGTGTTGATGGTGCTGAGCCGACACGGCCTGGTGACGGCCACCTCGTCCACGTCCTGCAGAACGTCCTCCAGGTCGTGCGGTCCGCCGCGGCCGTCGTGATGGCTCAGCGAGCCTGACGAGCAGCTGTACATGTTGGCCACGCCGCTGGTGGTCGAGGACGACTGCATCCGGTACATGGGACCTGCCAGGAACGGCTCCTCATTATTGGAATGCAAGATAAGCTCAGTCAAGCATGCTTCAACAGTGGATGATTTGTGCGGGAGCATTGTTTGATGGTTATTCACATATCCTGCATATTGTCTGATCGGTGAAGTGCTTTTGAACTGTGAATGCTCACCTCCTCCACTTCTTCGCTTCTTGTAAGTGCGGCAGGACTTCCAGAACACGCAGATGGCCGTGATGACGAGGACGACGGTGATGAGGGTGCCGAACACGACGCCCATCACCAGCGGCATACTGCGGTGGGAAAGCACGTGTCATCGATCGTGACCCTGCACCGAACGAAAATACTCGTGTTATATTGGCGGCTGGATGTGAACACGTGACCAGTGATAGCCTACAGATCTCCACTGCCCGTTTGTTTAACACACAACTGTGATGCATTACATTCTTGCGAACTGATCCTGGAACAAGTTCGTTGGAATGTTTTTGAAACACATCGCAATGGTCCACGTGTGCCGACACTGTTTTGACTAGCACTGACGTGACGACGAAATATTGCGTTTCGAAGAAAGCGTGCGGTCTTTGATCTCCTGTACCCAAACTGATACGAATGATAGCCGGCATGCGCATACATATGTACAGCATACAACATGTCTTTAGACTGCATTCGTACGCCTGCATATCTTATAGTTCATGCTAGTGCAAATTCGTCAGATCACCGCTCCGAGCGTGTTAAAACTCAGCACACAAAAATTGAAGCAGATATTCCATCCCTGGCCAGCCCGTATGTCCGAACCGCCGGGGGCCTGCACGTTCGCTGATGCTTTTAGCTGACCTTAAGTTGACCCATCATGTCCCATTAATGTCCGACGGTAATAATGTTCGGTCAAGCCTGTCGTCGTGGCTCACGATGTTTACAAGCGATCGCGGCGGCTCACGATGTTTACAAACGACCTTTTGGCCGCTGCTACGCCGATCAAGATCGCACCTCAGTCGATGATAGCCGACGCGGCAAATCAGTCAGTCAGCCGGCCAATCGGTTTCCTAGTCAGTCAGCGGCTTATTCAGATGGCATGACAGCTCCAGGCTGCCGCCTGATCGTGAGGGACGCCTGGGCGACCGGTGCTAGAGGCGCGAGGAATGGCGGAGTCGAGGCTAACAGTGCGGTGACATTCTCAGCTGACACAGTGGTATTGACAACATTATCGGCAAGATTTGTTTCCATAAACGAATGCGATAAATGTCATGAAGAACTGTCAAACATCCCAGCGTCCTTAGCTCTAACGCCAGCTATAACGTTTTATCAAAGACCAAAAGCATGTCCGCATGTTTTCTAACAAACGTAAATTTCTTAGCACAGATTTCCACCACACCCTCCAGTTTGCACCAATAACAGAAAAAAGTGCCGACCAGCCAAGTAATTAACGTAAGAAGTAACTAGGAATTAATCTTCCGTCTCTCCCAACTCTGTTCATTGTGGAATGAAGTGGAATGAGAAAGTCAAATCGCCTATGCTGCTACCTTTACCATGGTGCTCACTCTTTGCAGGAGTGTGATTCCCACATTGCCTCGTGGCGGCCTGAATGAACCCTCTTTCCATGGCGACCGCCCTAGCCCCGCCGCAGCCCGGGCGGAGCCCATCTCGGTCGCCGCCGGCGCGCCTCACCCCACCCCTCGCCGAACGGGAGTGCTCGGAGCGCGGGCGTCGTCACAGGAGGCGTGTTCAAGTGCCGAACGAGCGCCGTGGCACGGCCGGCCTCGCCTAACGAGACGGCCCGGTCTCCGGCTAACAAGCCCGCCGGACCGCCGGCGGCAGGCACGCCACTGCCGCGGCTCCGGCTCGAGTGGTGGGCGCGTCCACCAGCGCCGCCGCCGCCCGGGCTCTGAGCAGGCGGGGCGCGGGGCGGCGGAACGTCCACCGCCGCCGCCGCCGCCCGGGCTCTGAGCAAGCGGGACGAGGGACAGCGGAGCGTCCACCGGCGCCGTCGCCGCCCGGGCTCTGAGCAAGCGGGACGAGGGACAGCGGAACGGACCGCGCGGCCAAAACCGAAGTAAATGCGACAGGGCCATGCCTCATACCAAAACGGCGAAAAGGCAGAATCTTTCTATCTCTAGGCTGGGCACCAGGGTAATATGTTCGCTGCGGGCGTGGTATTCGGAGCTTGCCTTGTCAGGGCTTTATGCTGGACCGACAATCGGAAGGCGTAACACAAATCAGGCGCCTCCAGATTAGGCGGGTGACCTGAGTTGCACTGCAGGCGCGTTTCATCAGTGCGGTAGAAAAATAGATTATACCTTTGTATGCATGTTTTCCAGCCTAATACTACATAAGCACGTGCTGTGTTCTAGTGCCCTAGATCCATTTGGCACCATGATGTCACTCACCGCAGAGGAAAAGGCAAATTGTCAATTCACATTGCTGAACGATATCCCAAATATGCCCCCGGAATTCAACACTAGTCACATAACCTATTGCAGATTCTGGAAAAAGGACTTCAAACTCTGCTTCAATAACGTGACTCTCCACCAGAAGCTTGCAGATTCCGATATACAATAGGGGACGACATATATCATCTGACTGAAGACGAAGGCTTAAGCCTGTCATGGGTTTTGGACTGTACCTGACTTTGTGCCAAGGCGCACTTGCACCTGAATCGGGTAATAAATATCCATGCTGCCTATTTGAACTCGGAGTTACCAGACACCGAACTGGAGAGCATCCTGCATAGCCCAAGGGTGACATAGACAAGACAAGGGCGACCAGCATAGACAAGGGTGACCAAGGGCTATCGGCCAGGTGCGAGGCGATCGCATGTGATGCGCACGCCGGGGTTATCGTAATTCTGTTTCTTTTGAAAGCCTGGCCACCAGGAGCACGTGCCGTAGAGTTCCCCGAGTGATGACTAAGTGTGAACAATGGCGCCAAGTGTGAAGTGTAAAAGTGTGAGTGTTAAAAAGTGTAAGTGTGAATGGTGCCACTGTGCATCAATATGTTGTATCAGTAGAGTTGACAATGCAGCTTGTCACGTTCACCTCATGGTCTAAGGAAATCCTGGCATGTACCGGACCGACCCTGCTCCGGTCAGCTGTCCGTCCTAGTCTGGCACACCTGTGTTTGGGACTTGTACACCACGCTTGCGCTGACGTCACCGAGACCACACGCACTGGGACCACTGCATCAGACCACAGGCTTCCGCAATTCTGCAGAAGCAGAGCTCTGCTCGTGCGAAGCTGGCTGCTGCCTAGGTGTCATTAAAGGAAACATTCTCATGAATTATGTTGCCCCGATGACAGCAGCGTTGTGTGCGGAGGAGCCCGGCCGCTCATTTGGCATCCACCAGTGCATCCGCCCTCACGCGGCAGCAAACCGCACGGGAACGAGCCGACCGTGCCAGGTTCCGAACATTACTGTGCTGCCCAGAAATACCCGAACGGACGCGGCGAATGGATTACAGCCGCGCGGGCTCGATAGCGCTGGCAGCGTCCCCAGACAGACTCGCTGATTTTCTGCTCGCTTTGTTCGTCGCGCACCAGCAGAACGCTGGCCGATCTCTACAGCAGAGAGCCCGGACCCGGCTTGCCTCATTGGAAAACCGCGACCAGTCAACGAAATGGCCAAGCGTATGAGTTCCAACTTTTGCACGCTCGGCTCCAATTGCGGCCCGACAGTGGCAGGCGAAAGACAACAGCCGTTTGGACTGTCATTTAACAGCAGCGTCCGACTTGTACTCCAACAGCTGCTGGCAGTCTAAGTAAACAGAAACGTGTACATGTGTTTAAAGGTCAAGGGGGCAGCAGGTGGTAATGAGAGTTGATACTCTTCGCTAGTTGGAAAAAGCTGTATCAACGCTGCCAAATTAGTGGGGTCTGCGTCGGTTCAGCGCACTGGCCTAGCATCTAGCGGCCTCAGACATGTATGCTAAGCCCTTAGATGGTCTTGAAGAGCACAATGGCGACATTCGCGAGGAGTCCCTGGACGCCTTTGATCGTTACCCATTTGTCTGATCTCTGGCCATCGGCTGGAGAGTGAGGTCGCCAGCATTCGACGGAGCCGTTGGAGCCGGCAGGAGATCTCGATCGCGTTACCATCGCCGTCCATCTCTCCGCACGCGGGCTCCGTCCGCGGCCCGCCGGAATCTCCCCTTTTCCCGCCATTAATCAGGCGGCCGACCCGCCAGCTGTTGGCGCGAAATGACGGCCGATCGGCGCACCGCCGCCGCGCCAGCGGGCACGCCTCTGTCGCCACGTCTTTACGCCGTCCGATCCGTCAGAGATCCTCACGTCAATATTGGTGGAGCGGCGCCTCCGCACGCGGTCGGACGCTGAAGGCCTTGGCTGAGCGCAGACACGACCTCGTCGATCCTTCAAGATGCCGGATCCAGGGAGCGTGACGGCTGAGTGGCCAACGCCTTCGGCTTCCGCGTGGGAGGGGGGGGGGGGGATCTCGGGTTCGAACTCCGATTGTGCAGTGGCCTCTGAACGTTATATGGCCTCTGCAGTCCCTGGCGCTTCATCTAATAGAGTCGCGACGCGACCATGTCGCAGTCAGGATTCAAACCCAACCGTTCACGTGTTGGCCCAAGGCGCTGAGCAATCGACCGTTTCAAAACTGGTGCACCCGCCGCAGGGCCTCACCTCTGGCTGAAGACATCCGGGTCTGTCTCATCCCTGGCGGTGCAGCAGTAGCGGTAGGTGGAGGTGCCGCAGCAGAACACGGGCTCCTCCTCAAGCTTCGGACAGGCAAACCCGTTGTTCCACTTGCCAAAGCTGTCCACGTAGCCGGAGCAGAACGGGTCCTGGCTCAGCACTGTGATCACAGAGCAACGAACATTCTAGGAAACTGTCGGTGACGACATATGACATCCGTCAGTGACTACAAAGGTAGCCCCATACCGGAAACATCAAGGACGTGTGCGGGGGTGGGGGTAAAACTACCCCTTCCAAGTTTCTGACTGGTCTGTCGAAACTTTCCGACCTGACAAGGAGACAGTTTGATGTTTCGTAGAGATAAAACCATTCGATGGCGGATTATGTCAGTGAGTTCTAGCTTCACCCATCGCCGAAGGTTTCTGCGGCAATCTTTGCCTCTAAATGTAACAACTCGCAGTTTCCTTTATCATCAACTGGCGTAACTGCCTCTCAGTCACGGTCATTCACATTATCCGAGGTCACCAGCGGAAGTCACGCAAGATCAACTTATGACAATCATTTATTTAATGATTGTAATATTCAGTGATCGCCACAATGATCCTTTGCGCCCATATAAGATGAATAAATCGAAATAACGACACATTTCTACACTTAACACTTCTACGTGACATAGAAACTGAAAGAGGAAGGAACACCATGTTAGATGATGTGATGTGATTGGTGGTCTGGCATTGCCTTGACCCGGCCTGACCTTGCCCATTGACATTTGTGGACACCATATCGTGATTCTAAAGAACAAGGACATGCGCTTTCTTTCGGTGCCAGTTTTAAGCCTAAACCACCATTACAACAGGTAGGAGGCATGAAATCATTTGAAGAGGCTCATGATTTCTAAGATCATTTCGCGTGGCCTGTAGCGTTCCCAGTCGTGTGGCAGGTGTCAACTGGACGATCACTGGGTAAGATTGACCAGGGCTATCGATTACCGTTTGGCTTTTCCGCCGATTCGGCGATTAGATCGTCCAGTGCCAGAGGGGGCACTTGTGCAACGCGCCGGGTGGCCGCTGGCGATGATTAGTGCGGTGCCCGAGGCGGCGCCGAGGATGTTTACAACGCTCTCAATCTAGCACTTTTGCATACATTCAACAGTAGGTTCATGATGAAAAAGCAAGTGAAATTGACACTTTTGCATGTTTATCGTGGAGTCCGATCGTTTGAGAACGATTGCACAGAGATGATACGTGCACATTATGCGACTTAATCGTGTTCCTCATATTGTTTGAATACATATTCGCACACTCGCCTCAGACTAACTAACAAGCAGGAGTGCCGCCGATCTGACGCAGTTGTTGATGCAGCTCATCTGGCTCATGCTTAGTGTGTTTGGATGCCCAAATATATGCATGGGAGATGAGTGCAAGATCTTTTTTCCTGGAGCAGGCGAAGAAGTTCTTAGTGGACTCAAACCTATATAACTGGGTCAGAGATAATGCGTCGTGATTGAGGCTGCTGACTGAACGGATTCTGAACTGTAGCTTTGTACATTGCTACCTTTCCTTCGTTGCCTATACAAATCTGCAGATTTGGATTCAACTTTACATAGCGAGCACAAAGCGCGTCATTTATCTGATCGGTGTCTCCCGGCGACCGTGTCGGTTATTGGAGCCATTCAGGGCGCGTCGACGACGGGCGGCGCTGTTTGTGAGTTTCTCTATTGGCCGTCTCTCTCCCCTCAGCACGCGTCTCAACTGGGCGTCCTGAACGCTGGGGCTCGGCGGAAAAAGCCGTCCGCTGGCAGGTGAAGAATGGCGCCGTTCAGGCGGTCTATATGACTCCAATCCGTCATAGGCGCCAGGACACGATCAATGCCACCGTCGCCTTCCCCACATCCTGCTCGCCAAACTGTTCCATCTCGCCCAAGCACGTGACGGCATCGGGGTCAGGGGCGTTTGAACGTCATTGTTGTCAAAGACAACGTAGTAGAGTCGTTTTCTGGATAGAGACATACATCTAAAATGCTATAATTATATTTTCAAGCAGTATTTGAAATGTCAGCGGCGTGGTGACAAATGACTGCTGACATGTTTGACTGTCAGACTTCAATGCTGACAGACTGCCATCAGCAGCTTTTATTAGTCCCAAGACAAAAGGCTCTGGCAGGCAGACATGCTCACTTGGATACAAATGTAGCTATGCTTTAATCTTCTGTTTGTACATATCCATTGCTGACACGGATTGATTATCAAGACGTGAGTCCAGCAGCTGTTCTGTATTTCTGCATGGAACTTTGTGTGTTGAAAATGCCTATTCAGAAGTGCTTCCATAATCTCACGCGCTGTTCACTTCAGCTGCCCACTATTGGTGCCCCCAACCAACCACCTACGACGACAGCTACGACATCACGGAGGAATCAGGCCCCGAGGGCACAGCCGTCGGGTGTTCCGCTCGGTGTCTTATCGGAGAACGTGTCGGAGTGCGTCATCATTTGCTGTCGGCCCGTAAATCAATTACCCAAATCAGCGCACTAAACAACCGATAAATCTGCTCGGCCCTCCATTCGCGAGGGCGATGACGGCATGATCGATTCTCATGAGCCCCCCCCCCCCCTCCCCCCCTCCCCCCCCCCCCGCCAACGCAGCCCGATCGGCGGCCGGGCAGCCGTCTCACAGCGTTCTAGCCACCTCAAACACCGGAATGGCGACATGCGCTGAAGGGCAGCGCTTACTTGAGCGGTGGCTGCCAAGAGAGGGCCGCAGTGCTCCGCCGTTACGGCGAGACAGACCGCGAGGCCGAGAGTATCGCGTCTCCCTTGGCTGTTACGCTTCCGGCTGTCCGTTGCCATGGCTGACCGTCAGCCAGGCCGTCTGTCATCCAGGCTGTCCGTCACCCAGGCCGTCCGTCACACAGGTCGTCCGTCACACAGGCTGTCCGTCACCCCCCCCCCCCCCCCCAGGCCGTTCATCATCCAGGCCGTCCGTCGCACAGGCTGTCCGCTACACAGGCTGTCCGTCACACAGGTCGTCCGTCACGCACGCTGTCCGTCACACAGGCTGTCCGCTACACAGGCTGTCCGCTACACAGGCTGTCCGTCACACAGGTCGTCCGTCACGCACGCTGTCCGTCACACAGGTCGTCCGTCACCCTGACTGTCCGTCGCCCTGGCTGTCCGTCAGCCTGAATGTCCATCGCTCTTGAATGTTCGTTGCATGTAAGTGTCCGTCGCTCCTGCCTGTGTTGTCCCAAGCCGTCCATCGGTCCTGACAATCCGAAGCCCCCGACATTCTGTCGCCTAGGCTGTTCGTAGCGCCTGACGGACTGTGGCCTAGGCTGTTCGTCGTCCCTGGCTAACCACTGCCTAGGCTGTCTGTAGCCCCTGACAGTCCGCCGCCCAGGCTGTCCGTCGCCCCCGGCTGACCGCCAGACCCGAATGTCGTCTCTTCAGACCCGGCTTTCTGCAGTCATGCGATCAATTCTCACTAATCTGGCGTGCCTCCGCCAGACCAGCGGCGCCAGCTCGTTACCGATGGGATGCCAGACCTAATTTGCAGCCAATCAAGATTTCGCACCGTGATTGGCGCAATGCGCAAATTGGCTGCAGACAACCAAGCCGTGCAACGTAATAGAGCACAAACCTGGGGCACGCCGTTAACGCTCGGTTCGTCGAGAGGACAAACAGGGAGGTTTCGTCACCCGGCGAGCTTTTAGCATTACAAAGGCGCCACAGCCGGCAGCGGCGCAGTGGCGATCGCAACCCACTGTCAGCAAACTGTCGTATCTCCGCGGCAGATCAGGCAGACTGCGGGACTCGTGGCGCTCTGCGCGGTACCTCACGAGACGCGCGGTCAACAGCGGCGGCTGCGCTATTGTGGCTGCAAAAGCTGGAAATAGCGGCAGTTTTATTAAAGCCATAAAGCTGACAAAAGCCGGCAGGGGTATCACAGCAGCTTGGCAGTCAACACAGCCTTGACTGCGGAATGTGGATACATTTTCGCGATCCATCTTTGCCAGGATATCCTGGGGCACTGAGTGATGCATTGGGCGTTTTGTTTTGATGAAAAGAAACATTTCGATTATGCTGCCGGTGAATATTTATTCCAACGCACCTTGCCGAGACCGAAACCGAAATCTGGCAAAAGCGATGACAATAGATTTTGTCAGCATGTTTATGTTCGTGATTCGATTGTTCGGATATAGAAACACCGGGTATGTTGAAGCAGTCTACCACGAACTAAGCTGGGAAACGTTTGTATTGTTAAAACGATGAGCCGCAGCAAATTAATGAGCCAAGAAGTATATCCATGACTGTCTTGACATTTCCCCCTCAAGTGGCTCAGAGAAGTCGTTAGGATAATTACACAGTCATTAAAAGTCATCCGGAAGTGTATGCGGTTGTGCCTAGTGGCGGCGACCACATGTCAAGCCGCGGAACAACCTGGCTTAGAGAGGCGCGCATCCCAGTGATCGGTGTTTTCAGAAACACGGTGACGTGGTGCTACGGACCTTGCAGACGAACATGTGGTGGGGATCATAAGCTCAAATGGGCCGGCGCAAAAGCAGCGGTTGTTAGATGATGCTCTCCATTGGTTCTCCGCATCATTATCTGGCTGCACCGAAGGTGGTAAGTCACATCCAGGTCTCGAGCGTATAGTGTGAATTAGCACACAGCTGGGCCGAGGCGACCCGAGGGGGAACGGCAGGCCCCGGCGAGCGAACGCGGTCCGACGGCGGAGGTCTCCGGCGGGCAGGGGCTGCCCGAAGGCGGCAGGCTCCGGCGGGCAGGGGCTGCCCGAAGGCGGCAGGCTCCGGCTGGCGGAGGCGGCCCGAGGACGGCGGGCTTCGGCTGGCGGAGGCGGCCCGAGGACAGCGGGCTCCGGTGGGCGTGGGCGGCCCGAGGGCGACAGGCTCCGGCGGGTGTGGGCGGCCCGAGGGCGACAGGCTCCGGCGGGCAGGGGCTGCCCGAAGGCGGCAGGCTCCGGCTGGCGGAGGCGGCCCGAGGACAGCGGGCTCCGGTGGGCGTGGGCGGCCCGAGAGCGACAGGCTCCGGCGGGCAGGGGCTGCCCAAAGGCGGCGGGCTCCGGCTGGCGGAGGCGGCCCGAGGACGGCGGGCTCCGGCGGGCGTGGGCGGCCCGAGTGCGGTAGGCTCCGGCTGGCGGAGGCGGCCCGAGTGCGGCAGCCCCCGGCGGCCCTCAGCTCGGCGGCCGGCGGCCTGGGCTGATGAGAACACGGCCACACTGTAGCGGTGTCTCGCGGCACGACCCGTGACCGAACCCCGGCGCTGCCATCTCGGCGGGCCAGAGGCGCGGCCAGCCACCCCTCACCGCTCCCTCGGCCGCCTGATCTGCGTGGCACTCTCAGTGCCGGTAAATGTCAATGCAGTAACTTTGATGCCAGGGTAAACCTAGCCTTTCTCTGATGGAAAACAGTTCAAATTTTAGTCGAGATAACTTGGCCTAGCTGGTTTGGTTGCTGACACCAACCTGGCTACATCACTGTTCCCCTCCCCCCCCCCCTCAACGTCGTTTGTGCGCTGACGAAATGGGTGCCTTATTTTCTCTGGCGGACGGATGAAGGCCTTCCTAGAGTCTGCGGCCCAACGCACGCTGAGTTACTGCTCGCAAGGAAATAGATGGCGGCTAGGAACGAATGTGGCAGCGGCACCAGGTGAGCTTACAGGACCACTGCTGCATCGCACTGCAGGGTCAGGTACCCGCTGGCCCTGAGGGGAGAAGGCTACCATGTGGCCTATGCAATATATAAGGCCAGGGGGCACAGTTTCCGCCTTGAATTCTGTGGCGTTTGGATGCTCACAACATGTATTCTTGCTGATAAAATGCTTGCGTTAAAAAGTCATGCTACGTTTTATAGAAAATTGAAATAGCTGATTTTATGAGGTGATGTGGTTTGATCGGTGTTTTGATCGAGAGGTAGCATCCGAAATCAACGCTTCGTCCACCGTCTGGAGATTCAGTGGCCACTCACGTGCCACTACAATGCGTGATTCACGCCGCATTTCTGAGACGACGTGAGCACCGCCGCCTCACTGATAGGGGCTACACGGCCGACTGGTAACGCGGAGGCGCTCTCAGAGCGTTCTCCACCAGTGCCCTCACATTGCCAAAGAGCCGGTGTCCCGCCAGCCGCCGACGTCACTCATCAGCGTGTCTCTCAGTGGACTGCTGCAGAGCCGGACTCGAGTCGGGCTGAGCCTCTGCGCGCCTGTCGCTCGGCCGGCCAGCAGGCGGCGGGGACGTGGCTCGACTGCACTGCCTCGATTGTCCTCTGACGTAATTAGTCACGATTCAGCAACGCAACCGCTCTGAAGCCATGACGAGCGGCACGCGCCTAATGGGAAGCGGGGCGGCGGGACGGAAAGGGCCAATGCCAATTAGTGCGGTCATTTGAGTGTACATAATGCTCCACGATAACAGCTAACGCTGACTTTGTGAATGTCTCACGAACCATGTGACAGGGATTGTTAGGTATTTGTTGATCTTCGCTAACAACACCGCAAAGCTGAAAAATCCTGGAGCATATGAAAAAGCGAGCCAGGCTAGGCGAACTCGGGAAAAACCTCGTGCCTGTCGCGAAACGGATGGGTAACTCAGCAGTGGCAGCATCTCCTTGTCAAACCCTTTGCACAAGACCAGGTGACCAGCAGTGACAATAACGCGCCATTACATGGCCGGCACCTGGGCGCCAATGGCCGTCTTCGCGTCCCTCCGGCGGCCCGGCCCTATCGCCGCCTGTTGGCCGTTTTTGCTGCAAACAGACCGGCTGGCTGTACTTGATGTATTAGTCCTTGTTAGTCTAGCGTCACTAGACAGGGACTTGATTTGGCAACAAGTTCCAAATGCACTGAAAATGGGATAGACAGGGGCACCACCCATCGTTCGCCCACAGTCCTTTCAAAATAGTCGGCCAGCTCTCCGGAAGCGTTTTCAGTTTCATAATGTACCAATTCGTCACTTTATGTCAGAGAATTTGCTTCCACAGGACTAAATCATGAAGTCTTGCGGCTGTGAAACGACGAGCAGGTGTGATAGAACAATAAATAATACAATTGAGAACAAAACGTTATGAAACAAAAGCGCCTCCGATTAACCGTTGATCTCTGTTCTGAAAGCCCTCGCGGCAAAGCATGCGCTTGCTCCTGATTACCCTTTATTTCGTCATTTCATAAAATACGTTCCTATCCAATAATTCCACCGTGGAAGACCTTTTATAGCAGACAATCGAGTGCGGTAATCAAACGAGTCGACCCTGGACCCGATTATAACCAGTGGAGCATCGGACAGGATCCTGTGACGCCACTCCGCCCGCAAGCGTCAAAAAGGTCATCATCCGGGAGACTCGGCAGTGGTAGCCCTCATCTACCATTGAGAACCCCGATGGCACGGTGGCAAAGCGGCCGGGATATTATTGTGGCATTGTGAGTCTTACCCAGAGAGTTATGTCGTTTTTGTCATTCTAACTGAGGAAGACATCGTTGACATCTGCTGCCAACACACATTTTTAATTTAAGTAGGAACGATATGGCAGGAAAATGTACCGCTGGGGTACTTTGGAAAACCCCCTGCTGAAGTACCCCATGTTCCGTCCCAAACCAAAAGAGAGAGATGTCAGGTGCTACCACCAAATCAGCAATGGTCGGGTACGTTGCGAAGCCCATAAGATCGCCGTTGGCTCCCATGCTCCACGCAAAGTGAGGGGCACCGTGACCTCAAACGTAGAGCGGACCCCGTCACCGGTCCGGGCGCCGCGCGCCGTGACCCGCGAGACGCCGACAGCTCCCGTCCGGCTCCTGTCGAGGATAACGTGCCGGACAACAGCGGCAGTGACGGGTGCGACAATAGCGCGCCATGGCCGGCGCGGGCGCCAGCGGCCGTGTCGCTTCCGGTCCCGCGTTATTGCTGCCTGCCGGCCGTTTTTGTTGCAAACAGGTCTGCCGAGTGGTCTGTAATTGCGGGCCCGCCGCTGCAGCGGGGCGCCGCCTGACCGGGCGGCCGCCTCTCCAGCGGACACGGCTCGCTGCGCCGCTCTCGGCAGGCCAGGCGGAGCACGCTCTTCTGTGTGTGATGCAAAAAGATGGGAACTGTGTCGGCACGCTGACGCCCGGTGACGCCAGACAGGTAGGCGCCAGGGTTCGGTTGACAAGGGTGTGAGGCTTTTAAAACTGTTTGGGTAGACATTGCTTCAAATGCTTTTAGAGTCGTTTGCCTTTCATTCAGACAAATGTCTATGAATCTCGAGATAAAGAGCTACAGCCCGTCACCATTCCTCTGCACTTACTTGCGCTGCGCCATCTTTTCTTAACACCTCATGCCTAACTGAAGGATTGTGCTGCTGATACAGTCAGCACCTTTTTAGGATATGATTGCCTTTGTGGCAGCTGACGTTTGGGGCGTCTTCTGGTAATGATGATTCAGAGGAGACTTATTCGTTTGGTCGTAGTAACACGCGCCCGAGTGGTTGGTTGAATACGAAAATCGGTTGAATACGCGGTCAAGCTGACTCCACCCTTAGGTATCAAAAAGTAAGAAAGCTGCAGGCATCACATTCACAGGGTACATAGGAAAATACATGATAATTTGTGTGAAAGTTGTGCATCTTACTGTAGTGAAATTTTGGTCAAAGATTCAACAAGGTAAGTCTTAATATAGTCCGATTTAAGGAAATTTTGATTATACATGAATTTAAAATCAGCGTTAAGAGCTTCGCCAACCGAAACGTTCTAAACCAAATTGTCAATCAATGTCATTTTAGGACAGCAACCTCCCCTGGCCTGAATAATGTCATCATAAAAAGGCTATTGATGTCCTTGTGATCAGCAGAGTCAACCAAATGAGCGCTCAAGCCACCCCATCAAATAATTTTTTGTCAAAATGCTGTTTGGTTTTCACCTGGATTTGAAATTCATGCCTTACCCAGCCAATGCAATATCTTGCAATTCTAATTCGATTGTCTAATTACCAATACAATCATATCAAATTTGCATGGCTTCGTCCAACACTTCGTTGTCTGACACACCGCCAACCGATCGAGTGTCAACCCGCTGCCGTCAGTCATGGTCTGAATCACCAGGATGCTGGACTTTGATCATGTGAATGCCGCATGGCAGGGGAATATGAGCTGTGCTAGCCCCGACGCGAGTGAGTGACGACGTACTGATCCATATGCAATACCCGTCGCTAATTATTCTTGTCATGTCATCAATAAGGAGAAGTGATATCGTTTTCCACGGAAGCAGAAGTGATACCGTTTTTGACCATGCTCCGTGGTGGATGGTTGCTGACGACAGCCTAGAGACCAAACCCATGGGGGGGGTTTCTTATGTGGGTCTTTAACGACATTATCTCCCTGCTCTTTCTCGAGGCCCCAACGCGCCGATGGCCTCGTACGGCTGGAGCTTGCCGGGAGGGACTGCAGGGTCCACACTTACCCGACCCATACAGTCAATGGCTCAGTAAAATCATCGATGGAAAGGTGACAGCCTAGAGAACGTGTAGTCGCAATATTGTGTGGATTTGGTGGAGGTTTCATGAAAGCAAAAAAAAAAGATGCTGTGTCAGCTAGGATCGCAAAAGTACGCAGAACTCAGCAACATTGTGCCCCTGCCTCTCAACGGTCCAGTTTCGCAGCGCGACAACGCTGGCGTCGTCAGGGTTCTGAATGCTGCTGTGCAGTTTCGCAGCGCGACAACGCTGGCGTCGTCAGGGTTCTGAATGCTGCTGTGCAGTTTCGCAGCGCGACAACGCTGGCGTCGTCAGGGTTCTGAATGCTGCTGTGCAGTTTCGCAGCGCGACAACGCTGGCGTCGTCAGGGTTCTGAATGCCCACGGCACCCTGGTGGCGGCCCGGCCGCTGTTCCTCGCTCTCACAGCTGTGAGTGAGGGTGTCATGAGGTTGGCGGTGGCCAGCGTTTCGGAGCTGCCAACTTTCAGACTATCTTATGACGCGCAGGGTGTTTTCGTACCGTGCTACCTTGACCTGGAACTGCCTGCCGCCGGCCATTGTGGCCTCTCAAAGCCGAACTGTGTTGGTATCTAGACTTGACCAGTGTGATAGGGAGACAAATGTTTGACTTCGTGGACTTTATTACGTTCTTTGTGTGTTTTCATCAATGACGCACCTTCCTATTTATCGCGTAACATGTAATTAATTGACTTGAATCAAACATTAGGTTCTTTATGCAAATAATTCTAATAAATGCACGATGCTGATGGTAACGTTCGTAACTGCTTTGCATCCAGGGCAGAAAAGGACAGATATGCGGAAGTGTTTCTGAACCGTGTTTACTGGTTTCGGCATACCTCAGCAATAATTGTTGCATTTCTTTACATGCACAGTAGGGTGTGTCATCGACTTGGTAAATCTCTTGGAAGCACCTGAGACAATGTTGTACCTTGGCACACGGATTAATGCTAAACATTCAGGTCTGTCGCACCGCACCAATATTGATATTCGTGAGGTGAGAGCAGTTTTTATTTGATAGGCCAAGAAAACCGTATTCGATACTAGCGCCAACTATTTGCGCGCTAGGATCATCCTCCAACAAAACCCAAAGCTGCCACTTTCCACACTACTGGTAGTTGGTGGATTAAGTGTGAAATATATTTCATAAAAAGCACCAGCAAAACATTGCCAAACAGCTTTTAAGCTGACTGTTAACTAAAATAACATCAATTTTTAATAAAACCCAAGTTGTGCAGTTATGAGAATGCTCCACCAGACCGGGTTAGGTCTGTTAGGTGACGGTGCAGCTTTCCATGCCCAGTTGCCTGCACAATGTATTAGGAGGGGGTTGCCATGAAGGACCAGTCCAGGCACCGGAAGCTCACCCTGGGGTCATATGACCGGGATACGATTGTGACTAGGCAGGCTCGCGAGGTGCGGAGGTTGGCCAGACAACTCCAGGGGCGTCCCGGCTCGTTCGCCATTGAGGCGGTGTCTGCTGCTGAACCTGAGTCGTCTTCCCCGCCGACTGCTGAGCCGGCGCCGCCTGCTGAGCCCGCGTTGGCTGCTAGTGCTGACCCCGAGCCTGCCCTGGAACCAAGTGGTCTCATCGCTGGCGAGTCAGCCGAGAGCACGGAACATGGCAGAAGGTGGCGACGACGCCGATTGTTCGTTCCGGATGAAACCATTGTCACTGTCGATATTAACGTCAACGATCTGACCAACACCGCTCTGGCGGTAGACAGCTACGGTGGCTCGAACCAGGCCGCTGCTGCTCTCATCAACGCCTTTCAACGAGACAGCAGAGACGGACTGGCTACTTGAAATCAAATATCGTAGATCCTAGGAAGATCTGCTGCGCAAAAGACAGAACGAAAAAGGAGATGGCTCGTTAAATTTTGAAGCGATCCACGAGTCAGGTTTGACCATCCTCTGCTCCGACGGCAGCGAAGGCAGGAGCTACATGAGCCACACGGAGCCAGACGAATGCCGTCGAAGAACACGCGGTTGTCATCACTGAGCCAGGCAGCCGCTACGTGACATCATTGGGCCAGGCAGCCGCCACGTGACTCATTTTACGTCCGAGCTCGGCCGCGCCCTGCACTTGTTCAACGGGCTACACTCCACGAGCCCGCTGTGCGACTGCCACATCAATGTGCTCGGCTGTGATGCCACGGCCGTCAACACCGAAACGATAGGCGACGTGTTCCAACTGTTTGAGCTGGCCACCGAGTCACCCGTACACCGGTTCATCTGCCAGCTGCACGGCAACGAGCTGAACCTCCTTCACCTGCTGCTGAGCTTGGACGGCACGACCACGGGATCGAAATTTGTTCTGGACCCATCGGCAAGACCTGTGCCGGAGAGGTCTGGGAGAGGGACGTTGTGGCATTCAAGCCTAGATCGGGACACGTGCCAAACCTGCCGGTGGACGCGATTCAGCGGCTGAGCACCAACCAGCAGCTGCTTTACTTTCTGGCCTCCGGCGTTCAAAACGGTTCTGTTCGAAACGTGGCAGCCCAGCGGCGAATCGGACCATCGAACCATGCCAGGTAAATATGAAAACGCATTATCTTCAAATTGATAGCAATGAACGTTTAAAGCTCATCAAATAGCAATTTATATTTCATGTGCTCACTGTTGAGCATTTACTTATTATCATACCTTGTGCCATAATACGTCGCATCATGTACTGGTTGGCTCATGCTTACTAGCATATTTGTTTATATGTATTCCGTCACTTTTAAGGACTCTGGATATCGGCATAATTACATGCACTAAAGAGACACAATAATTTTTGCGTGATCTAATGCTCAGTTCGTAGCGCATTGTTCTAATATATTCGCTTTTGTTTTCAGATGGTTGACACTGGCCGCTCGTCTGCTCCTAGTTCACATCTATACCGAGACCTCCAGCAGCGCTCTCGAAGACCTCGTCTAGTGCATGGTCGGCCACTATGTGTCGGTATGGCCCGCTATCCGGCAAAACAGCGGCTGCGACCTTGGCTTGCGCAACTTGTTCCGGAGCATCGCGCTGCATACGAGTTCATACTCAACAACACATGCAGTTTCTGCCAAATGGCAATCAATCTGGCAATGTCTAATCCGCATATTAGACCTTAGACCGGGACATTCTTGTACGACGGCTAAAGGAGCGCTCGGTAATATCGTTTCTATGCGCAAAGGTATTTTGTGTCGCTTGCCGCCCACGGCTTGGTGTTACCTGTGGCGGCAGGCGCCGCCCAGCATAGGGTGACTGCAATGCCGAACGTCAGTTCACGGTGATATTTCTATCGACTCGCGCCTCACGAATTTAAGTTTTTTGGGAAGAACTTTTGCTACGCCGTGTACTTTTGGACTCCTGCGCCACATAAGTTCTTTGTCTCACTTGGTTTTGTTACTGATGACACACCCTAATGCACAATCAGATCACTAGCCCCCTGGTGCTAAAATGACTGCAGCAAGCTTACACGAGTTATTATTGACAGCGGGGTTCAGGTTGACAGTTGTTCAGCAGACGCTCGCCGGCCGTTACTGCGACCGATCCTTCGCCTGGCGCCTGGGGCAGCCCCCTCGGCTGGGCGGCGCCTGGCCAGATCCTGATCGCGTCCGGCTCTCAGCGACTGCCACTAATTAGCGAGACGCTGAACCGGGCGCTAACCAGGCTGGCTGCCCCGCCTCCTGCCGGCGGCACATGCTCACCCTGAGGCGGGCTGGGGGAGAGGGGGCGCAGCGGGGGAGAGAAGTTCGACTGGGGCTCGGCGAGGGGTCCGCGGGCGACCAGGAACGGACGACGGGCGGAGACGAAACCAAACATCCCCCGCGGTTTGGCAGGGATCGGTCAGTAACGCGGGATCTATGTTGGTGAGTCTGCTCCGTCTCTCCGAGCATTAGACGGAGAGACGCGCGAGTGCATCAGTGTAGAGATATGCTGCGTACTAAACCGCCGACTTGTTGAACACTGAAATAATCGCTCATGTTTTGCGTTCCGAGGCCCCATACATTCTACATCAGTCCTTTGCTGTGAAAAACGCAGCAGATAAGTCACTGGGAAGTTGGTCCCCCGGATCAACCTTTGCTCTATAAAGCTGCATTTTCTATTTTCCACTCCAACACTAGCTCCGACTCCGGCCTACACATCATTAATCACTGGTTAGGCACGCCAGGCTGTAAGAAATGCACATATATTTTTGCACATTTATTGGCATACGGTGGTAATTTATTCAAAATATACTTCAAGCACATGTGCGATGGGAAAATGTGCCAACACTCAAAAGAAACAAGGAATAGTTGGTTACGCACGCTTAGCTCATTAAGCAAACCTCATCATGCTGAAAAATAAGCGTCTTAATGCTAAGGAAGCCTGGTATGAACGATGGTGTTATGTAGTTCGCAATACAAGTTGACGCAATGGATCTTTCTTCACTTCTGCTTGCCTTTTAGGTAGCAAGGTAAGTACGCACAAATTAAGTATACAGGAAATTCTTAGTCGCGTGTATTACTGGTCACCAATTATTGGAAGGAAAAAAACGAATATGCGTTAATAATTTGGGAATCATTGACTGCCTTGCCTGGAAGGATTGATGTCTCAATAATGGGACAATGCTCTCCACAAATATTGTAGGGCTTCAGTAGTACTTTGTCAATTGAAACGTGGTTCTTTTCCTAATCGCCACACGCATTGCTTTAAAATCATTTTGTTTGATCAGATGTTTCAGCTGCTTAACTGTTCAAAATTAACTGTTTCAGCTTCATCACTGGGACCACTAGCTTCCCAGCAATGTGAAAAATTGTACCTCTGTCCTAAGCTAATAAATGTTTGGTGTGCAAGGTGCCCTGCATGCGATATGTTACGTTCTCACCACCAATGCAAGGGACAAAGGGCTCCAACACTCATAACCATGGGTCACTGATCAGGGCGAGCTTTCGACGGCGAAAACACATTTTTGCGAATTTGAAAGGTATGAATGTGACCTTGTGTAGCGTTCCTGCAACTATTTGTCCTCACATCCAACGAAATATTCATCACGGAAATGACAGCAAAACATTGAGCAAGAGAGATGATGAGTTTGCTGAAGCTTCTATTTCTAATTTTAAGCAGGTTTTCCAGTTTATACCGTGCAGTGTTTTATTCCACGTGTGGACCTTTAAAGGCTTATGATATATTTTAACAAACATTTGCTAACATGTATCTGTTTATGATAGACAGTTCAACATTTTGACATTTCCGTTTTATGGTCAGTATTCATCAGCCTAGCAAAATGCCTCCACGGTGTTTTGGAACACCTCCTGAACACGAACGCAGTCTCCAAAATTCCGTATTGAGTCGTATTTGCTGGTGTCTTTCAAATGGCGTGCCCGGCCGCTAAGCACGGGGAGAGGAGGCCTGTATCTCTGGCTCTCATACCACGTTGACCACATCCAGGTGGCTTGGTGCTGAGTTGCCTTGTGTGTGACTGGTTGTGTGAGACACCAATCTAAATGTCCGAAAGTTGTCCACACGCCTTGCCAGATAACGCGTGCCTGGCTTATTCTTAGCATCTGTGCTCATACTTTTGAAATTGACATAAATGTCAATTAAAATTGTCATTTGTGATGACATGGCATTCCTAAATTTTATTACTTGAAATTTGAAGTGAAACACGCAGTGTAAAATGACCCACGCTTTGTGTTAGATTATAAGGATCTACCACGGCACTTCCCAAATGATGCCCGCGCTCGGTACCAACATAAGTATATTCGGATGTAAGAACTCTGACTAGGAAAGTAATATGTCTTGATAAAGTAATGCTAGGAATTGCTTCCCATTTTATACGTTTCGCATTGAACCGGATCATATGCCAAAGTGTACAAAATTTGTGTTATTTTTCAACATGAAGAAATATGGCAGCCTGAGTGCTACACTACACGGGACGAAATACCACTGCAGCAATCCAACTGACACGCGCAACTGCCGGGTGAGTTTAATGGCATGCAGGTGTATTCTGCATGCACAACATCGAGGTTAGTCTATAAAAACGCAAGATAGCGATAGACAAGCATAATCCAAGAAAAACTCAAGCAATTGAATATCAACAAGACAGTAAGGTACTATTTTTTCATCACCTCAACCTGCTGTTCCATTTTGTAATGCCTAAAGGACAACGTTTGTCAAAAGTGCTGGTCAGAACGTTTTTGTTGCGCTTGGGTCCCCAAGCAGCTGACACCACCTAAGTCCGTTCCAGTAACCACATAACGTTAGCTTTGACGCTGTTCTGCTGATGATCAGCACACGCTGCTGGTATTCCGTGCACAGCAGGGCCCAGCCGCCGGAGGGAGGGGAGCCGCAACTGCAACATAGAGCTGTGTGGACACCAGCTTCATCCGATACGGCACTGCAGGCCCGCAATGAGGTTTGATCCCGCGTGCCACGGTGTTGAGACCCTGCCGATCACGCACCCATCTGACATTGAAAGACGTGGCTGTCAACCAAATAGCCGTGTCACTGATACCGTGTGACACGCTTGACCCGTGTTGACCGCCGCCTCGCCGGCCGACATCCGTGACGGCATCTGCCGCCGCCGCCGCCATCTGCGATGGAGCGGTGTTTGTTTGGTGTCACTTGCTTCCGGCCACAGGCATGCACGGTTAATGGCCAAACAATGAACGCATCGGTAGCAGAGTGCATTAATGCATGCAGCCGGGCCGCCGGCTCCAGTTTCATTCTTGCGCGTCCTCGCTGCGCACAACCCTCGACGGGCACCGCGGACATACCCCGAAGATAAATGCAGAAGACTGCGAATCTGGTCTGCTTTGACATCGCCACCAGCGCAATAGATGGCGCGATACATTCACTTGACAAAGCCCACTGTTAAACCGGAACTCCCGCTCATTAGGCGTGGTTGTTTGAGTCCCCAACCGGTTGGCCTGCTGCCCGCGGGCCCCGGCGCCGCTCGGGCCGGCGCCGGCGCCCGCTGAGATCCCGGTCGGACCTCGACCAAAGTTTGTACAAACACGCGGGAAGCGAGGTGGGCTCGTTTGGCGCGCTGTGTTTGCTGGGCCTCTGAACGGACTCGCTGTTCAGTCTGGTCGCGGGTGCTGCGTCCTTCGCCGCGCGGAATCGCTGGGAACAGTTGATTTGTTTTGATCCGCTGCCAAGTTTTACGTGAATGCTGTCCGATGCTGTGGGGATCACTGCCCTCGTTTTGTTGCATCCGAATAACTCGCTCTTTTTACTTTAAAGGCGCGGGCTCATAACAAGAAAATGGTAAATGAGACGGAAGTCACTGTGCCGTTTTCTTTGCGCTTCATTTTCGTCGTTGGCTTCATAATGCTATATATTGACCACCGTTTTCATCTACGTAAAGTTTCTTTTCGCTGTACGACTTCTATCTTTGGCTGCGACGCTACCTGTATTTCATTCTAAGAAATGCCCTTTTATGGTTTGTACCGCTCCCGTTCTTACGCTTCAAATGTTCTCAGTTGTTTCATGCAAACTTCAATTCGCCCTTGGGTAAATGTCACAACTATTGCGCAAATATGGCACAGTTTTGCATGACCACTTTTTCTTGTCACAAAGGTGGCATCCTTTATGATGATTCCAGCTGTAAGCCAAGAGTAAACATGATCACAGCATCACACCGCCTGGCTTGTTATTCGGGTGCACACACTCAATCGACGGCAACCGATGCTCAATGTATTGCAACCAAAACGCTCCCTTGAACAGCACCATCACGCGTGCCAATTCACGCGTGAGCACCAGGCCTCTTTTGGAAATGTTCAGCAGGTCCTCAGTAAGAAGAAAGGGCTTATATAAGAGGAGATGGTTCAGTTATGGATGAAAACGGTTCCATCGACAAATCGTATGTGCAAATCAATGCATTGGTGTAACCGCGTCTCTGTGATTAGGAGGGACACATCAGGATTGAGGGGGTGAGACTGGAATCTGGCGGACAACATGACCTGAAAGTGACATTTTGAATGTAAAAACATGAACACATGCCTTTTACGGGACAAATAGGGAATCCCATTTCACGAAAATCAAAAGACGCATGTCCCCAGTCCCCCAGTGGTTACACACATGCCCCAATGCACCCATTAAGTACAGCAGACTGTAAGAGTAGATACGCTGGCGAGGCAAAGTGGCGATACCATTGGGGTAAAATCAGAGCTCCAGCTCGTTGCAGTAAAAGACTAATGCCCATATCTGATGTCTGCAGTTAGCAGTTGCCGAGTTAGTACAGTGGACCTATCCCGACAATGGACGCGACAGACCAGCGCTGAACACCGTCAAAGACCACCGAACGTGCCCGCCATAAGGGGGGGGGGGGGGAGCGGCCGCTATCCTCGCTCAGGACAGTGTCAACCAGCCCGCCGTCAATTATCAATTAAACAACCAACTCAGTGGCTAAAACTGATATGGTGATGATGCTAAACTGACACACGGCATATGACAAACAATAAAAGTGATGCACATCTTCTACAAACAAGTATCCAGACAGCACCGGCATGTGACGATGGGATTGTGTATTGGGAGGTGTGATAGCTTCGAGGCAGGCTTACACCGAAGTGGTAAGTAATATAAGGGTAGCTTCCATTATTAGACAGAAAATGGTAGATTGACGATTTTTAAGATCCCATGATGGCTTTACTTGAAAGGAACAACAATTCAAAAGAAGGTGACTTAAGTTACAGGAGAAAACTGTATTGCGGCATACCAGGAGAACACCGAGACGCGTTTTCACGATTTTTTGTTTTTGTTTGCGTGCATTGCTTAAATTTTTGTGAGCACGGTCTACAGGGTAGTGGAGCTCGCTGTCAAGCTGGAAGAGCTCAGCTGCAAATCGGAGGGCAGGGGTGGATCCAAGGAACAAGTAGGCGATGGTGCCCCCCCCCCCCCCCTCTCTCCATCCCACAAACACATACACGATTGCCATAACCAGCTGGCACATTTGCGGATTTTGACGGAAATTTAAGCATTTCGTACCTTGAGACGTTTATTTGACAGCGCTCCCTGAAGTAAAAGACGATTAAAAAGTAGATATCAAAAGCGAAATTCGATTACCAAAAAAATCGGGACACCTTTTCGCTTTTCCCGAGGTGGCGTTGTCTCCTCCCCTACAGAGACGTTCTGAATCCGCCCTTTGGAGGAGGGTGGGAGGACTTGAGCCCTTCCAATTAGATATGAGCTTTTGCGCCTGGCATCAGCCATCCAGCTGATAACCGGGTCACGTGACTTCCGTCCGCCATGCGGAAAATTACCCGGGAGCGTGCCAGTGCAGATAACGCGGAATTTCTAGCGGTCTAGGGTGCCAGATATCAATCTTTGTACTGCTTTAATCGGCCTCTCCCTCACTGCAGCGAATTACGAGCAGCCGTGTTGCCAACACACGCGCCAAACATCTACGAATGAGATAACCATCGTCCAGTATACTGCTTGATTCGATGTACGAGCCCCCCCCCCCCCCCCCCCCCGGAGGGAGAACATCTGTAGATGTGAGGCCACTCTGAAATATCATGATTGCTACCATGCCGAAGCCTGGGTGTATCGGGAGAGCCGGCCCTGAACGACATTCCAATAAAAAGAGTGTTTTCATCTACTGAGCCGCGCCTCCCACCGGCCTCTTTCCGTAGACAGCCACCCGGCCGCACCAACACCGAAACGTCTCGCCTTGCCCTCAGCAGCGAAGGCGTCATGTCGACGACTGCAGTGTCAGCCCCGCCACTCGCCAGATGTGTATCCCACGAGCGATTGGTCGCCCCAGGCTCGGCCCGGCCCTCAGCGCCTGCCGCACTCACCTTCGTGGTCCTGGCCGAGCTGCATCTGGATGGACATGGCGAGACTCTTGCGCTCCGCTCAGATCGCAGGTCAACGGCCGACGCACGCGGCGGGTCAGAGGTCAACGGCCGGCGCCACGTGACAGGTCAGAGGTCAGCGGCGGCGTCTGGCCGGCCTGATCGATCCTGCGACCACGGTGCCCGCCGGCAGAAGACAACAGCCGGCCGGCGGCCAGCGTCGGCGGCGACGGCGGCGCACGCGCGTGACGACGGCGACGACCGACGCCGACGATTGATCCCCGGCGCGGGAGAGGGGGCGGCACGCGCAGTCAGAGGAGCGCTGTCACCCGCCGCAGAGGAGGCTGAGTACATGCCGCGCTCTCAAGTGACCGGCTCTTCATTTTTCCTAGCTCAGAGCGAACGCGAGAAGTGGTATATAGCGTGGGATACCTGCCACGCGGTGCCGCTCATTCTCAGCTCGAAGCATCTACCCATCTCGCCCGCGCCTGCACTCATATCCTACACATTCGTCGATATCTGTACCGTATAGTGGTTGCCTCAATGCATACTGATGAGCGTGATGCCGACGTGAGTTGTGCTCTACCACGATTAGCAGTTCCTGTGCCCGCAGCCATCAATCTTTTTCCGAAATAGTTATGCGCTCCACAGATGATTCTGCGAATCAGCTTGGTACAGCCGTTAGCGATGCTATATTCGCCAAATCATCAGATTCTATTGAGCCAACGCATTGACATGAATCAGTGAATTTCAGAGTGCGTCACGTGAGCTTGACCGCAATAACTTTAAGTTTGCCAGGTTTCTTGGTTTTTTGGATCACCTTAAATAACTCTTAACTGCATCAGCTGCAGTGTCTTTTTCCATTCACGTTTCCAACGTTTCGTGGGTGTTTGGTATTAATCAAGTCAAGTTATATCTACATAATCTTTACGGTGTGCAGACACTTCATTTCCTTCAGCGGCTAAGTGTCGCAGAAGCAGTAAGGAAGGGATGTATCCAGGTTACCCCAACAGCTAATTTCTCCCCGACTTGGCCACTACACTTTTCCACCTGAAAAACGATGAAATGCCAACTCAAAGAATTTTATTCTATTTTTAACGATCTACTTACATGGTTATGTAGGCACGCATGGGAATAGGCATCAGGACATTAGGGACAGAAAACCAAGAGCATGTGACGTAAAAACAAACGCCATGTCGTAAGCGTAAGCGCAGGGCAAGCCTGCGTGCCGAACTTCCCAAAGATTTGTTCGTGGGGTGGCCACATTAATCGAGACACGCTGCCGTCGAAACCTCTACGACTATACGGCGGAAACACGTGCGCTGGTTTGTATATGCGCTGCAAACTTGTTTACTCTCTTTCTAAGTCAGTGCATCACGCGGCCAGCTTTACTCCCTTAGTGTGTATCCCGAATCTAGCTCGCGATGATTTTATTAAGGTTGAATCAGTGTGGCAACAATGAAATACAATATGATATCCTCTAAATTGTGTGTATGTGTGTGTGTGGGGGGGGGGGATTTTACGACGCACTCACCTGCCAAGGCTTTACGGCGTCGCCTGCCTCTCACCCTGGCAGGAAGGGCGGGCATCGCGGGGAATCGAACCCGTACCTCTGGTTTCCCAGGCGCGAAGCGGTTAGCGCGGACGCGTTAACCACTACACTACCGGCACCCTGATATCCTCTAATTTACCACTCTGCCATACAACAGGGGTGAATCAGGGGAATCAGCGAAAGCGGCGGCCCCCTTTCCCCTATGAGAATTGGCGCCCCTCGAAGGTGCGGAGACACCTGTCCCGAAAGGTGAGAAGAATGCCTTCTACTGAACGTCCAAAGGGCGCCACATGAGGTTAAAAAGACGCTCCAAAACACAAAAGGACGTTCCTGCCGCTAAAATGCGCCATCAAGTCGCGATTTTTTATTCACGCTGGCATCCCTCTAAATCATGGCGTACCTATCACCAGGAAAAAGTGCCTCTTGGACCCAACATTATTGACACCTTTTAAGAGAACTGGCGCTTAAACGTACCTTTTGCCTCGATAATTGCGAAAGTACCGTGAATGAACCTAATAATGATTAAAAGCAGTGCAAACAGTTTTCAGTATGCATAGCATTTCTTGAGTTATCTCCTGGACATTTCGTGACGTCTGCCAGGATCCGTGTCCATGTTCGTAATTTTCCCAGAATCCAGCAATCCAGCCCATTACCATTACCTATGGACACCCCATGGGTGTCCATGGGCTTACCTAGCCCGTAGAGTCCTCTAGTTAACAGCCTAATATAAATATTTTTAGACATGTGTACAACGTTCGTCCAAGAACAGCGTGCATCACCCGGATTTTCTATATTTGTTTGACTCGGTTGCACCAGCTTCGCCGCTCAAAAAGCACATTTTTGCAATCGTGCGACGTAACGATATTTTTTTAGCGTGTCAGCACTTTGTCCCGAGCGTGTGAGCATTTTATTGTCTCCCTTAAAGGGATGTCCAGCGTGATGCCCCACATGGTTTGCTCATTAAAATGGCCCCTGATTGGGAGGCTCCAAGAGCAAACGACCCAAAGCCAGCACGGGATGTCATTACGCTCAGGAGCCCTGATATGGTTAAACGCCCGGAGCCATTACTAGTCAGTGTACAGCGGGGCTCACTCCTGATAGAAAAGAGCTCGACTGCCGCTGGTGCCGGGACTGTTTTTGCATCGCTACACTGCACCACCTTCAGACGTGCGAACGGTGGTGGCGTCGGCAGATCTATGAGTCAGTAAACAGTCCGGAGATTATCGTAATAAACGCTCTGATAGATGGATCAAGCAGAGGACGCGAACCGGAAGAGTCCGACGGTGTCACCAGAGGCTTATGACCGAGGGGAACCAGTGACGGAAGCCTGTGCCCAGGGACCAGTGGTGACATTTGGGGCCGGACCCAAGAGCCCAGAGTCACGGATGAGTGTCCGGGTCTAAAAGTGGCCGGCGGCGGAGGCCGGTACTCCAGAAGGACCACGGCGACGTGGATGGTCGGGTTTAAGTGACCTGTGCGGATGTCCGAAGATCCGTGTATTTGTCTAACGGGACCGGTGGTGGCTTTGAAGGCTGGTGTCCAAAGGCGACCAGCGGCGGCGACAGAGGCTTGTCAGAGCACAAACCCTTGGCGGCGTAGTACACTGGAATGCGGAAGGAATGGTGCTCGTTCCGATTATCTGGATCTCCTGTGCTATGTCTAAGTGGCCAACAGAGCGTCAGGTTTGTAATCGAGTGACACCGGAACCCGGCTACCATCGCAGCGTAAGCGTTCACGGTGTTTCATCCCAGTTTCACCACCATCTGGGTTGGCGGCGCTGATTAAGTCATAACTTAAGGTTTCACTCATCGGAGGATGTTTAAGTGATGCAATGCGAACAATGAGTGTAAAGTTCTTATATGAGTTGACGATCTCAAATATACCAGGAGGCATCGTTGGGATGGACCTGATGTTATAGTGCTGAACGACATAGATTGGTGAATGCTTAATGCTTCGAGCCGCACTCATCTTCAAGAGTGCACTGAGCACATTGGAACATCTTAATGCAGCATAATTAACGCAGCATGAATTAATAATGTAAAACACGGAAGCTTAAGGGCTTTCTTTCTTATATAAAATATCTGTAATGATAGTCTGGCCTCATGCCCATGCCATGGCACTGAAACGTACGATTAAATGTATCTGTAAGAAAAGATCCGTTGAACTGCAACCGTCCTACTAGGGTGATAATGTCAAGGTTTTCGCGGCAAACTATCAAAAGTCCTGCTCCTAAAACCAATATCGCGAAACATGCCATCATTTTTCAAGACACGAGCCTGGACCCGACAGGCACCGGCCTGGGTCCCGAAGGTCTAGGTCTGGAACAGACCAGTGGGGGTGGCGCTCGATGCGGCCGCGTCCGATGGCAGGTGGGGTCGTCGGAGAACGGGGTCAGCGAGGCGACAGCGGCGGCGCCTGGGGTTCTGGGATCACGGGGCGATTACTCACGTCACAGAAAACCTGGGCCTGACAGGAACTGTGCGCGGCAGAAACTGAGAATGATTTGTGTATTTGGACTGAAAGGTCATGTGCCACTGAACGATGCTTAATGTCTCTTTGCAGCTATTTTAAGGACTACGTCATCCAACCCTCTTATCCTCTATCTCGCTTCATCCTGCATCCTCGCGACACCCCGCTTGTCCGGGGCACGCTTCATGCGTCAGCCACGAGTGGACCGAGAGCCCGTAGGGAGGAGGACCCCGATCGGGTACCCAGCGCCATTGTGCGGGTTAAAGCTCGGCGGTTGGTCCCCCAGGCGCATGCAAGTCTACCCCACCGTTATCCATTTTCCTTCATCCCATTGCCCTGAAATGATCATTTCTGGTCGAAAGGGCTCTAAACAGCCGAACGACCAAACTTTCAGGAATATACTACATGTGTTTGGTCCAACATTGAATGTAATGCATCTGTGTTTTTGCCATCGGTATCCTCGCCATTATTATTGTCATTCTTCATGAGCGTGCCATGTGCGGCTGTTGGGCCAACTGTCCAGCTGGGCGTGGGGAGCGGGGTTGAACGAGGTCGGAGGCATGTTGGAGGGACTCAAATCCCTCCCGATTGGCGGCAATCCCATGCCCCTGGCTTCGGTCATCGGCATCGGAGCATGTCATCGTCATTCGAAGGCTGACAATCGCCAAGTGATCAGCCTGTTGGCTCGCGCCGCGGTCCAGTGTCGGCTCATCACGCGGACGCCGCGGGAAGCCGGCCTCCGACTGAGCGCGGCGGAGGCGGGCGGCCTATCCGCTGCCGAGCTGCCCTGACCTGTAATGTGGTGTCTTCTGTTCTGGCTGTGCAGGAGCCAGAGCCGTCGCTATTCCCCGTACTCGACTTCAGTACTGACCGTGACTGTTCTCATGCAGTGCCACTGTATACATGCGTGTTGTCGCGTCAACGTCTTCCGATCATTCTCATAATCCTCTCAGTTTTAGGACTGCGCAACCATCTTTATTTCAGCTCCACACTTCTGGTTACGAAACCATGTGACCAAGCTGATCGTCATGGAAGATATCGGCGCCTGGTTGAGCTTTTCCGATATGTGTTGACGCGAGATATTAACGCTACGTTATGCATGTCGACCCGCGTTGACGTTAACCGATAAACCCACGTTGAGAAGGTTTAAGCATGTTGAGTCAATACGTGTGCAAATAAAATTGCAGATCTGAATATGACATGCCAAACGAGAATCGATTAACGTTCTCTAACATCTGTCGGTCACTCAGATGAACAGATTCCGCGGTGATATTTGGCCGCACACAGACGCCTTAGCGCATCTGCGCGCCGCGCGCTCTTCTCTCTCGGCTCTTGTCGTCAGGGGCATGCCGCAGCCCGGCCGCGGCGGCCCCTCCCCCTCCCCGTCCCTAGCGGCGCTTCGCACCGCCCAGCTCGATCGCCATGCAATGTTAAGCGTGGCTATTTCGGTCTTGTCGACGGTGTCAGTCTGCCCCGTCCAGCCGCTTACGGACCAGTAGTGCTGGTCCAAACCCGTTCCGCCGCTGACGGCCAGCAGCGCCCCGATCCCCCCCCCCCCCCCTCCCCTAACGGGCCAGCAGTACCCGGTTCGGCCGCTTGCGGGCCAGCAGCAGCCCAGCAGAGGGGACACGGAACACGCTCCTCAAGCCGGCACCAGACACAGGCACAGCGCCCGGCCGACCCACGCCATACCTCATACAGCCAGCAGCGACGCATCCAATGGGGGTCGCTGTTAGGTCCCCCCCCCCCCCGTTAGTTTCTGGAAATTGGGGTATCCTTTCATCTACATAGGTGAGACTAGGTGAGGGTCTCCTTAACATAAGCACACCTCGTGCCGCGCGGGTGCTCGTTACGCTGACGAATGGAATCCCGCCGGCATCGATTCATCAGTGGCGCTCGACCCGATCGCGAAGTAGGCCTGGCCGATGTCCAGCCAGTTCACGCATGTGGCACGGTTCCCGGCAGCGCCCCTGGCGGGGGGCGCCAGCCCATGGGAGGCGTTGGACGGGCGTGAGGCGCCTGAGTCGTGTCGGCCGACAGCCCCACCGCCGTCCGCGGAGCCTCCCCGCCCGGCCTGACCTACCCCGTCTGCCGGCCCACAGAAGACCGCGTGCCGTCTCACCGTTTGGAGACCTGCTCCAGTATACAAGTTGCTGTAACCCCCAAATATGAATTTCGCGCTGATAGCGGCATTAGCGGAAGCGCGACTCACGTTGTTACAGGAACTTTTCTCTGACATCAGACAATCGACAGCTGTCAACTTCATCGTTACTCCTGGCTGATTCGGTTTGGTCGTGATGCGCCGCTCACACTTGACATCTCCGAGAAGGCAGCTGTGGCGCCGTCAGAAACACCCACGGCCGACCGGTTTCGCGACAGTTTATTATCTGGACACCCATGCGGGCGGCGCGTAACGTGAGATTCGCCGCCTCTTATTGCACCGTAACTGGGCGGACGCATGGGGGCGCGCCCCGCACGGCACGCGCGGCCACGCAAGCTTAGGCTATGTACAAAAATAGGGAACACAAATGAATCGATGAACGCTGCCAGCGTCGGCAGACCGCCGAGCGACCCGTTGTTATTTCACCGGCCGGTTAGATGTATGAGCAGCGATACAAGCCATAAAATTATCAAAACATACGCAACACAACACACAACACATCCCATTACGGACCACGATGACGCGAGTACCAACGCAGTAGAAAGCGGTCTTGATCGCGCAAGTCGAAAGAAAAGTCAAACGAGGCCGACTCGCGCTCGGCGCTCCGCTGATTCCGCGTCAGGCCCACTTTCTAGCCAGCCCTTCCCGAACTGATCAGAATGCCAGGGGTGAGGTCAGGCGGGTCAGGGCAGGCCTCGGTGACCAGATCCGCATAGCCGCTTCCTGGCTACTGTGCATCTTCCCATGAACGCGGGGCACGCCGCTCAACTGTGCGGTTCTGCGGAAGTTCTACCGGTCATGACCTGGGGTGAGGCTCCTAAGCGCTCCCCCATCCGGCCTACGAACAGGTCACTAACACATCGTGGCAATAAAGAACCGTGACGTCACAGAGCGCAGGTCTGAAACGTAGACAAGTGTGTTACGACTCCCACAGCACCTAAGCCGAGGTCCCTTTGGCATGCGCCTGCAGCCAGAGGGCGGACATCACTGCCAGAACCAAGGGCAGCCCCGCGAGCGAAGATGTCAATCACAGTGGATACGCAGCTACCTACCGCGGGGCCCACAGTCCACACACCGCGGCCGACGCTGGGCAAAACAGTACGTCACAACACTAACGCTACACCAGCAGCAAATTCCCGCGGGGGCGCGCTCCGCCGCCGCGTTTTGTGCACTCACACAGGTGCCTTCGGTGAGCGGGTCCACGGCGGGCCGTCACCTGGCTGGTGATCCGTGAAAACACCGCGCAGCCCGTGCGGTGAGCTCCCTCTCGGCAGCCACCGGGCGTGCGCCAACAACAGTGTGCACGCACACACAACAATCCATTAAAATAGATTCCATCAAACGTGCAACAGGACTTGAGGCAGGTGCGCGGCCGCCGGTCGGCTGCGTCCGGCCGTCCTCTCAAAACATGTTTATGCGCGGCTCAAGCGCGCCGGCCGCCGCCGCGAACGGACCAGAGGCGGCCGCGGTGCCAGCGGCCGCAGCCCCCGGGGCCTCGGACACAGCTTGAGCATCACTTCGCCTGCGACGGACGGCGGTGCTGAGCGCGGCGACCGACAGCCGCGCGTCGCTGGAATGACTTAAGTCTCGCAATAACTTAATGCTTGGTCGACAGCACCGCGGTTTAAGGCGTCGGGCTCACACACGGACACAGACAGATTCGGCAATCAACTTTCTCAGCATCTCACTCAGTTCGATGGTCGTCATCGTAAGGCTTGCTCGTAACCGGCGCGAGCGGCTCGCCCCTTACAGGTCACACAGCTTCAGCGGACTGTACAGATCGGCCCGAGAAGGGGCCCGGCTGCGGTGGCACGCGGAACAGCCTCCCTCTTACCCGGGCGGGACAAGACAGCAGTCACAAGCGGCGGCCACCGCGCAAGATAAAGGCACCGTCGGACGGCAATGCTTTCACGCGAATCTGACAATCGGGCCCAGTGAGGACCATGCTGGCTGCCTGCTTACTAAACGGAGCGCCGGCCACCGGACGCCAATTCACTCACAACCATAACGTCACCGCAACAAACACGACCAGTTGCACTCGCAATGCTATCAGCGCTGTCCCAGAGAATAACCAGGAAATCGGAAATGTTTTGGAATGGTCCGTTCAAATCACAACCAATATCTCCCACCAAACACGGCGCTCGTCCCCATCCACCGGCCGCCTCGACTGGCGTGACATCTGTGCACGGCATGACGCGTGAGCTCTGCAGCCAGCTGTGCGCATCCGCTTCGCCCGCACGTGCCAGAGGACTGGCAGCGCGGTGGCCGAATGCGGCTTCCCACAGCTGACCGGCCGGCCCACCGCCCCTCTGCCGCCGTCGCACCGCCGCACCGAGCCTCCGCTGGCGCGCCGGTCCGGCTCCGCCGCAGTCGAGCGCGCGGTGTCAAACCGCCACCGGTGGCGGCTTCTGGAGGTGACCTGTCGACTCCGGCGTCGCGGCCGACACCAGCCCGGAGCGGTGACCGGACCTGCCTCGGCGTGCGGCGGCGCGGACACGCTTTCGTGCTGCGCCGTCGGGCGCGCCCGGCGCCTCCTAGCGGCCGGCCGGGATGGCTTCCTCACGGTAACCGTTGCCCACCTGGACGACGCACTTGACGATGACGGTGTCCCGGCGCAGGTAGTGGCTGCGCACGCGGGTGAGCAGCATGAATTGCGTGAAGCCCCAGCCCTTGACGTTGCGGTCGTCGCGAGGCCGCTCGAACGCCTCCAGGCCGGGCTTGGTCAGCATCACCTCGGTGAAGTCGTGACGGACGGGGTTGTTGGTCTGGTCGATCTGCAGATGGCGGCACATGTTCAGCGCGGGCAACACCGCACCAGTCATATCCACCCAGAGGGGAACGAGAGGTCCAGGCCGGCCAGTACCAGCCACACACATACACGCAGGGGCCGGCGACAGGTGCTCAGGCCCGGCCGGACGGTACCGACCACACACACAAAGGCCGAGGACAGCAGCGATACAGGCCTGCTACACACAATAATGGCAGCAATCGTCGCCCGTAATTTTACAAGATTGAAGTGGGAACATCGACCTCACATGTGAATAGCCCAGTGCAGCTGGGAACTTTGACCGCAGCCGCACAAGAATGCCCAAACAGCAGGTCACGAGGTGAGCGCGGTACCAAACGCAGCGGCCGACTAACCCAGCCAGCCTCGCCTGGCTTTTCTCGACACTCTGACCACATCGCCCCGCCAGCCGTCAGGCGGGCAGGGCCGCTCTGCCTGCGTGTGCGGCGCCACCGGCCGCTGGGACGGCGCGTGCGCGCGGCGGACTGACCAGCGAGACGATGAACCGCCCCGAGAAGGGCCACTCCAGGATGTCGTCGTTGTCGCCGCGGCGCATGTGGATGAAGAGCGCCAGGTACCGGTCGCCGTCGCGCTGGTACAGGTTGGCACGCAGGCACAGCTTGTAACCGAACGGGGCCGTGTAGAAACTGGGCGAGTGCACCACCTGACGGGCAGGGCGCAGTCAGTAGCCAGTGCGCAGGGGGGGGGGGGGGGGGCAGCCCGGGGAGGCGGAGGCAGCAGGGGAGGACTGGGTCAGTAAGGTAGCGCACGCCAGTGCGTGTAAAGACGAAATAATGGCGTCACACATAGAATCCGATGAGGCACATGATTCAGTAGCCAGTGGGAATAAGCAATGATGCGCAGGCATTCGCCTTCAAATATACAGAGTCCGGGGAGCTATCGCCGTCCCCTTGATACTGGAGGGCTCGGCGAGCCCGACGGCAGTAGCACTAGTTCACGCTCAGTCGGCGGCCGAAGCTTCGTCCGAGCCTGCCGGCGCCTATCGCGGCGCCACCCGCCCCGCGAGCCGCACGGTCCCGTCTCAGTCGCTGGTAGCCGACCCTGTGCCCTGCTCGGTCCTCACCTTGGCCGAGTTCTCCTCCATCTCCCGAATCTCGGCGCTGAAGTTGTGGAAGCGCCAGACGAAGGTGCCGTTGCAGCAGCGGCCCAGCATCTCATGTGGCACCTGCGTGGCGCGTCGGCTCGCCTCCTTCAGCTCCTTCAGCTGGGCGCGCAGATTCTGGATCTGGATGGCCTGCTCACGCGACCTCTGGTCCAGACGCACGTTCTTCTCACAGATGTCCTGCGGTACGGGCGTCGGCCGGTGTCGGCGGGGTGATGCCCCTCTGGCGTGGCGGAGGCACCCAGACCCACCACACACTGTCCACGGGGCTGGCTTCCCGACACCGTCCAGCTCATCGCGCACTAGACCAAGCCAAGAGGATGCATGGAAATCAAACGGCCCCGTCCGCGTCAGACAGGCAGTCACAAAACAAGGGCCTACATTGAGAGCCCAAATCCTCGGAAGATGGAGCGTTACCAGTGACAGCACATCAAACACACGGATCATCTAATCCGCGTCGGTGATCGTTGATTCCTCTGCCCCCTCTCAAGAGGACTGGAATGGCCAAAGGCACCTCGGAGGTCTCGGCCCGCCGGCGCCGCTCACCTTGATGACCTTCTCCGGTGAGATGGACTTCTTGCCGAGGTCCAGCTTGCTGAAGTCCATCTGGAGGCGCTGCTCCAGCTCGCTGGCTCCCCGCGCACCCTCCACCGGCACGGACGGAACCGAGACGGACCGGTGGTGGCTGCCGGACCGGACAAGGGCGGCCTGGTCAGACGCGTGGCGCCCGGAGCACTAAGGGCTGACGGCTGGCCGACGGGCAGAGCGGAACCAAGGCACGCCAGCACAACAGCGGCCGACCAGACCAACCAGAGTCGACGGCAGCGAGGCACACGCTGAATCAAAGTTGCATACTGCGTCGGAAAACGCCGCCCGGCCTCAAAGCAAAGCCTACCACCGGGGAGTTCCCCTGCAGCGTCACAGCGTCCAGCACCGCACGTCCAGCGCGGGCAGCCGCGGTCCGCACCCCGCCCCTGCCCGGACAGGCCAACCTACACCGTGTTGGCGCAGGCACCCTCCTGGATGGAAGAGCAGCTCCACTGGCGCTGCATCTCGCCAGCGCAGCTGGTGGTGCTGCCCTGCCGGTTCAGGCTGGGCGAGGCCAGCGGCGACGAGAGCGCGCCCACCGCCCGGCCCAGGTCCGACATGAAGCCAGACACGTTCTTGTAGGAGAGCACCAGCATCTGAGGGGCACAAGGCACGGCACAAGGCCGTCACCGCCGCCGCCACCGCAGAGCCACCGGCCAAAGCCGACAGCGAGGTAACCTATCATACGCTTGACGGATATGGCATGCCTGCTCAAAGTCACTGAGCCGTAGGAGATGATTCAGTCGGCGGATTCGTGTGCGTACGAATGATGCATAAGCCAAATGAATCATAGTGCGCGAGCAGTGCAACAAAAAGGTGCCTTCCCCCGAGCGGTGGAGACTTGATATCCCGACCCTGAGCTAGGTGTTACTGCTCGACTTCTGACTGGCGCAATCCGGGTTGTTTCCCGCTTCGTCACGTCGACCGACCCCTCCCCCCCCCCCCCCATACTCCCTCCCACCACCGTTCGGGCCTCCGCCGGCCTCACCTTCATGTGGTTTTGTGTGTTCTCCTGTAGGTGGATGGGCAGGTCGTCGCGCACCATGCGCTCCTTGCAGCCGACCTCGTGGAACGTGCAGGGTACGACGGTGCGTGGACACTCCTCGGCCAGGTGGTGCTGCATCTCCTGGCGCGGCACCACCGTCTGGCACGCCTCGCACGTCAGCGCCACCAGCGGGCACGTGTTCAGGTGCGACTGCAACCGCGCCGCACACCGTCACCACACGCGGCCACGGGGTCGCCGACAAGTGGACGCGCACATGTTGCCGTGGACACGTGGACGCGCACGTGCCCAGTCCGTTCACACGCTTATGACGGCTCTGAGCGAGTGGATCATGCGGTAGACATGGCGGCGGTCCAATGCATGGCCACAGGGGTTGACGTCTATCTCGTCAGCGCTGGGGTTCCGGTCATAAAACACTCGGCGCTGGGACGCACTCTGGCGACAGCGCCGCCGAACCGAGCGCCCGGGGGTCGCGCCGGCCGCCGTCGTTATCGTGGCTCCGGCTATCGGCCGGAAACGGCGGCACGCGACGCCCGATAACCGGCCGTGCCTCACCTTTTGTTGGTTGAGCTGGAACTGTTCGCTGCAGAGCGAACAGTTGACCAGGCGACGCAGGCAGCTGCTCTGGCAGTGGTCGGCCACCTCCCGCTTCATGGTGCGCATCGAGCAGCGATTGGGACAGGGTACGATCTGCCGCCGGCAGCGCGTGGTTACGACCGAGCCGTCGCCACGCAGATGCGACCGCGACGATGGCCGGAGCGGGACTACACGCCGCGGATGGGTAGCACGGCGAGAGGCGACCCAAGGACGATAGTCAGCCCAAGACGCGGTCAGCACACATGACGACCGTGATGGAGAGCGGGCACGACGGGAGGTCTACGTGGGAGCGGCCGCTGTCGACCGGACGATCTTTATGAACAGATAGGACCGCAAGAACGGATGCGTCAGCGGGAGAGAAACAGAGATGGCACATGGAATGTGAGTGAGATACATGTAAGCGAGAGAGACATAGGCCAATGCGAGCCGCGGAGGAACAACATGAAAGCGAGCTGAGACATTCGACCCGAGCGTCTGCTGGGGTGCATAGGTCAGATAGAACTTGCTCCGCACGGTCGCCGGTCGAGTCCCAGCCGCGGCCACGTGACACCAGGCCGTGCTCAGTGCGGGCGGCGCAGCCGACCGGCCAGGCTTGGCCACCGCGCCCGCCGCGCGTTCCGGCGGGCGCACCTGATACTCGCACTCGGCCAGGTGCCGGTCCACGTTGGCCAGCTCGACGGCGGCCGGGCAGCCGTTCTTGCTGTTGGGACAGTGCACACGCAGCTGCAGGATCTCTCGGCGTGTGTAGTTGTCCGGGTAAATGTCGTTCTCGGTCAGCGGCTGGTTGTCCTGCGGACACTGCTCCCGCTCCCGCCTGCCGGCACCGGCTGTGGCGTCAGGCCGGCACGGGCAGTGACGTCAGACCGGCGCGGGCAGTGACGTCAGGCCGGCGCGGGCAGCGACAGCAGACCAGCGTGGGCAGTGACGTCAGACCGACAAGGATCAGCCTCCGACACCTGACTCTATCGCTCCGTTGCACTGTACCAGTGAACGACCATACGCGCGCATCTTAAGTTGGACCACCAGCTGCGCGTTCTTTGCCACGCCACCATCGCCTGATACGAAGCGGCCGCAGCCGACGGCGCGCTGCAAGCGGTGACCATCGGGGCGACGGTGACGGCCCGGTCGGCAGGCTCACCTAAGCCAGGCGAGGATGCAGGGGCCGCAGAACTTGTGGCCGCACGAGGTCTGCACGCAGTCGCGCTGGCACATCAGACAGATGGGGCACTCATACTTGGACTCGAGAGGCGGATCGAACTCGAAGTCGTAGCCGGCCTGCCGGCAGCAGCCCGCACCAGCGGGGTCAGCCGCCAGGTCACAGGTCACACGTCCGCGCGCCTTGCGGCCTGATCGACCCGAGTCGTGTCAGTAAGGGCCGATGGGGCCCGATACTCAGGCACGTCAATTGGACGCGCTGATTACCCTGAGGCACACAAGCTCGCCTGCCTCGCCTCGCTTCGTGGGCCGCTTCACACGGCCACGGCCAAATGCAAGTGCAAAATACAGGGCAGCAAACCGCGTTCATAGAACGAGATGCGGCAATGCTGAAGAGGTCACACATAAGGATACCTCTTGGGAATTTTCCTCCGTTTGTGCACGATGTAGCTTATGGTAAAAAAAAACAGAATGAATTTACCTTGTAATTACAAGTCGGTACTTAACAATCATAATCCGCTTGGAAGACATTATACCCACAGATCAAATGCTGCAACACAAAATAAAAACACTGGCCGCTGGCAAACCCGTAACAGCTGTGCCCTAATTTATGACAATGCAACTTACAATGTTGGTGGATGTCATCCAGTTGGTATCATCCTGGTCATTCGTAAACGATGACTCCTCCAAGGTACCCATTGCTGCCTTGGACCTGCAACACCCGTTGCTGCAAGTTACTTACGGCATCGAAAACTTAAAACATAACGGTGGTATTGCTTCACAACTGTGCCCGTCACACTGCCGTTCCCTCAGAATCAACGCATGATTCCTCGCTCGACCCATGCATGCTGAATATAGACACGGTTCAGAGACCTTGATGTTTTACAATGCTACAGGTTACACAAACCCTTAGCTCTGCCGATCCCTGCAAACAAATGCATCCAGACTACATCAACCAGCAGAGTTAGGCGTAACCAGTGGAGTTAGGCCGACCCAGTGGGGTTGTACCTACCAGTGGAGTTAGGCCGACCCAGTGGGGTTGTACCTACCAGTGGAGTTAGGCCGACCCAGTGGGGTTGTACCTACCAGTGGAGTTAGGCCGAGCCAGTGGGGCTAGATCTAATGTGTTGGAGCCTCACAGGGCTGTCTTCCCAATCACCTTTTCCGGTGTTTTGTCAAACCTCGGACAATCCGCAACAGATTTATGACACCGAAATAATCGCAAAAAGCAGGACAAGGCAGATTCGTGCAAAATCATATGCGTACGCTATTTCACAATACACTAGACTACGCACATTACAGTACGTATTTTTTACACCCTATTTTTCAGCACTGAGCACCCACAAAACGTAAGCGATTTTCACTCTTGCGCAACCGACCAGGCGGTGGCGGCGGGGTGGGGGTGGGGGGGGGGGGGGGGCTATGTCACTCATTGCCATTGGACTTTTACCTGAGCTTACGCGTTACCTAAAAACTTCTGCTGGATACATAAGACATTCAGTAGCATTCAGTACACCTGTTTCGGTCCAGCGGCGACAGTCTAACTCACATCGGCTGATGCATTTGTGGGAGAAATCCATCCTGTTCGGCGTTCCCCAAACCAAACGACAAACCTTTCCAATAAGTGGCACAAAACAGAAACATATTTACTGCAGCTTTCTTCATAGCAAATTTAACATAAAGCAAGTTTGTCATATGTAGTTGACCCTTTCGACAAGTCAAGAGGTCATTGAGTAGTCACGCACCTCAGCTTTGGCATCGCCATTCCGGGTAACTGACATACTCGTATCTGCAATGTATGCATCAAATTCCCTGAATCAAAGGAAACCTGTACGAACAAAGCGTCTGTCAAGGTGCAACGAAGACCCAGTGACATTTTACATGCACCATTGACATTTGTGCCAGACCTATTTTTGCTGACACTCATGACATTTATCAGAGCAGACGCAACTCCAATGCAAGGAGGTGAAGTTGTAAAGTTCAAGGGTGCTGGAGGTCAACGAATGTCCGACAATTGCGGCCTACAGCTCCCTAAACTTGTCGCACAAAACGTAAGAACGGTCTCGAGAATGTTTTTTATAAATCCATTCTGAAGTTTGCATGCTTTTGTTGTTGTTGGTGTTGTTTTGTTTTTTGCATAGGTGCTTTGGGTTTAGAGTACCTGCTAAGCGCAGCTTGTTGCGTGCATTATGAGCCAACCACCCAAGCCGCGCCGTCCAGTTAAACGGACAATTTTGCATCCACCTTTTTGCCCGACAGGAATGTGGGAGGGGGGGGGGGGGGGTTACGTGCCGCACAATGCTGCGGCACGGCCGCCCCGGACCTGGGTCAAACCTCGTTGGTCAGTTGTCAGCTGACCCTTCCATTTCAGTCGAGCCAAACAATGCACCCACACCCACAAATAACACTTGTTGTGAAACCAAAAAAGCTGGGGGTATGGAACATATGCAGATCTTATGTGGAATCTACCGCAAATCTTCAGACTCCTAAGGTAACCAGCCAAGGTCAGCATCCACTAGCATAAGGGGTCAGAGCATATGCGCTTGGGTTGCCCAGTGACCTGACGTGAATAAGAACCAAGCTACTATAGCACAGTATGTGCAAAGAAAGTATCACCAGCTCCAGCTGTGCCACATTTTACAATGTTGGCATTAATGACATTGTCCATTACCTCAGAAATGATGCTTTGGGGCATAAACAAATCCCCTGGTTAGGACCAAGTACCCTTGAGTCCCCCCCTCAATGACCAAATGTCTATGCTATATTCATATGCCCAAAACCTAGCAAACAAACCACCACCAAGATTCTTGGAACCCATTGACAGATGAATGCCCCTGAGCAAGCTGGTACAAGTTGCAGTTTTCCTCTTCCATGCATCTAGGAGCTGGAAGTACATGTAGAAATGGTTGACATGTGGAGAGTACCTGATGCAAGTCATGGATACTGTAAAATTATTTCAGCTCAGACAAATTGTATAGTGGAGCAAATTGTCAGGCATTGAGTCATTGCTTAATGAGCCCAATAGTACTGGCAGTGATGCAAATCATTGTTCCAAGGAAATTAGGTTTCACTTTGATACCACCAGAACATAGGTATATCCAAGATGTAATAACAAAGCACGTGCAAATATGCAGGTAATGCAGGGTGGCTCAAAAACGTCAATCCAAATTTTACTCAGCACGGACAAACATACTTGCCACACAGTCAGGACTGTGATGGTAACTATTCCAATGCAAATACATTGGGAAAACATGACCACCAAAAGTGGCAATGATTCGTAATCTCACATCCGTCAAATCGTGTGTATACTGGAGATGCTCTCGATGGCCCCCTGGCGGTGCAGGATGCTCGGCGGCCGGACATGCTGCAGATGGTGGACCGCCCAGTCGATCACAGTCCTGACTGTGTGACAAATACACCTGGCAATGTTGGGTAAACTGTGGGATAACTTTTACTGGGATTATCCCATAATGGAGGTACCTAATATTTTTAACCAACACCCCCAATCTCGACTTTGACAATCACAACTTTCGTGAGTGCGGCAGCATGTGACAACCAAATGTGTGGTGAAGTTGCTGATGCTGACTAGCACTGTGCCAGTCAGCTGGGGTATTCTTTGTAACTGGGTCCTCTCAAAACACTGGGTAATGTTACACATTACTAACAGATAAAATATCAGACTGGGTCAGACAGGCCAAGTCAAACACTGCTGGGCCAGACCAAAATTAACATTGGATGAGACCAGGCCACGACTCCCTCCAAACATTACTTTTTAGAAGGACCTACCTGACCTGTACCACTCTAGGGCTTTTAACTAGCTTTCACAGTGGGGTTGCTTAGGAAAGGCTTCACCAATATGGTCGCTTTGGAAGTTGTCAAAGCCTGTGTTGACACATCTCATCAGGCTTGGTGCAGACTTACAAACAAACTGCTTGCACCTATGTCAGCAGCAGACAATGTTTTAAGTGGCTTACCCAGGGCATGCAGACCATTTGCTCTGACACAGTGTGCCTGTCACTGGCTGCTCAGATATCAGGATGGATGTACCCCACTCAGAGGCACAGCTCCTAGATTGGCAGCCTGTTGTGAATGTCCTCTTATGGTAGTGTGAAGGTTTAGGAAGAAGCCTAGTCCAACTTCCTGCCTACTTGCCTATGACACCCGCACATTGAAAATATTTGTCTCTGTGGTGAATAAAATAAAAAGCTTCTGAAAAAATCAAAGTTGGAAACCTCCAACGGATAGTCCTGCTTGACAGCAAAACTAGGGTACAGGGTGGAGAGAAGCCAAATGATGAGAACCTCTCCACAGAGGAAAGATGCTGAGCTATGTGGAAGCATTTTGGCAGGAAATCATGCTTTGCAATGCTGGTTTGTGTACATCATCTGTTCAAGCTGACTGTTGCACACCAGGGTTTCAGCACCTTTGCCAGGACCAAAGTAATACTCTGTGTCCTGTAGTCTGGTGGCTCCTGTCCATCTCCACTCTTGAAAAGGCACTACATCCCAACCCTCCCAGTCATTCAGAGCCTGCCCCCACATGAATGACCTTATGTATAGCACAGTCAGTGGAGCATGCAAGGAGGTGTCATCTTCAGGACCCTGGAGTGAATGGGATCAGGCCTAGATAATGATGTGGAGTATAGGAGCTTGAACATGCCTAAACTTCAGCTGGGAAGAGGGGACATGTCAGTCACCCTCTAAATTGTCTCATCCTGTATAGGTCACATGTTATAGTTCTGACTTTAGTGGTTCAAGAGAAGTTTCCTGTATTTTATGAAAATCCAGCACCACCATAGCACACATTAGCTGACTACATCAAATTCACCTACTCATGACATGGTGGGTTGGATTCTCTTTAGGCGCTCACTATTTGCTTCGATGATGGCCTGCAGCTAGTGGCAGAGGTCACAGCTTAATGTCAGGTGGCATCAGTGGGAGGACAAGTATGCCTATGATTTCAGTATCCTGAGCTGACCTTAGAATTTTGCTTTTGACCTCAAATTTCAGGGTTCATGATTAGATGGTAGGGTTCAAGTCTCATACAAAAAGCAAATATTAGCAGGTACACTGGTCCCAGTAGCCCATTCAATGAAAAGGTTCAGACTACAGCTAACTGTTTCTGGACTACTTCTTGCTTTTAAAAAGTCAAATAATACTTATTATCAAAGATGTGAACAAAGATGATGATCTATCATGTTGGGTACTTACCTATGGTACATACCAGCACACAAGCCTGCTATTAATTCCTAACTGAAAAAATATGTGGGAAGGTTGCCATGGATTTTTTAAAGCATGCCTTAACGTATATTCTGAGAGAACCATAGGCTGTGTGCTTTATCATATATTCATAACCATATCAAACCTTTTCTACAATAACTTGGTTGATACTTCAATAGCTTTCTACCCATATGGAGCCTAGTCCAACAAAACCCCTATGTGTCAGATCCCTAAATGACCTGTGCTGAACCTTGCTAATGTATGTACCAAATTTATGCCAGGCTAAACTCCTCCAGATTGTTCCGCTCATTTAGTGCAAAGAAATGTTCCAGGGTGTTTTTCTTTATTATTTCCATGATCTCATGGCCTTTTGAAATATTACATCTACATGCACTGAAATTCATGCAAAATCTGAAGAATTCAAATATTGCTAAACCTGCAAAATTCACAGGCTTCTCAGATTTATAGTGTCAAATACTGAAACAGTTACCACAGTGTTACTGCCACTCCAAACATGTTTGGTGTAAGGCACTTTTTTCAGTTTTGTCCAGAGTCAAATTACACAAAAGCCAATTTCACATTTTTATGTCACCAATCATAAATTTGGACATTCCCTCACCGATTACCCATTGAGAAGACACCAGCTGCAAGTCATCACCTTTTCTGGCAAACATGTTATACAGTGCCCAGTCTGAAAAGTTACACACTGTCCTGGACACTTACGCAGCTTGAATGCACCGCAACTTGTGCGCTCAGAGCTCAGGCTTGGTCCAATTTAACCTCATTTTTAGCTAATTCTGTCCGCAAAATATTTTAAAGGGAATTTTTGTATGAAATTGCCCTTTCAGCATCACGGTTTAATGAAACATCAGCTCTATAAGTGCTAAGTTTCATGTTCACTTTGTTTAAACCTCTGAGTACTCTAACCTATGATGTACATGGATGGAAATTATTGCAATGCCTTGCTATGCTGGATGTGTTCCTGTACATATCTTTTGGCATGTGATGGCGTAAGATGGCATATATATACATAGCATGGCATATGATGCTGACGCCACACACGTCTTGAAGCACAGCTCTGTAGCCCATACAGGCGACAGTAGTTTTCATGATGCCTTCTAACCAACATGCACTAACACGGCTTAAAAGTCAAAAATAGAATATACTCACCTGGTCTCTTGGAGGGCAGATGAGCGGAACGACGGTGCGCCAAAATAGCGTTTCACATGCAACCTCAACTTAGGCACGGCACCAGTCACTTCCACCCAGTATCTTTGTCACAACAATAACCGCATTCGATTTCTCAAAGAAATAAGTGTTCAACACTGCACCAAGCAATCATCGCCAATTAAATCACGGCGATTCCCCACACCCCCACACCAGCAGCGCTCACACCCCCCGTTGCTCGACGGCGACATTCTCCACCAAGCATTTAGTGTGGAGGGATTGCGCATTAAGGAGCTGTCGACTCAAGGACGCAAAGAAATGAAAACTGAACCATTTTGACCTTGACTAATGACGTTAGCGAATTGTGTTGGACTTGTCCGAAAGCTTTAAATTTTCAAGGAAAGGCCGGGACAACCGGCCGCCGGTATGTTGTCACGTACCCGTTGTGGTTTGTCAGTTGGCTTGGGCAGCCATGTCCACCCGACTATGCGGTTGTGGGACAATATGTCTTACGTAACGCATATAAAAGACAGTAGTCTCGCTAATGCACTGAACATTTTACTTAACGCTATTAATAGGGTCCATGCGATTTCTGGGTCCCTGTATGCTAACCTGCCAGAGTTTCTCCCGGCTGCTCAGGGACTTTTCGCATTGGTATCGGATTATTCGCACTTAATCTGAGGGTCCTGCACTGTTGCTGGAGTCATGAAGTTCACCTACTGAGGCAACCAATACTCAGGGGCTCTTGAAATTGGGCTAGGGCTCATTTCACTTGCTCTCATATGCCGAAGACCCTACATTCTTGTCATAGCCCTTTCTGTTAACCCGTCCAGGCACTCCGGGTCGCACGGGGGCCAACCGCATTGGTCTTCAGCATTTCGTATTTGCTCAGAGGACCCTACGCTGTTGTCGGAGCCCCTATATGTTCATCTGCCAAGGCGCTCTCGATCGCGCAACGGCCTTGGCCTCATTGATATTGGGTCCTTTCCGTTTTTTCGGAGGGCTCTGCACTCCGGCCGGGGTCCTATATGTTAACCTGCAGGAGTACTCTGGTCGCTCAGAGCCTCACCACATTGGTTTTGGGTTCTTCCCGTTCGCTTGGGGGACTCATAACTGTTGACGACAGTCTCCTTTTTTACCTGTCGCGGTGCCCCTGATCCCTCAGGTGCCGTCCTGATTGGTCTCCGGCTTTCCCATTCTACCGGAAGACCTTCGTTGTTCGCGGGGTCCCGTCAGGTTAACACGCGTCCAGGTGGCCGGCTAGATGCCATTCGCTCGGGGGGGTGGGGGGTGGGGGGTGGGGCAATATGACCCCCTGAGATCTCGGGAACTAAGAAAGCTAGAGACACCAAATTTACAGTGTCATGACCTGTACGTGAAGTCACTTAAGTACAAGTTTGAGCTTCCTAGGTCATGACCTTCGGGTCAAATAAGGTCAAATAAAGTATAATTCCAGGTTGGTCTTTGAAGTGCCCCCAGACCCTAGGCAACTGTTTTTAAGGTAAAGGTCAAAAGCCCATTTGAGGTCGGTGACCTCATTTGACCTTTTGAAGATAATTGTGACAAAATTATACATGACTGCTCTGAGTTTTGCATCTGAATAAGCGCTGGGCAGTATGTCACTAAAACAAAATGTCGCCCTGGGTCATCTTAGGTCAATGACCTTTTATGAACTCTAAGAAGTCTATGGAAGATGCGTAATGCGGTTCATGCTGTCAATAAATTTGAAATGAGTGCCACAAACTATCCCATACAGCAAGCCCTAGAGTACTAAATCAGGTAGGTTGTGACCTTAGCCTGACCTTCATACCTGACCTTAGGTCAACATAAGTTGCTTGTTCAATATTTGTGGTGCCTAAGTATAAGAAGCAGCTAGCGGATCTCAAAATGCTATGTGTTTGAGCCACGCAGCACGCCACTCCCGCTGGCCTCCAACAGCGTACACAGCTCGGTGCCCTGCCCTCTAAGCTACGCGCCCCCTCGCCGTTTCTCCCTCCCCGACACTCCTCTCGCCAAAAACGTTTTGCTTCTGCTGTTCCTCGCCCCTTGCGTCCACTTCGCCGCTTCCGCCACCGCCGCTTCCGCACCAGATGAAGGTTTCCCTTCACCATACCCCTGATCCCCGATCGCAAACTCAATCAACAGCTCACTCTCCCCCCCCCTCCCCCCCAGATCCTGCGCGAACGCCGCAGAGTGGATCAACGCTCGTCGCACAAGTCGCAGACGCGTGGTCTGACCAGCCGGCGACTGCTGCTGGGCTCTTCGGCGGGAGTGCCCTCTCTTTCCTCTCCCATGTAGACCCCCTCTTCTTCCTCGGGGGATCGCCCGCTGCCTCCTCCTGCGTCTCGTCGCGGACTGCTCTGTCCGCCGCAGCCGGCGGCGCTTCGACTTGGCTGTCGCCTCCCCGCCGTATCAGCCAGCAGCCGCAGTCGTCGGCGTCTTCATCGCCTACCTGAGTACTCGGTCCGGTCTCCTCAGGTGGCGTTACACGCGTCGGGGCGCCGCCTGCTCGCAAGTCACGCACGTGACGTGGCATCCCGTCTACCTTTACAGTTTGAGGCGATACCACGCGGGTCACGGTTCCAGTCGCGCTAGGAGCGTCGCATCTGCGACTCGGGTCGCGAATCCACACCTGATCGCCGACACTGAATCGACATGTCACGGCCCCGGGATCGTGCTCGTTCTTGTCAATGCCGCGGACTCCACCTCATGCGCGTAGAGAACGTTCGCCGGCGCCGTACCGGTGCTCACGTCGTCCATAGGCGTGACGCTATACCAGTACACGGCGTCCAGCACGGGCAGCTGGTGCGGGCCACCATCCTCTTCACCATACAGTGACAGTGCTCCACTAAGCCGTTCCCGGATGTCTGATGCGCACTTCGGAACCGCATCACGACACCCCACTGCTCCGCATATTTTCCAAAAGCGTGGCTGCGGAAAACTGTCGCGTTGTCGGTCAACAGTTCCGTCGGTGCTCCTCTTTCACGGAACACCTGCTCCAGCTGTTCGATGACGCTGGCGCTGTCTTGCCTCCTCAGACGTCGCCACACAGCGAACCTTGACGGTCCGCAATCGACGATCGTAAGATAGTGCGCAGCGCCGGTGTGAGTTATATCCATACTTAGTCGCCGCCAGTTGTCACTCACTGACAGCTCGCCCCGTTCCCATCGTACGGGGGCGGGGTCGACGGATTGACACTGCTGACAGATCCGCGCATGCCTGAGCTCCCACGCATCCACGCCCGATCTCCAGTCCCTCTCCCCCTCCGTGCGCCCGCCGCTGTACACCGCCGGCCTCTCCCCACCAGCCGGTCACTCTCCCTATCGGCAGTCGTGGCTGCCGTCGCCGCCTAAAAGACGCGTGGGCGCTTGCTGGGGAACTCCAATTCGTCGTCCATGGGCGACCGGGGCGGCCAGGGCCACCGCCGCCGCGCGGAGTGCCGCGGAAGCCGCCGCGGCCGCCGCGGTAGCCAGATGGCGGCACGCCGCGACCGCGCGGGCTGAACCCGCCATGTCCATGCCGGCCACCTGTGCCGCGCCGCGTCCACCACGACCCCCGTGACCGCCCATGCCCGGAGGTGGCACGCCGTGCCGGCTGAAGCCGGCGTCTTGGCCGCCCCAAATATCACCGTAGCCGGTATCCAGCACGGCCGGCGGCGCCGCGCTGCCGTCATCCCAGATCGCCTGCTCCTGCTGGTCGAGCAGACTGCTCAGCTCGTCGGCCTGCATGAACAGTTGGTTCTCCTGCTGGCGTTGCTTCACATCCTCCTCCGACTGGCGCATACGCGACCGCAAGGTCTCCCGGCAGCGCTGCATTTCCTCCTGGAGGCGACGGCGCTCCTCCTCACGTTGCTGCTGACGCACGTCCAAGTCGCCCTTGGAGCGCTCCTGCTCCATCTCGCGCCGCCGCAGCTGCTCGAGCAGCATCTCCGTCTCGTGCTCGCGGCGCGCGAACTCCATCTCGTCGCGCAGCTTGTCCATCTCCTTCTTGATCTCCTGCTCCAGCTGCTCGCGGCGCTGCTTCTCCATCTCGTACAGCTGCTTCCAGCGGTTGCCGTACTCCATCTCGAACGAGCCGGGCATGGTCCAGCCGGGGGCCGTTTGAACGTTCGCGCATGTACTCGTGGTGTTTCTTGGGCAGTACATCCTTGCACAGTCCCTCCTCGACGTCGTCCTCATTCAGAGGCTCCACCTCCACTGAGCATAGAGACTCAGTCAAGAAAAAGCTACTCTCTGCACACTTCTTCAGATAGTGGAGTGCACATGGCTTCTTGGCAAACTCCACAATGCCGCTGCCCGTAGATTTCCCGCGCTCGTCCACCACCACTGTCGCTCTCTCCTGATCGTAACGCGCGCGAAAGTCTGCCGCTTCCACTTCCGCCGTGCCGGTTGCCACGGCAGTGCAGTCTGACTCGACACCGAACTGCGACCCTGCCGAAGAAACAGTGACGCCACCCAACGCTTTGATCGCGTCCATGCCCAAAACCACACTAAATCCCAGAGGCCTGGCAGTTACCGCCAAAGCGCTGACGTCAGCGCGCGCGCCACACTCGACCTGTACACACGCCGGTCCGCTAACCGCGCATAGAAACCGGTTGCCGTTCATTGTGAGCACGCTAACGCGTTCCTCCGTCAGTCTCGGCACAACAAGGCGTGCACGAGGCTACGGGAACAACCTGTGTCCACCAGCACCATGCAGACGGATCCGTTAACGCGTAGTTGCCGAGTTGGGAGAGCACCAACGCCGACCACGGAGAGAAGACTGGCGCCCACGCCTCCCTTGTTTCCCGGGCAGCGGGCCGCTACGTGACCTTCTTGTCTACACCTGAAGCAGACGATGTCGCGCTGGCACCAGCGAGCCCGATGGCCGCGCTCGCCGCAGTGGAAGCAGGATGCCGGCTGCTGGGCGTGGCCGCCGCCGCGCGCTCCTCGGCGTGAGAAGCCGACCCCATTGCTCGGTGCAGATGCTGTGCCCGCCGTAGCCGCAGCGGCCGACGCCGCCGCTGCCGACTCCTCCGCGACCAGGGCGCGTGACCGGCCCAGCACCTCAGTCAGGCCCAGGGCCTCCACGCGCGTGCTGGCCCTCAGCGCGTGCCGCACGGTCTCTGGCAAGCCAGCCACGAAGGCGCAGATCAACCTCGTCTCAGACAAACCGCCAAACAAATTGGCCAGCCTGCGTAAGTCTGCAAGGAAGACGTCGACGACTTCGCCCTCTCTGAGACGCCTAGGGACGAATTTCTCGTATGCAGCAAATTTGCCGACGGCGAAAGCCGTGATCAGGCCGTCCTTTACCTCGCTCGGCTTCCGCTTATCCTCATCGGAAAGTTGCTGGTACACGCTGAACGCCCCACCAGTGAGCCGGAGGGATCACGTTTTGCAGGTCACTTACTCGTTTCAGTCTGCACACTAGGTCCACTTTATCGAGCCACTCCACAACGGATTCCTGGCCACTGAACTCCGGAATGATTCTCAAGTCCAAATTCCCAAGTTCCGCCATCCTGAGCGCATGCGCCGAAATATCTTGTAAGAAGGAGCTAGCGGATCTCAAAAATGTTATGTATTCGAAGCCATACAGTACGTCACTCCTACTGGCCTCCAACAGCTTACACAGCCCGGGACCCTGCCCTCTAAGCAAGCATCTCAGAGATGTATGGCTTCGTCAATGACTCCGTTATTGCATCAGATTGGATGACTCCCTAGAAATTGCCTTCGCTGAAACCATGACCTGACTTTGACTCGCCATAGGTCAACGAGCTTGCAACGTACATCCAAATTATTGATGCCAAACGATCCGCCATTCAATTGTCTACAGCTATGCAACATTTGACGCAGCTACGCCGCGCCGTTCGGAAGCTATTATGGAAAAACCTTCGGGGGAGGGAGGGGGCAATGACACCCCACCCCCACCCGAGTTTATCGGCTGGGGGCACTCTTGATAGCTCCGAAGCCTCCACATTGGCCTTAGGCTCCTCCTGTGATGTGAGGAGGATCTCATCTGTTGGCGGATTTAATCTGTTGTCATGATCTGTTGACTCATTTACAACATACCCATGTTTGCCTGATGACATGTTTCCCTTTTTCAGAAACGACTAGAACAATAAATTAGATTACATACATTTTGAGAATGCGCGCTCGCATTTTTTTCAGAGCAAAAACACCTATGCCTGGCGTTGCAGTTCTCGCCGCATCGATAGGCGTTGGCCGCTGCAGTTAATAGTAGGCGAAAAGGCCCAGCCGCGGGAGAATGACCTTGTGAGATGACGCTTGCGATATTTAATTCGCACTGTTCAATAATGAGACGAAGGCGTGTATGTTATCAAATATGCGTGATGGTTCACTCCGCGCGCGATTGTAACTATTTTTAAACGGTTGACGTGCAACCGTTACTCTCTGACCCCCCGCCTGCATTCAGTCGTACTCTATCATTGTTTTTTGGGCCCTCAGCCCAAACCGACACGGAGCCGACTGCGCAGAAATGGTGGTGCTTGACCGACATAGTAGGCCCATATCGACTTAAGGGGTGCAAGCCGGTGCAAGCCGGTGCAAACGACCCCTTGAGTGCCTCGTGAGGCACTCAACTGAGGCCTCACGGCAGACCAACTGAGGCCTCGTCCCTGCAGGCCGGGCCCCCTGACTAAGACTCTGACCAGCCCTTCGTGCCCTTAGACCCTCAAATCGTGCCCTTGATCGCCGGACCTGGTGGGCCCTCCAGGCTCTTCGGGCCTCCTCCAACACTGCCTGTGGCAGACTCGGGACCCCTTGCAAACACAGGGCCCTCGTCAGGCGCTGGGGAGCCCTGACAGACGCTGTGGCCCCGAACAATGTAAATCGCTGGCTTCGGCTTTATCCCTGCTTGGGAAAGGGGTCCTCAGGCCCATGCCGCAACGGAGCCTTGAATATGACCTCGGAACGGCCTTTCGGGCCGTTCGGGCCGCAAAATCGGGCCCTTATGGCCCTCATGTCTGCGCTACTGGATATGGACTTTCGCCATTTGACGTGGAAGAGTGACCTTGGCAATTCAGGATTGTTTTGAAATGCACTTATTTATGACCTGAAGACCATCCTGATGCTCAAAATTCCGAAACTAGTAATTACGTTTTGGGTGTTACGGAGTTGCTCGTCACTTGCTTTGAATAATAACCTCGAGAGTTACAACTGTTGGACAGACGCTTGTTTATGGGCTTGATAAATATTCTGGTGCTTAAAACTCCAAAAATCGCCTGGAAATTTGTGAGTGATCTTGAGTTTCCCGCTATTTTATCTTAAATTTTACCTTGAAAGGCAACATTGCGAGGTCCTGAATTTAAGACGACGTTATTTTGCGCGTTGGTGACTGATGCTTCAAGTTCTGAAAGCCACCTGCAGCTCTTCAGTTTCGTGCAGTTTTCGGTCATTTTGGCTTTGATTTTACCTTTAAGGTTGTTTCAATTTGTGGAACACACATCAGTTTCGGCGTTGTGTTGTATCTGACCGTCTGATTCAGTTTTCGTCGAAATAGGAACTCTTCGCTGTACAAATCGCTAGATAAATCACAGAAAAAGGGACGGCGCGGAATTCGATTGCGAACATGACGCTGACCCGACACATTCTATATCGTTTAACATTCCATATAAGATAAGTAGGTTACCTCACGCAGCCTTGAGTTGTGCGGCACTGACCCCGAGTAGGTTCTCCTGGAGGCAATCGCAGGTTTGCGTATAAAATCCCTTAGGTTGTTAGATACTGGTGAATAAGTTGGGAGAGTTTTGTCGATGCCATGTGGCTTGTCACCATGAATTGTCAGAAATTTAGTTGCCTTCTACATGGTGCATCACTTGTGCATTGCACCAGGTGAACTCATATATATATATATATATATATATATATATATATATATATATATATGTACATAGTTTCTTGTAGCTAATTTGTCATTTCTTGTGATTAGCAGCATCTTGCACTATAAAACTTCAGCTTTTTCAGTTTACTTGAGCCTCTCATTGCAGGCCCTGGTGATGCCAGGAATTCAAGAATGCTACCAGCACCTACTTGGGGAGACAGAGCTGCCTCCTGGACCCATAGCTCTGCCACATGACCTCAGCATGGCAACCCTGGCTGAGGTGTGCTCATTTATGAATCCATGATGCTTTGGAAAAATATCACAGCTTTGTAACCATTAGTGAAATGGTAAATGACATGCATGATATAGCAGAAGGAAATCCTTGGATCCAAACATGAGACAAAAATAAAATGGGACAGCCCAGCAAGCAGTGTTAGAATGAATATGCAGATAAACTTATGCAAATTAGACATATATCACCCAGAAAACAATCAAATTGATATTCATTTACACTGAAAGTTACCTTGCTTGGCATGTGTGATGCACCCAGTTTGTGTTGTAATGTGCCATGGAAGAGTTGGAATCATGAACTATAATGCAGTTGAGAACACAAATGTTATATGAAAGCTGTATACAAGGAAGGCAATTATCCTTGGGAGTTCCAGTATGATTAAAAATTATATCTTTTGAGTATTGTCACTAGATGTGAACTCATCCCTGAATTGGTTGATTGCTGCTGGGGTAGGCAGAATCTGTTGTGCTTGTGTTTACTGTCCTAAATGCTGCCCCTTAATTGCCTTTTAAGTATTTGCTAGGTGTTGCTAAATCTTATAGCCGTTTAATGAAATTTTGAAGAAGGGAATGTGCAGCATTCACATTGTTGGTTTCATTGACAGTTGTGTGTCCATTTCTCATCCCTCAGCATCACCTGGGCCATTTTCCAGATTATTTACCATACCTTAGTGGTGAAGGCCTCTCTGTTAGACAAGGAAAAGCATGTGAAAATCCTGTTTGATGCATGGGCCGTTCTCAACGACGTGTACCAGCCCATCGGCTTCGGCACCAAAGCGACCCAGACTGAGGCACCGGCCGGGCCGGGCCCGCCTGCTGCGCGAGAGTCGGCCACGCAGACCGCCGCGGGCCCGCTCAGTGCGCGGCACGCGGCCGTACAGACGGAGCCGGCCGTGGCGCGCGGCGCCGCCTGCCAGACTGCTGACGCACCGGACCCGGCCGGCCGCCATGCAGACGATGCTGAGCCGCGGGGTGGGCGTCGGCACACAGACGGGGCCGGCGTGGCCGCTGTGTGAGGTGAGCGGCGCGGTGCCGCCGCCGGCGCCGACCGCCAGCGCCGCGCCGCGCCGCTTCCACGGTCACCGGCTGCGTGGGCGCGCCGACGCCGGCCACCCGCCGCGCCCCATGCCGACTTCCAGAGATGGCTCTCCGACGGCCGCGCTCCGCGACCCGAGGACGGTCAGTGGCGTGACGTGACTGCGGGCTGATGAGCGCGCTCCCAGAGTGGCGCACCGAAGTGTGTGACGTGCGGATTTAGCGATTCCAGTATCTTCAGTCCAGAAAAATCAGGTGGCTGAGCGTTTTTAATTGTTTTATGTTCAGCGATAGAGCTGTTGTGAACCTGCGTTTCGTCTCCTGTCGCAGGCGGCCATTTCTGTACCGGCAGACGTCGGCCTGGCCAGTGGTGCCTCGGACTTCCCCATGACGTCCAGCAGTGAGTCAGGGACGTCCGTGCGCTCCGGGCACTTCGCTTCGCTGGACGCCATGGCCGGGGCCGAGCCGCCGGTGCGGCCTAGTCAGTCGTCCCCGGCGCCGGGGAAGGGACGTGATGTGGGACCGGGTCTGGTGTGGGGTGTTTGGACGGCGCGGCGTCGGACCGCCTCACCGGAGAAGGAGGCGGCTGAACTGAGCTGGTGTGTGGCTGGGATCCAGCCGCCGACCCCGGCGTCTGGCCCCCCATCGAGCTCGCCCCCGCTCCAGGCAAAAGCTGATGTTCTGAGGGGGTGGCTGACCTCGACTGACCCGCTCAGACGACCTGACGATCCTTCACCTCCGCCGGGTGATGTGCAGGCGCGGCTGGATGTCTTGCACCAACAGCTGATCCCCTGGTCCTCGTCTTCGGCCAAGAAGCGTTCAGGTGAGTCTCGAACTGATTTCGATGGTTGGCTGCGGTTGGGCCGTTCTAGAAGCTAGCTGTTTTCCATCCCGACTGCTTGCTGCCCCTCGTCAGCTCTAAACGGGCACTGCGTTCGCCGTCCGCTGTGTGTATGCTCCAACTGTTACCTCAAAGCTCGACGTGCTCCTGCCCTTGCAGCCACGAACCGACTGTTTGTCCCAGCTCCAATAGGAGCTCTCCTCTCGCGGACTGTCCCAATGTCACTGGGTGCTCTCCTCCCAAAGAGTGTCCTGGCGTCACCGGACGCTCTCCTCTCACAGACTGTCCCAGTGTCGCTGGGCGCTCTCCTCCCACAGTGTCCTGGCGTCACCGGACGTTCGGTTCTCACAGGCTGCCTGTGTCACTGGGTGCTGTCCTCCCACAGAGTGTCCTGGCGTCACCGGACGATCTCCTCTCACAGACTGTCGCGGCGTCACTAGGTGTTTTCCTTCCACAGTCCTTCCGACATCACTAGGAGTTCTCCTCCCAGACTGTCCCAACGGCACTAGGCGCTCTTCTCCTACAGACTGCCCCAGTGTCACTGGGGCAGTCTTCCTTCCCACAGTCTGTCCCGACGTTACCGGGAGCTTTCCGCCCACAGGCTTTCTGCCCGTCTGGCAAAGTGTTCAGCACCCCTCTCTCCACAGACCAGTTCGGCCTGCGCTCTGCGCGGGACGCCTGTGTGACGGTCGACCACGGTCGCAGCCTGCTCGGTCGCCCAGCCAGCTCGCCGGAGGACTGCTGTGGCGACGGTGGCGTCGCCTCGTGGCCCGCCGGCAGCACCATCACAGACTCTGACATGGACCTGGACTCGGACGCCGAGTTCGGTTGATGCTCCGCGCGTGTGCAGTGCTGGGACGGAATGTGAGGCGGGGTCATCTGAGTTGCCTTTGCGCGAGGAATTTAGTGATTACGGCTTCGCGGCTAAGGCTGTGGGATTGTTTGTTCTAGGCACGCAGTACTTTTTATATGATGATGTTCCCAGATGCAGAGCAGCGTCACATTTACATAGTTGCGTACGTAGTTCGTTTTTCATAGGGTTGTTTCATGTCAGTCAGAGTTGCAGGACATTTGTTATGGGCATTGTATAACAGGCAGTGCTTGTGACATTGTTTTACTGACCAAGAATACACGTCAATCCAGTGCATTGTGTGAACGATGTTTACATGATCTAAACGGTCCTGGCCCTGACGTAGGTGTGCGGCATGTGTGGATGTCAGTGCATAGTTGGGTGAGATAACAGTAAGCAGGAGTGTTCCTCAACTTATGGTGTGCATTATTTTGTCATGCGCCCTAGTGCGGCCTGGGATCTTGAATTCCTTCCGCAGGTGGTATAATAATTCAGTAATGGCCGTTCCCGATTGTTCAAATAAACCAATGATCATACTTTCGGCGTTGGTTGCAGACAGTTCGTAATGCGTGTGTTGAAAGTACTTGTTTTTTGTTTGACCGATAAATAACGTCCTCAAATATGAACTTGGGTGTCGGCAATCACAACGACCCAAGTTATCGTGATTACTATGATAATATGGAATGCCTTCGGTGTGCTTCATGGTTTTTGGGCTTCTCTTGTTTTTGGACTTATGATGTCGGTCACAAATCATGTTTCTGATCAAGAAAGGTATAACCCGAGCAGGTTAACACATGAAGATCCCGACTAGAGCGTGGAGCCCTCCACAAGTGGCAGTGTATTGGAAGGGCCCAGGTCAATGGAGAGGGTCCATGAGCATGTCGCGAGTGTGTCGGTAGGTTAACAAAAACCAACATGAAGGGCCCGTGGTCAATGTAGAAAACCCCAGCAGTTTGATATACGAGGCTACGGCTTCAGCATGTAGAGCCTTTCGGGCGAATGAGAAGGATTAATGGAGGGCCTCTGATCGACGGGCTCCCCAGCATGCCAGCATAAGGGGCCCGGACAACAGCGCGGGGTCCTCCGAGCAAATGTAAATACTTCAGGAGCAACTTGGAGGGTTCCCAAGCAACTGAATTTGCCTTGCTAGTCGACGGATAGGGCCCCCAGGAACAGCGGAGGACATCTGGGCGGCGTAATAAGCCTTACAATCTCTTAATCACCACCCTCTCACAGCAAAAATCATTTTTGTCCGCTCGTGGGCCCTGCACTTCCGCTTGCGACTATTCTTGGTTGCCTGGAACCCAAAAGACGTCCAATTTTATTGCGTTTTGTCATTTAAAAAACTGCGCCTGTTCAGCCGACTATGGGCCCTATCGAGCTCGAGAGAGGGGGTGGGACATGGCCCCGTGCCCCCGCCCCCTGGATCTGCCCCTGCCACTTTATCGCCATAAAGCCCCCCCCGTTTTCGGGAACTTTTTAGGCTCCGAATTCCATTTTCATGCATCGGGGCCCGTTTGTGATGGTTTAGAAGTCCTGTGGTAGTCTGAAACTCTCAAGATCACTGGTGTATTTGGCCTAGGGTGCCCGCGCCACCACCAGAGAAGGGGACGCCTTGCCTCGAAACTCAATCCCCATGGCTACGCCGTTGGACACAGTACAATTAATTGCGAGTCAATTGCCCCACTACTTCCACAAATTCAAGTCATTGGTATGCCTGCAGGAATCGTAAAATCCAGCCCGAACTAATTTTGTGCCGGAAAGCACTGCACTAACGGTATGCCGTTGACGTTGCGCGGAATTTGCGCGTGGTTATCTCATTTTGCATTTGCAAAAAGAGGTTGCATAAAACTTTTCTGCCGACCAGAAAACCTTCCCATATTTCAACAAGCCATATATACCGCAGTCACGACTTATGCGCCGCAGTCCACCGCGTTTGTTGGTGAAGGGCTGCGAGGCTGCCGCGGTGTGCCGTGGGGTGGGCGTGAATGTCAATCTTTGTGTGTTGATGTGAGGTGGTATGTGCCAGAGGTGTAATGGGAGAAGACGGAGCTGCGTGTGAGCTTGAAAACACATCGCATAAATCCAGTGCATTCCTGACGGCTGGTCATTTGACGATATAAATTTGGACTAATTACCTATGCTCTTTTGTCTTGCGAATTATTATTGAACGCGAAACGGCTCAAAAGTTAATTGAATGTAAAACTAAATCATATCACCATGCCATCAAATATGAAGAAGCGTTTCACTGGGTTTTTGAGACAGATATCCAGCAATAGTCAATGCACTGCTGCTGAAAAATCTGTTGCTGACCTACATAGTGGCACTAATGGGTGCTTTATTACAAAGTATCTTAATGGGTAAGTACAGTTTACCAGCTTACTGATGGTATCGTTTTTGTATGATCATTATTGAAAAGCATCACTGGTTTGATAGGTTGTGCATAAGCTGGTTAAATACTTCTTACTTTAATTAGTGATTAATCCAATTTCCAATCCAATTTCAATGATGTGCAATCAGCACACACCACTGAAATGATTGCTGAGCATGTACACTGTAAATCTGAGAGCTCTGTGTTTGGTGCATTTTAGTGAATGTGTGGGTATTGCTTCAATTCATTATGGTGGTGTGCATTAATTTCAGGAAAAAAATAATTACCTTTTGGAATGACTTGAAGATTCAGTGTAATTTGACCTTGTCTGAGTTTAATGTGCATAGGCACAAAGTTCAAAATACCAATGTTGTTTAGACATCCTGCACAGCAGATTATTTTTTTCATTTTGCAGACTGGTCTTGTGCTAGCATAATGTCCTGTGCCTGTTTGTAGATACTGTCTCCCTTAGGCATGGGTGCTTGTGTTGGCAATTTTGATAGTCCTCTTAAGGATGCAGGGGAATTTCATTACATGTAAGATAAAGGGGTTGTATATGAGGCCATCAAATTAATAAGCAAATCATTATTAGTTTGGACATGCTGCATCATTTGGTATATGGTGGCCACCAATGTCAGTGCATGGTGGTGATCAAGTTCAGTTCATGAATAGCCTAGAGGATGTTTGAAGAAATTGTTGTATTGCTGAGGGGATTTTAAGCCTTATGAATACCTCTAAATAGGTGTTTAACCAAAAGCAGTTGAACATTCAGTGTTATTTTTCCTGGGCTGAGTTCACTACATATACCCTAGGCTCAGCATACCAATGTCATGTTAACATCCAGGTTAGTGGATGAATTTTTTGAGACAGGGAAACAACTAGGTCTGGTGACTCTGTGTCCAGTAATTAATTAAAAAGTTTGTATGCTGGCATACCCTATTTAGCACACAATGCATGTAGATATTGCTCCCAATAATCAAGCATTAAATGCTCAATATCAACATTGTGAGATTGGTATTCCTTGTCAACAATGCCCACTTAGGCCATGCATCTAAAGAAGCATTTTATAAATTGTTATGTACAAAGAAGCAAAAGGGAATGAGAAATTTGGGCAGGCTTGTGGTGGTGGAAGGAAGGATTTCATGGTAGGAAATAGTTCTTCAGCCCACTTTTTCTCCACAGTCTTCCTCCAAAATGATAGTGGCTTGTGTATGGTCACAGGACTGCTAGCTTTCATGCCAAGATATAGCAAAATGCAATTAATAAAGGAACAGCATATGACAGGGATCTTGCTGGGCATCTCTTTCCCAGCCTGATATAATAGGCATGGTTTTTTAACATCCTTGATGAAAATATACATTGGCATTGTACAGCTCACAGTCACACTTTGAAAGATTTCCCATTAGTTTGCATTCCTACAATTGTCAGAAAGCATTTCATTTCTTTTAAGGAGCAGGCCACCTAGTTGAAAAAATATGAGCTATATCAATGGTTCCATTTGGCACTTTATCTCAATAATATACTTCTGTGTTGCATGTAAAGAATGTTATCTGGTTCTGCTGTGTTTGAATTAAATCTTATTTTAATGTGTTCTGTTCTTTTTGTTAACTTTAAAGGTTCCCCTGCTACAACCCTGTTGTTGACATTGCACAGATTTTAAGACTGGGAAGCTATCCCCTAACTCTTTTGAATGCAAGTGAAGGCATCAAAGCTCCTAATGGAGCAATTCAGGGTCTTTTAACATTTGGTCCATTTTGGAACATTTGAACATTCTGAATGACAAAATTGGGCACTAAATGAACAATTTGGGGCATGTCCACACCCCCACATTGAGAGCCCCCTAGCATTATGAATATTTTTCTACTCGCCTCTGCAAGTTGTCCTGGTACCATAAGCTTACATTTCAAACAACACTAACATTTTGTTTTGTTGATTATGTGCAGTGAGGTGCTTATTGTATTACAGATACTTTTTTGGTAAGCTTAACTGCAAACATGTCCTGGCTTTCACCATGTGGCATTCTGCATTGCACCTGAGATGTCATGCAGGTGTTTATATTTAGTCTTCTATATCCATGGAGTGCCAGTGAAGTCTGGTGGTAGCTGATCCATGAAACCATGGTATGTAACCATACAGGTCATCATCACAGTCCACTTATGGTATCATTTTCCCAGTAAGTTGTGCTATCAGTTTGTGGGACCCCTGCTTGAATTGCGTATCGTACCTCCCACACACACACAGAGTCAGAATTGGTTATGCTCTTCATGAAACTCCTCCCATTTCACAGAGAAAGAACATTAAGTGGCAGTACTGCCCAATGCTTTAGCCATTCACATTCCATATTGCTTAAATGTATTGATGTCTCATACTGCTAGAAGGTATTAGTTGTTAGAAGGTACATGTTTATAACTTGTGACTTTGCTCTTGGTGATAGTGCAAATGGGGTCAACAACATACCAGGCTCGGCCTGGTACGTTGTTGCTGTGACTGCCCTCTTACGCTACTCCTTGTTATCTAATGCACCATGAAACCTCCATGTAGGCCCGGCCATATCTGCGACCCTCTCTGTGCTCTGACGTCGTGTGTCCCGCTGTGCGACCCTCTGTGCGCTCTGACGTGTCCCACTGTGCGACGCTCTCTGCGCCCTGACGTGTCCCGCTGTGCGACGCTCTCTGCGCACTGACGTGTCCCGCTGTGCGACGCTCTCTGCGCTCTGACGTGCCCCGCTGTGTGACGCTCTCTGCGCCCCGACGTGTCCCCGCTGTGCGACGCTCTCTGCGCCCTGACGTGTCCCACTGTGCGACGCTTTCTGCGCTCTGACGTGCCCCGCTGTGTGACGCTCTCTGCGCCCTGACGTGTCCCACTGTGCGACGCTTTCTGCGCTCTGACGTGCCCCGCTGTGTGACGCTCTCTGCGCCCTGACGTGTCCCACTGTGCGACGCTTTCTGCGCTCTGACGTGTCCCACTGTGCGACGCCCTCTGCGCCCTGACGTGTCCCGCTGTGCGACGCTCTCTGCGCCCTGACGTGTCCCGCTGTGCGACGCCCTCTGCGCCCTGACGTGTCCCGCTTTGCGACGCTCTCTGCGCCCTGACGCGGCGTGTCCCGCTGGGTGACTTCTGGACGTCGCTTGTCCTACTATGCGACTCCACGCTCTCACGCCGCGCGTCCCGCCGTGCTCAGGGAGCTGGTACGTTCGGAGGTGGCGATCGAGCACGGCCGCGAGGCGGCGCAGCTGCCCGACCTGCCGCTGGCGCCGCTGCAGCCGACCGTGTTCGCCGCCTACACGGGCCCGGCCGGCGGCCTGACGGCCGTCGCGCACCGGCCGCAGCCGGTCACCTCCCACGAGCCCGGCATCAACTACATCGACTCGGACGAGTCATCGGCCGACGAGGCGCCGGCCGACGGTACGTGCTTGGCGGCGCGGTTGGCGCGGCTGCACTACCCGCGCCAGCGGCTGGCCGGAAACCTTACGCTGCCGCCGTGGGTGCCGCGCTCGCCGCCCGTGCCCGACCCCTGCTGGTACCGCATCCGTCTGGGCGACCTGCAGCGCTGCAAGTCGCAGACGCTGCCGGCGCGCCGTTGCTTCAGCGACCACCAGCTAGACGACGAGGACGAGCTGCTGCAGACCATGATGACGTCGCTGTGCAGCACCAACAGCGACTCGCTGCCGAACCTGAGCGGCGCCGGGCCGCAGAGCGTGCGCGCCGCCGCATCGCTTCACTCGCTGCCGGCCGCCGACGGGCTGGACGCCGCCACGCCCACCGGCGACGGCGGCCGGCAGAACGGCGCGTCGCCCGCCGCGGACGCTGCTTCGTCGCTCACTGGCGGGTCGGGGCCGTCTGGGACGGCGGACGCCCCGGGTGACGGGGCCGGGCCGTTGTCAGGAGCGGCAGCCAGTCCGGCGTGGCACGAGGATGGGCTGGAGGACCCTGACTCGCCGGGCCGCGCGGACGACTGCAAGACCCCGACGAACGCGATCGACTGGACGACCGACGAGCCGGAGCTAGCCACCCACGTTTCATTTCCAGCTGAGGAGCCGTGCTCACCGACGGACAGTGTCCCAGCCGTGTTACCCAACTCAGGGGTTAATGGGTCAGTCGCCGGAAACGGAGTCTTGTCGGACGCGCCACAGAGTCCGTCGCTCGTGGCATGCCCGGCGGCCGCCTGCAGCAACGCAAGCGACCCGGAGTCTGAGACGGCGGTGCTGGCTGACGGCGGCGACGCATCTGACAGCGGCGCGGTTTCCACTGTCGCGTCTGACGTGTGCCGACCCCCCGACACCGGGGGATCGTCGCCCGGCGGTCGGGCAGAAGGACCGCTCGCTCGCGACGCGTCGGCGGCATCACAGCTGGAACCGATGCAGCCGGGCTCGGAGACGGGTCAGCCGACTGGCATCGTCTTAGACATGGTGACTGACGTGTCAGACGCCGGCGGCGACTCTGCACGGGTGGCGACGGCCGCCTCTGCGCCACCCCCGGCTCCGGCGGGCGACGCCGACCAGCGGTCCCTCCAGGGAAGTGAACAACTCTCGAACCCGAGCGACCGTCCCGCCGCCGCCCAGGACGTCCTCGTCCCCGCTGCCTCCCCTGTCCCTGCTCCCGTCCCCGTCCCCGCGCCCGCCCCCGCCCCCGCCCCCGCCCCGGCCCCCGCCCCCGCCGCCGGCTCCCGCAGGTCATCGGCGGCGCGCTCGACGCCGGACCGCGGCCGTTTAGCCGAGCGAGCCGACTCGGGCTCGGAGTCGGACGGTGGCTCGGAGCGCCTGCCGCCCTACCATCGGTACACGCGGGCTGGTAAGCGGGGCCGCGCCGGACCGGCCGCTGCACGCCGTGCACACCACCGCCGCCTGGCCGCGCTGGCCCCGGCAGTGACGCCGTTCGGACCGCGCTTCTCGCCGCGCACGGCTCTGGCACCGGGCTTCTGTTGGGCGGCGCGCCCGGGCGTGTCTTCGTTCGGCGAGCGAACTTCGCGGCAGGCTGGAAGCTTAGCTGCATAGTATGACTGCAGTCTTCTCAGTCGCTGCGGGTGGCTGCAGTTGCCGTTCGTTTCTGTTTGCATGTCGCTTTGTGGACCACAATTTTGGGACATCGTAGAAACCTGTACTTCACTCATCACAACTTTACACGCGTACTTTTCGATGTGGCGCAGCTAATACATTTCTTAGCTTATCGCTAGCCTAGAGTAGTATTCTTTCGGGTGAAATACAGTCAGTGACCTTGGAAGGAACAGATCCAGCGATGGGTTTTGCTGGACATTGGGTATTATTTTACACCCCCATATCTTGTTCACCCTACGTCCTGTGCTGACTGCTACGCCACATATCCTCCCAAGATTGTACCCTCGATTTTGTGAGTTGACCTATAAAGCAGCTTCTTAAACATGCTGAATATTGCAAAGTATCCGTCACTTGAACTCAACCTGTGATGCAATTTCACCCTCTCCCTATCTGCTGGATCTGATGCCTGGCCGTTTATCTAAACTGCACGTAGTGTTTCGCCCTTTTAAAGCAGCTAATCTCCGAGAGGCATGAGCACCTGCTAATGCCTGTGCACTGCCGTGTTTACGTGACGTCCATTGTTGTCTTCTTGAGATGCCAGGCGCACGTTCTGTGTATCCGTGTGGGAGATCCGACTACCGCGCATCCGTGTGAAGGCAATATTGTTGGTATGTGTGGGAGATATTGTATACATGGGCATGATGTTACCTGAACATTTCTGTGTTGCATGCCCAAACAGCCACCAATTCGTGGTTGGGATACTGGTCAGCGCGTTCCACTGGTCCCGTGTGAGGAACCCGTTTCAGTGCGTCCGCAAAACGAACTGGAAAGTAATTGCAATCGCTTGAGTTGCACTTAAGCCCAAGTCGGGCGGCCTTATGTCGCACAGTTAAGCAACCCCCTTCACATTTATTAGCTTTGTAACGGACAGTACCTGTTGTGGTTGGTCGGGTGCAAAGTGCCGTTTCCGTATTTATTCTTCTAAACGTGCATGGGTACTCTGGTCACTGCTATGCAGCCGGTTGATACGCGTTATGGCGCGCCCGGAGTATTTGCTGTGAATGCTCGCCATTGCTGTTGGCTGTGTCCATTCAACATGGCGCTCGTGATATACTACGGATTTAGGGGTCCTTGTGTTGCACTTGCTTTGAGCACTGCGCCGAGCGAGCCTGCACAGCCTTGGCGAGGGTTAGCGGACCTGTGACGCCCTGTTTGGCCGTGTCGGCGTGCGGAGAGCCGCGCTGATCGCCGAGCGGTCCCGAGCCAGCCCCGGCTGACCGGCGTCCGTGTCGGCAGACGAGTGTCTGCTGCGCACCCAGCAGGACGAGGTAGCCGGCACCGTCAACTGGAACCGGCCGCACGGCCGCGCCTTCGGCAGCTCGGTGACGCTGTACGAGTGTCACCCGGTGACCGGCGTACACGCAGGTGAGGGACCGGCCGCGCGGCTGGGGCGGGGCGGCAGTGGGCCAAGGCTAAGGTCTCGGGGGGAAAAATGACGCCTTTTACGGACGAGTTCTGTCTTTTCGTTTTGGACTCTTCGTAATTGCTGTGTCCTCCCAGCAGCTGAGGCTCCGACCTTTGTACTGCGAGGTGTCGCCGGCGCGCCGCCAATGGTTGTGCTCGTGTTTTACGACTTCTTGTTGTTGCTGGTTTGTATAATTTATCCCTCAGAAAACTCGTAGGTCCCGGTTTCCACAACGATGCAGTTCATACTAACGATCGTGGCGTTTCCATGCGTTTATAGGGAGCCCAGTGGGCAGACGCAGGTACGGCTGTGGTGGGCCACAATGGGCGCGGCTGGTCGCGCCGAAGTCGCTGCCGCATGTTCATACAACGCGCGCGCCCGCGCGCTCAGAACCACTCGGGTTAATGGGCCGGCCAGCGGACTGCGCCGGCCGTCCGTCCCCACGATCCCATTATTGAATTGGCTCGCCATATGGCTGCCACGTCACCGGCCGTGCTCACGTAACGTGACACGAGTGCCTGCCGACGGGCGGACCTGCCGCGGATGGGGGTAGCAGGCGGCGCTGGCTCAAACTGCACCGGTCGTGACTCATTCGTCTGCGTGCGTGCGTGCGTGCGTGCGTGCGTGCGTGCGTGCGTGCGTGCGTGCGTGCGTGCGTGCGTGCGTGTGCGTGTGCGTGTGCGTGTGCGTGTGTGTGTGTGTGTGTGTGTGTGTGTGTGTGTGTGTGTGTGCGTGCGTGCGTGCGTGCGTGCGTGCGTGCGTGCGTGCGTGCGTGCGTGCGTGCGTGCGTGTGTGTGTGTGTGTGTGTGTGTGTGTGTGTGTGTGTGTGTGTGTGTGTGTGTGTGTGTTGGCAGGCAGCCTGATCACCTCCCTGACCTGGCAGGCTCATATATATATATATATATATATATATATATATATATATATATATATATATATATATATATATCAGCTGTGTATATCAGCTGTGAGTCAGCTGTGATACAATACTCCAAACTCCAAATGTGCGAACTTGCGGTGGTCATTCAAGCGCTCTACGACTGGGGTACTATGTCTGTTTATTTTCGTCGCATTTGCGGGTGACGAGCCCGGTTATGACAAGCGATTTGCAGCTGGTACCGTACAGTCTTCTCGTGACCGGTTTTCACGTGGTACATGAGTGGTTAACGCCTCCGGGTACCACGTGCGGCCCCTGGGCGTCTACAATACAGGGCACGGCATTCCATAATACAGGAGATCCGGCGTCTGCTGTGGCTTAGCGCGATGTCACCTACTGTATTTGATCTGCAACAACAACGTTGTAAGCTGAGAGGACGGAATCGGACCTCATTTGACCCGGTATGCCGCTTTGGGGATTCTGTGACTCTTGTACTGATCTGAGCCCGAGCGGGGTGCGTGCTGGGCTGACCGCCGGCTGACAGGCTGCCTGACCACCTCCCCACCGGCTGACAGGTAGCTTGACGGCCTCCCCGCCGGCTGGCAGGTAGCCTGACCGTCTCCTCGCCGGCTGACAGGTAGCTTGACTGCCTCCCCGCCGACTGGCAGGTAGCCTGACCGCGTCCCCGCCGGCTGGCAGGTAACCTGACCGCCTCCCCGTCGGCCGACAGGTAGCTTGACCGCCTCCTCGCCGGCTGACAGGTAGCTTGACCGCCTCCCCGCCGGCTGACAGGCTGCCTGACCGCCTCCCCCGCCGGCTGGCAGGTAGCCTGACCGCATCTCCGCCGGCTGACAGGTAGCCCGATCGCGGACGCGTTCGGCGTGGTGAGTCGGAGCAACAGCGCGCTGCTGGCGCTGGCCGACGGCGTCAACTGGGGCGAGAAGGCGCGGCTGGCGGCCCGCTGCGCCGTACACGGCTGTCTCGACTACCTGAACCGGGCGCTGTTCGGCGCCGCCGCCAGCGCCCGCACTACCCGGGTGAGCCGCCCCATCGCCCGGGTCAAGTGCCGGGGCTGCACACCACACATGTGGGCCCCGGCGCAGATCAGGTGAAGGGCCGAGGTCCCATGCCGCACTGGTAACGGCCCGAGTGCTCGCACGGTGGGGCACGGGTCGGTCACGGCCCTGCGCTGGAGCTAACATGGCTAATGCAGTCGCTGGCCCTCGATAAAAGTGACAAGGTAAGGTATGTCGCGTCTCCTTTTCAATTAAAAAAGGAGCACTGTGTTCCTGCATGGACGGCTTCCACATCCACGCTGCTCATTATTTTGCCCTTGTCATTGCATTATTGATCTTATTAATGCGACCATTATTATTCGACGGAGTGTCTGCTGGTCAGATGGGGTTAAGACACTTTACCTGGCATGTCCATGTCGCCTTAGAAAAAAGTTTGGCTTGTTGGAGCGTGAGGGTACCCGAGCCGCAGCCGTCGGCAGGACGTGTTCGGCGTGCTGCTGTGGTCGCGCTGTCACGTGACCTGATCTGAGCTGTCGTCGGCAGAACGTGTTCGGCGCGCTGCTGTGGTCGCTGCTATCACGTGACCTGACCCTAGCCGTCGTCGGCAGGACATGTTCGACGCGCCGCTGTAGTCGTTGCTATCACGCGGCCTGACCTGAGCTGTCGTCGGCAGGACGTGTTCGCGGCGCTGCTGCAGTCGCTGCTATCACGTGACCTGACCCTAGCCGTCGTCGGCAGGACATGTTCGATGCGCCGCAGTAGTCGCTGCTATCACGCGGCCTGACCTGAGCTGTCGTCGGCAGGACGTGTTCGCGGCGCTGCTGCAGTCGTTCCACGCGGCGCACGGTCTGATCCTGCAGCAGGGCGGCATGCTGACCACGCTGACGGCGGCCGTGGTGGCGCCCTGCCTCCTGCCGGCCGGCCGCACCCGGCACAAGTACGTCGTCTGCGTCTGCAACGTCGGCGACAGCCTGGCCTACGTGTTCAGCGAGCGACACGGCGTGCGCGAGATCACCAAAGGTCGGTGGAACGTTGGGCAGCCGTGGTCTGTAGGGTGCGGGACGGTGTCACTGCCCGGGGGGGGGGGGGGAGGGGTTGTTGTTTGTGTCGTACTTTTGGTCTAACATGACGGCCAGAGGGCACTGGCATGTGAAAATGTTTTGAAGCTGGTGGGTCTCCGATGTCAAGTGGTGAAGCTGTAGTGACGATACTAACTGCAGCACCTTATCTCGGCGGATGCAACTGTCGTAGCTGTGGTAACATGAACTGCGTAGCTCCAATCCTCCTGGTATATCTAGTTTTTGTCGTGCGCGAAATAGCTACAAGGCGGTGAACCGTTGTTTTGGTGGTGCCGTTTGCCATTCAATGCCGACACGCCGGGTCCCGGCCACCGGTATGCGACTCACGTCTCGTGCCCGTTTTCAGGTTCGCACGACATCAACAGCATGCGTGACATGCGAGATGCCCTGGGAGCGCTGGGACCAGTGGCCGGCCAGAACCCGGAGCTGAACAACCTGACGCTGTCCATGACCCAGGTCAGGGTCACCACAAACTGGACCTCTCCAGTAGCAGCTGAGCTGTCTCGCTCCCTCCTGGAGCCAGATCAGGAGCTGGACAGGGTCGCCCTTCCTACGGCTCAGTTGACGGATGGTGATTGTCAGGAGAGAGAGTGGTTGTCATTGGTGTGTGCGGAGTGACAGACGTGTCGTGAGTGAGTTTAGGTTAATACGCACAGGGGTGTCGAGATTAAGCGTTCGTATCCGCAGACGGGCAGGGATATCGTGAGCGAGCGTTCACCTCTCCAGACCCCAGGCCGCGCGTGTTTGTGTGTCCGGACGGATGCCAACTCTGTCCCGTCCTGCCCCGACAGGTGGAGCCGGGCGACATCGTCTTCCTCACTAGCGACGGCGTCAGCGACAACTTCGACCCGGTGGTCGGCAAGTTCGTGTTGCCCAAGAAGGCAGAGGAGGAGGCGGGGGTGTCGGCGTCGGCGCCGGCCGGGCGTCCAGCCCCGCGGGCCGGCCGGCCGGCCAGCGCTGCCGCCCGGCCGGCCGGCAACAGCACTCCACAGACAGATGGCGGCAGGGCGCCACGCACCGAGCCGGGCAAGAGCGCGCCACGCGGCCAGGGCGGCGGCGCGCCCCGGCAACAGCTGACCAAGACGGTGCTCAGGCCGGTGCCGAGGGGGCGTAACGCCAAACAGGTGAGTCAGTCTGGCCGGTGTGGTTAAGTGGACTAAGCGATGCTCAAAGGGGAAATTATCGCAGGGAAGTTGGCGACGTGTAATCGCGCACTCGTGTGACGGTCTGTGCGTAACTCAGCCTATTACGGTAGCTTCTTCAAGCCCATTACGGAAGCTTATTTAGAGGTGTGCGAATGGCGCGGCCCTCAGCAAGTGGTTGCTATCATTTGTATGGGTTTACTTGTATGTTTGCACATCGTGCTGCCTATGATGTCTTATGTTTCTGACGCAAACCGTGAAGAAGCACTGTGCGTGGATGTTTAATGATATGGGCCTCGTTTTGTTGCGAGGCGTGCCGATGAGTGGCAGCGAGATCGACACATGTTGACACGGCTTCTCGCCGTGGCCGCAGGTGGCTGCCGGCGGCCCAGCGCCGCCGTCGCCGGCCGCCGTGCCCGTGCTGCCCATCGTCACCGCCTACCAGCGTCACGAGCTGACGCAGCTGCGCATGGAAGACCTGCTGCGCAACGGCGCGCTGGAGGGCGAGGGTCGCGTCACCGACGCGCGCCACCTCTGCTGCCAGCTGCTCGATTTTGCGTTCCGGCTGACCACGGCCAAGCGGCGCGTGCTGGAGGACCAGGAGCTATACACGGCCGGCGACGGTCTGGAGCTGAGCCGCGCCGAGCAGCGCGCCCGCCGCCGCCGCGTCTGCGAGAAGCTCGCCGTCGTGCCCGGCAAGCTCGACCACGCCACTGTGGTCGCCTTCCAGGTGGGCGAGGAGGCGGCGCCGCGGGCGCGCGCCGAAACCGCGCTCTAGCGGCAGGCTCGGCAGGCTGAGGTTGACGGCGCGGCCGATAGAGGCAGTTGGAGGCAGGTTATGACCGCGTTCGCGGGCGTCGCGCGGGCGGCTGGCGAGCCGTGAAGATGAAGGCGGCCGACAGTCTGCCCGGTGCTGCACTAGGCGGCTTCGGACGTGAGCGATGAAAGCTATGTAGATGCTATGGAAACACGAATTTTGGTGAGCTAGTCATTTTGTGAGTCTCGTCCGTGTGCCGACACTTGTTTGTCTTCTGCGAAGGACTTTTGGTTAAGTTTATTTTTCGTACAAATCTTGGGAGTCCGCACACAGGTCATGGAACAGGGGTTTCTCTTTCTACCAAGCGCACACCCGACTAAACGGGTGTTTTACGTGTGGACCAACGTGTTGACTTTGTTTAGATGCTGTCGACCATTGTCGTCTGCAGGTTGTATTTCCGTGTGTCGGCGATGGTAGAGCTTCTGAGCCGCGTCTTGCCTGCGAGCTTCCCACCGTGTGGTGCTGTGAGGTGGGGACGAGCCGTCTGTGACTGATGGACTTTGGGGCGGCCGGTCAGAGCCGACTGCGTGCAGCCTGGCGGCGCGCGCTGACCGGTGCGATTCGCGAAACATCGACTACGGAGCCGCGCAAGGGTGTCTGCGGCTGGGAAGAGTGCCTCTGCATGCTGGCGTGGTCGATATGTGAGTGGCAGAAGGCTGCGCACGTGTGCGGTGGAGAGCCGTGTTTGGGGGCGTAGGAGTGGGAGGGTCGCTTTTCTATAGCGCGTTTGCAGCACTGCCCACCCCGCCGCGGTAAGAAAAAATGGTGTGGACACGCTCAGTAGGAAGGTGGCTGCTTTTCGGACCTATATCTCATTGTCTTGCAGTCGTATGGTGTGCACAGAAGGGACAATCTGCTATATTTAATCATGATTTGCTCCTTTAATCCATTAATGACGCCATGTTGCGTTTGAGACGCCTTATACTGTGTCTCTTACATTCGTTATATGACCATTCTTATAATGTCATCGTCATTGACGTGTGTAACCTCCGTTTTTCACTCGGTGTTTCATTTGCTTTTTACTCTGCGGTCGTTTTGTGTGCCGTTGCCGACCATGAGGTTGTTTGTTTTAATATGAATTTATGACACATATCGCTTGTTTGTTTCGTGTGAGCGACCAGAGATTTTCTTTGGTCTGAGTATTATGCAGGGAAAACGGTATTATTTCGTTGACGGAGACGGGTCTTGGATGCAAATCGAAGGACATCCTCGCGGGGGTCCTGCTGGCGCGGTGAAAACGGACCAGCCGGCGCACGTTGGTGCGGAGTGGTGCGCCATACGTTGTAAAATAGGCTGGAAATTCTTAAAATGCCGTCGGATCATTGGTGCGCCAGTAGTCATAAATCTACGGTGCTGTTGGCGTAGCATTTCGCTTGTGTCGGAGGAATTAATTGGGCTATTAATTTATGTCGGATCTCGGTAGTCAGAGACATATAACCAGCTGTGGTGTGCGCGGACGCATATGTTCGCGCATTTGCGATGCTCGTTGTTTGTTCAGATTCGACATTTCGCTTGGATTTGTAATTTCCCGCCCGTTCAACGACAAATGAAACAGATCGCCTTTCTGATGCGCCCAATCTCTTCAAACCCTGATGTGCTGTCAGATCTTGGTAAACAGATCGGGTACAAATGTGACGTCACCCGCACAGCGCACACTGTTAATTCGCGTTTAATTGTGGCCGAAGCCTCAATGCCTGACATGTTAGAAACCGTCTGCTTCTACCGTTTTCTTTCATCAAGTTGATCAGGCCATGTGAAACCACCTTCGGAACTCACCTGAGCCACTTTGTGTTTGTTTCACATTTGCGCGAACCTGGAACTTGTCATGCGACGTCTTCACTCTGCAACAAATTGACAGGATGTTTGTGGCATACTCTTTGGGGTAAATATAAACAAGATCAAAATATATTTGTATCAAAAGGATCACCAGATTGTGCTCTATCGAGTAATGCATTGAAATTGTTCCAAATGGCGTAAAAGTGGAAATAATACGTGATATTGGAATACCTATGTGGCACTAGAGATATTGTCAGAACTTAAAACGTGTGGAGGCCAACAAAAGAGGCTACGTCAGTGCCCAGTTTAAACTGCATTCAAAGTACTCTCTAATGCATCAGTAACAATTTCTAACAATCATTATGGTGGTAGAACAGGTCCGAATAAATTTATAAGGGTTTAAGTAAGCACGCGTCCGCCAGCCGGCCGACCGGTCCGGCCGCTGTGCGGGGCGGCAGCTGGCCGGCCGGCGAACCCTGTTTGCCTGGCTGACCGGGGGAATGGGCTGACATTTGATACCTCCTGGAAGAGGAGATACGGTAGTCGCACCAACTTTGAACAAAGAACGAGGAGGGCAACAGGTTTGGTGCTTGGTCAAGCGTCAGCCAGTAGAGTTGCTCCGAGTGCCTGAGAGAGACGGTCGGCTCATTATTGTATTTGATCGGTCGTGCTCTGACCGTCAGGTGCGCAACATGGCATTGTGACTTAGCAGGGTAGCCTCCTTAGACGCAGTAGTGAAAGGAGGTCTGCTGTTAAAGCGAGAGAAACGCAGCAAGCTGCGTGCAGCTGAGCTGGGAGTAAGCATAGCAAAGGTAGAATGTGACGTCGAGCTGATGGACGAATGTTGGAAAGAGCTACATCGAGCCTATCTAATTTTGTTGGAGCCACGCGAGACGAGTGGAACAAATATGGGTGTCGCAAGGCCAGAGTGTTGGCTAAAAACGTGTCGTTATCTACGGGCGACATTGAAGTACCGATTCACGGGATCAGGACCCCACCGGCTCAGCTGATGATGAACGTCGCGGGGTTCAGGCGGACGCCCGACAACGCCCTATGCCGGCTGAGCGAAATAATCAAGCGACGGGCCTCAAAACATCCACCAACGGCCAAGATGCTCAAAAGCCCGTAAATGCGGCTAACCAGAAGCGCATGCCGAAAGAACAGCCGATCCGTCTTATGTCCTGAAAGAAGATGCGGTGTGCTCTGAGTGAACCCGCCCACCATCCGCTACTTGCGTGCGCGTCACTTGACAAAGCCTTGGTTATGTGGGTGGCCAGTGACTTGCCTGTGCGTGGGTTCAAAGTGCCGCGGAACACAGCTCATGACGCATCAAGACAGCATTCCTTCCCCGCGTACAACGAACTGCAATCAGCAAAACACGACTGTTACCCACCGGCCGCAGCAATGACCTTCAGTGACATGAGTGCTAAAGTGACTCTGCAAGCACTGCTCGGCCTCACTATTCACCGTCTGGTGGAAGCGCATGACATCCTGGCGACGTTGGACCGACCGGCTGACCAGCCGGGACCCAGCACACAGGCCATCCGTGGTGCTCTCGAAGTCAAGTGGGGATTCGATAGAACCACATCCCAATTAGTGTACAAGCAGGCAGTCCGCGAGGAAGGTGCAGGAATGGCGGAAGACAGCCTGTTTTCTACATAAATGATACCTTTGAGACTTTCTGTCGACAACGCAGTGCTCTGGCAGAATAGTGTGCCGCCATCAACTTGGCTGTGCAGACCTCTGTGCATCAAATACATTCGTGAGACTGCGGATGTATCGAGAGAACAGAGCAGGCGGGTCGAAACTGAAATGATCGTGTTGAAGCCGACCATCCTGACTACTCCCGATGACATTCGTGTGGAAGCTCATCATGAGGTTTGTCCCACGATGGTGGGCGGAAAGTCATCACTGCTCTGACAGACACAAAGATCAATGCGTCATGCACTGCACGCGGAGCAACACCGAGGCAAGTGAATGGCCTAGATGCGTTATCAGCTCGCCCCGCACGCCAGGAGACCTACCAGTTTCGTCTCCCGACGAGATCGGTCGCCAGTTAAGACTTGGACGGTGACATCAGAACACGAAGCGAGCATAAATGAACGGAAAAAGTGGTGCAGCGGCGTTTTCGACAGAATATGAGCTTGTTAGTGGATCAGATGAGAACAGGGGGAAGTAGCACATCAAACGATGGTAACACGGCACGTCGTGAATTCCGTAATGTCGGCAAGCTCAGTAGTGGATCAGACGAGAACTGGGGGAAGTAGCACATCAAACGATGGCAACACGGAACGTCGTGAATTCCGCAATGCCAGCAAGCTCAGTGAAGTGACAGTCGTGGACCCGAGTCTTAGTCATAGATTCGCCGTTATCCTATCTGCTCCGTCTTCATTCTCGGCCATCAACACCCAGAAGTACGCGCAGCATACCATGAAGACGGCTCAGTTGTTCGTGCCACTGTATCCATGGCACTATAGGCCCTTGCCTGTACACAAACTGCTGGTTAATGGGGCGGACGTGATCGAGTCATTGTTTCAGCCCATTGGTATATACAGTGAGGAGGCGCAGGAAGCCAGACACAAACACAACCGACAGCATCGGCTCAGATACGCCAGGAAGATGTCAAGGCAGGACACAGTAGGCCAGGGTCAGGCCCAGGCATCGAACGACCCTCGCAGGCCAGTGCGAGCGCAGTGGACATCAGTGCACTCCTCAAGGACGTCGAAAGGCGAAATAGCGACACAGATGAAGATGAGGGGAAATGCAGTGACGTGGGCGAGGTGTAGGAGTTACCCCCAGTCGACCTGTTTAAAATGGAACAGGTATGCCTTGTAACTAGAATCTTACGCTGGCGCATATGTTTTTCTTGTTTGCCTTCCTTTTACGAGTTTCGTGCTTGAGGTCCTACTTATTATTACGACTTAGATTGATAAGGCCTTACTTATTATTACGACTTAAATTGATAACTATTGATACACTCTCTCAATCTAGTGTATAATCAGTTATGTTGTGAGAGTTTAATGCGTCGTGTAAATTAGACCGAAACCAAAGCACCAGACAACAAAATATGATGACACTGGGTCTAATTTAATTAAACGTACGCTGTATATGTGTGCCAAGTGTGACAAGTTTGTACGTGTGCCAAGCTTGTGTGCATTTTCCATATGTATCCTGTCGGTGATTGTTTCTTTTAGCTTTTAGTATCCTGTCGGTGATTGTTGCATTAGCTTTTGCGGTGTCAACTGGAAAGCGTGTAAATGACACGAGAAAGCGTTAAAGCACTCTGAACAATGCATGCCGAGCTTACTTCATGATGTTTATTATGCCTTTAAAGGGATACTCATTGACGCATCTCTGTCGTTCATTTTGTCTGTTGCGTGGGTACTGGGTGAGAAAGGGTTTACCTGTCATGAATAAGAAGTTGTCGAGGACGCACTATTCTTCCACGCTTTGATTGTGTTATTACAGAAGATTTTTTTGGCATGATGCAAAATATTCCATTTGCCGTGATTTATTTCAACTTGCTAGCTGAGTGGTGACAACTGCAGTCACAATGTCGCGTTTGCTAACATGTGATCAAGGAAAACGTGAAACTAAGTTTGCCTTAAAACAAGAAAAGTACACGTCTTGCCTTCATGAGTCTTAAATGATGTTTGCATGTTTATTGGTGGCTGCACTAGAGGGTCCGGCCGCGTCTGAACTCGAATTAACAGTGTGCAGCGCAGGGAAATGAACCAGCCATCAAACTAAACCGATCACTTTTATCGGGATGCACTTAACTTCATACAACTCCCTTACAATACGATTTTCAGTAAAGCGGTCCGACTCGTTAGGCACCGCAGTAATTCGACGGGAGACCGATTCGCATTCGAAACCGATTCCAAACATTACACGTCGTCGCCCAGATCAAAAGAGAATGAGTCGTGCAAACGGAATAGAGAGGGAGGGAATGGAGTCATAGTCCACTGGAATCAATGCTTGCAAATTTATCTTTTATGATACTTTGGCCACGATTGCAAGAAAGTAGATTGGTGCAAACTATTGGCTTGTGGAAGAAAATTAGTAAGGTCATAGCCAGCCAATTATCGGATCATGTATTTTCAACAGGTATTTGTGAATTAGCGCGAACGTTGTTTCAGCGACGTTTGTTGCTGCATAAACTTCAATGGAAGACAAACATTCCGATATATAAGCAGGAATAGGCATATACTTTCCCATAGGTTGCTGACCTGTTGGTTCAGATTTCGTTGCTACTTACCTTTATCTACACTACATTATTACCTGCAATCCGCTTTTATTGCGTACTGCCTAAAGAGGAATTTAGACATGAGAGCCATTTTCTAGCGCGGCTTTCAAATAATTAATGCACGGAATAATAAATTCAGGGAAAATGGCGAACATAAAAGACAATCAGAAAAGAATCGTCACTGAAAATTGCTCATTACCAGGGCCTGACCCGCCACCCATTTGGTCATAATGTGCTGAACGTGTCATAATGCTACCCCAGGCTGTGAGCCAAACGGCACTTGCGACCTTTCTGCGTGCCGTTCAAAGCCAGCACAAAACAATTCATGCTTGTTGTCTTGCATTGTTCGTTATTGGTAGATCTCGGCCCCCTAATTTGGTTTATAATTTGGTACGTAGGTGGGAAGTGGAGTAGTTTCCTTTTCAGTAAGGGGAGGCGAGGGGCTCCAGATTTCAGATAAGCATCAAGCTTTGGGGGAAAAATGGGCTAAATGTGCGTAAAACGTTTTTTGCATTCGAAGGGACAGGTTTAGTCATTTCCCTTGCTCAGACGCCGCTTATTTTGTGAAACGAACACCTACATAGGTGAGTACCGAGTCTACATCATGGTGATGCGCGTCAGATACCAGGCGCCTACCTTGTATTCCATTGCCTCAGCGAGCGGCATGGCCATGGAGAGAAGACCGGCACGCTAACCACTAACTTCCGGGGTCGCGGTCGCCCTGTACTGCGGCACTTCGGCACTGCGGAACCGAAGGCATGCGTCTCTTTTTAATGGAGGTAGAGTTCACAGCTGCGGCTCTTCACACCACGACTTAAATTATATTAAGCCTTCAAAGTTTGCGGAGTTTTTGACATCACTATTTGCTTAGCTGCTCCAACTGACTGAGCAAACATAAGCTCGCTCAGTCATGCCTGGAAACTAAAGCGTTCCTGGAATGCAAGACCTCATGTTTGGAAACGAAAAAAGTTCAAGGCATGTCAAGCAAGCCACGGATCTTTTAAATATTAGTTCGGAAGCGTTGGATGGAAAAGCGTAGTAAAATGCACTAATGCGATTTAATTTTCGCGATACCCATATCTAGCGTCCTAAATGGACTATTAGTGGTATTACGCTAAGCGTTCGTACGAAGAACATGTAGCTGTGTCGCACGCATATTATGACCGGGGAGCAAAACAAAACAATTAACTGCATGCAGCAGCTCCTGGCACAGCGTGTAGGCGACGCGTTATCGAAACGACCGTGCAGGTACCGGTGTATGGTGGTGCACTGCATAGAGCGTGCAGACACCGGTGTATGGGAGTGCATTGCATGGAGCTGCGTGTCGCTGCTGTTATTGCGATTGTCTAGCAATGCGCGACCCGGAGAGTGACACGGAATCGCCTGTTTGCGATCTGCCCTCAATGATCAACCGTTGCAACCCTACATAGCTCGGAAGATTCATAAATTTAGGATTAATCCGTGCATTGAATTGTACCGGATCAAAAAATACCCAAAAGAAACGGCTGATATTTGGACGGCATTCAAAACCTGACCAACACAAATAATTCCGAACGGATGTTTAAGGACAATG
>NW_023596921.1:46441282-46443782 GCF_011947565.3 Pollicipes pollicipes | reverse complement strand
AGTACACTACGGGATGTTTCGTACGAAATATGTGGTGTATAAATTTGATATTACGCAACATTATGTAATTATGTAACGTAATGTAATTATGAACATTATGTAACGCTTGAAACACAGCAGAAACACACCTAAACATTCTGTGTATTTCTACCTCGTAAAGATCAGCCAACATCATGACATTTTGATATCAAGCACGAGCCTTCATCCTCAGCCCACGCTGTTTCCACTGCGCCGCTTGTCGGTTGATGCATGTAATGGCGAGTCGGCGAAGCTGAGGGCGGCGTGCCTACCGCCCTCTGGATCCATGCCAGTTGCAAACTCCTCGGCTGTCATCTGAGGTCGGGGTACACCTGTACTCCCCGGCTACCACCTGAGGTCGGGGTGCACCTCCCCGTAAACTCCTCGGCAACCATCTGAGGTCGGAGTGCACCTCCCCGCAAACTCCTCGGCTACAATCTAAGGTCGGAGTACACCTGCACTCCTTGGCTACCACCTGAGGTCGGGGCGCACCTCCCCGCAAACTCCTCGGCTACCATCTGAGGTCGGGGTGCACCTCCCCGCAAACTCCTCGGCTACCATCTGAGGTCAGGGTACACCTCCATACGCGGGAGGGCGTAGGCATTTAGAGCCCTGGTTCTAAATATGAGAGATAGGACCTTCGGACCGACCAGGGCCGCTCTGTCAGGCTGTCGATCGCTCTACCACCGAACTTGTCCCTCGACCCGGCTCGAGCTGGGGTCGCACCGCCGCGCCGTGCTACTGGAACGTCGTCGCGCTCGGCACTTTCCACAAACAACGGGAGTTACCGATCGGTTAGAAGGCGTTGCGGGAAGGAATTGACCGTGGAGATACACTGCTTCAGTGCAGAACTCTCCCTTAAAAATCATTCGGTCGCCGCGGGCGTCAGTGGTGACATTCTCACCGCTCTGGTTGACGACAGGTAACACATGCCTGGGAGCAGCTGTTCACGGCTGCCTAAATGTCCAAATAGCCATGCATTTTTACTGATACGCTTCAATTAACGATCATTTTCCGTGCACTCTTGGTACGCGATGAGACAAGTACATATTCTGTCGGTAGCAAACAACAGTTATATTTTCGGCACCACTATCCATTCATGCGTGCATCACGCTTTGGAAAGGTTGCGCCTCGTCCCTCGGCAGGCGAGGAGGCTGTTGTTATCCAGCTACCCTCAGCCTTTTCACCGCCGGGACTGCGAACAATTACAGGAAATGATAACGCCTTTCTTTGACGATAGCTTGTGTAGCATTTAGGGCGCAGTTTTTAAGTCTAAACACCAATCTACCTAGCATGGGCCGAGCTTTGTGCTTGTCTGGTACGCTTCGGCCCTGCCAGTGCTTGTCTGAACCCTCCAATGTAAAGCCAAAATTTCTCCAATATTTACGAAAAGCGGCAAAGAACTTTGTGTTCTGTGCAAACTCTAGATTTCGACAATCAAATAAATTTACGGGCTGATAAGGCAGTTGATGTGACCAACTGCCGTCTCCACTTTGAGAAAGATAAAGCGTAGCAAGAAAACCCAAGTGTTGTTGCTTTTGTTCTTAACAAGATCCTGGGTTGGATTCAAGTTTCTTGTGCTAGTGTAATAATTGACCCCATCATATCAGGTCAAGGGAAATACAAAATAACAATATAATGCAGAATTCATTTGCTTGGCGATTACTTGATACAATTTTGGGTAGTAGCACGTCCTACGTTAAGTAAAAGCTGAACTTCTAGGATATGCTTGTACGTGTAATAGATTTCTAGTGTCCTACAAGTGTCAAGATACTAGACCCTGGTCTACAAAAGCCCCGTTTTCACGCATTTTAGGTTATTCAGTGCATAATCTTGCGTCTACTTCCTGCCAAAGATACCGGGACTGTCCTGGGAAGCACCAATGTTCAACTTCTATTCGCGAGGCATTTCTTTTGGGCTTTACCGGAACATTTATCATCTGGCCAGGAAGGTCAAACTGCATAGCATTAGGTCTGGATGTGTCAAGTCATACAATGCTTTACTTTCGGGGCTCAATTTTTGTCCGTGCGTCGTGGAAAGCGGGAAACGTTTTTTTGTGGCGAGTGCCACTGTCCGATAGTTTCCTTTCATCTGGTGCTGCGGAGGCGGCTTCCAGCTGGCTGGTCTGTCATGCAGGCAGGGCGCTGGTGACAGTCTCCTGTTCTGTCTCGCAGCAGGACAGACGGCGCCGGTCAGGAGATAGGGCCGGTCTGCCATGCAGGCATGGCGCTGGTGACCAGGGAGCACTCGGCAGCCGGCGCTGGTCGACAGGTGACCCGTGGAGCCCAAGCCAGCACGAATGGCGTCCTCCTCAGGGATGCCGCTGCTGTCCGCCGGTGGTGCACGGTGTCCCGGCCGTCGTTTCACGTAGGTGACCCAGACACCGGTGGCCTCCATCTGTTCCCGTCCAATAACCGGCGGGGAGTTATATTACTCGTCCTGCCTCATGTGCACGGTCATCTCCGACCAAATTGGTCGAGGT
>NW_023596921.1:46360459-46440969 GCF_011947565.3 Pollicipes pollicipes | reverse complement strand
CACATGCGTGTTTGGGGTGAGGGGCGAAAGCAGTCATGCAGTAAACGCCACACATATTTAACATTTGCGTCTATACGCCCTCTCCAAAATCCAACCTGCCAACAGTCCGTTGCGCAACCGTGCCCTATTGAGGCTGTTGCAAGGCAGCTATGTGTGCATATGCCCTTATCTTTCAGTCACATTGTTTTTGTTCTGCATCGCCATGGCCTGGGCTGTTGAATGCCTCTTTGGACATCTAAATATTCGCCGTGCTTGTATTTCACATGTGCCATCTATGAATCGACCAATCCATCCACTCCACCCCAGGGCGTGACGTCAGCTGCACGCAGAAACACGAGTGCTATCGAGTGCTCGTCCAACTGCATGCTGTTGTCTCACCAGAACCGTCTTGCCCGTTTAGGCACGCCCTCGGCAGCTGAATGCCCACTCACAGGTCTAAATATCCGCCCCTCTGGGGTCGCACTGGCAGGCGGAAGGACATCATATAGGCACTAGAAGGCCTGCATTCCGCGAGGAGTGAGTTGTTTAGAGGCACCCATTGAATTTAGGGTGTTCTGTAGCCTGCAGCCTAAATCATCTTGTTCTTTGGTTATTTCAGCAACTCTTCTGCCAACCCCACGCTGCTTATCTTCTATCGTTCCACTTGGAGGACAGGAACCAGTTATACTTTACTTTAAATTGCCCTGTTTGCAATTTTTAAAACTAACTACAGCGCTTGTTGTACAGCGCTTGCGCTTGCGCTAACTACAGCGCGCAGCGCAGCGCTTAACTACCTTAAAACTGGCCGACGGCGTTGTGGGTGGATGTTTGCGCGCGCCCATGGCGTCCTGCTAGTCCGATCCGGTCCTAAATTTAATACAACTGTACGCGAAGGCGATCGCAAGTTAGCAACATTTCAAGTGACGCCGGGCTAATGAGTTCCACGCAATATCTTTAGAATCAGGTTTCCGTGGGCTCCAGCGTTGGTCAAGGTCGCACCGAAGGGGGCCCACTTAGACCCGCCGCCAATGGATCGGCCAAATTTAGATACATGCCTGGTCTGCCGACTCAAATCGCAACAAGCCCTGTCCAAATGTTTCTGACCTTTTTTGACATTTCTTATTTTGTAACCCGTAAATGGACCAGGTTATTTTTACGGGTTGCAAAATCTACGAATTTTGTAATCTGTAATATGTAATAACTGTACAACGATATAGTTGGCCATATAAACAACAACATGGACACCAGCATGGTCACCACCATTAGCTCAACTGGCATGTTCATCAAAAGCCTTTGGTTGTGTGGACCGCTCTACTCTTTTAGCCAAGCTGGAATGCTATGGCATTTCACCGCACTGGTTTTCGGATTATTTCACCGACCGCCGACAGACTGTGGAAGGCAGAAACGGGCCGACCCTTGAGGTCGCGTATGGCGTGGTTCAGGACAGCGTAGTAGGACCGCTGATGTTCGTTCTCTTTACCAACGACATCCAGTGTTATGTGTCAGCTAAGTGTAAACTGTAAACTTTCTCACAAAGGCAGTTTTTTGTACATTTGTATTGTAGTTTGTAAATTTGTGTGTGTAGTTGTAAAAATGTGTTTCATGAAGCAGAAACCTACAAACAACAACTACAAATTACAAACCTACAAAACCACACACAAAAATTGACAAATCTCTCGAGAATTTCTACAACGGTACCTTGGTATGTTTCATATAGGCCAGCTGATTTTCCAGCCGTGACGCATTTGTAAGATTAAAAGTACAAATTACAACTACAAATCAACGATGGCCTACCCCGTTGTAGAATAGGTGATCGTTAGCTTAAGGGAATGCCACAAGCGAAAATGGATTGTGGACGCAAAGCTCGCAGAAGGAGGCTGGCAAGAATCCCCAGGGGCAAAATAAACAAGTAATCGGATGAAGTGGAAGGACAAACAAGCTCGCAGAACGCAATGCTCAGATGAAGTAACCCAGTGATGGTGTTGATGGATTTGATAATCTCTAACTCCGCGTATGGCCCGTGCAATCAAGCGTGCAGCAAATTTATTCCTCTGCGCTATTACCCATCACTATACATGACCTTGGCAGGCGCATCGACCCGATCGAAATCCTGCGTTGTCTTGTGCTCGCACGTTTCAGGGGTGGGAGGGTACTGATGCGAAGGTGGTCATTTTCCGTGAGTAGGCCCTGCTGGCATGCAAGTCCTGCCGGGATGAAATGGATGTACAAATGGGAGTATTCTTCAAGTCTTCACCTTTTTTAGAAGAAGAAAAATCTCCACCGCGAGCGTTTACGCGCAGTGCGGCACGGGCTCAACCAGCTCGCGTTAGCAGGATTGCCCAAACTTTGAAATCATACAATCCAAACGACATCTTTAGCACCAAAAATAAAGAGAGGCAATTAACATTATACACTACGTCGTTTCGACCACTGCTACTCACAATGCTCGCATGATTGCCTATCATCTTCAAGAAATAACCATCTGATAATATAATAATTTCGGCCACAAACAGGTCATATGATTTTTAACAACGAGGACAGCCGACGATTTATAGCAATGTACTAAAAGGGCAACATAAACACCAAATTACGTACCTTCGAGCAATTAAGAAAGTATCCCAGTTCTTCACATTCGTGTCTCGAATTGATATTTCCAAACAGACAGCACAGAGAAAAACCCAACAATGTCGGCGGAACTGAAGCATTTCCAGCAGTCTTTAAAAAACGGGCCAAGCCACGGGAACCAAACACCGAAGCCAAGACAACGTTTTTCGGTACGGTGCATTGACGTCTATTAGCGCAGTGCATCTCATACACGAGTCCGGATAATGTGATTCACACTGATTAGGACCAAACACATCGTGACGACATTGTCGCTAAACTACAACACTTGGATTCAATTAATATTGACTACTCCGTTTGCCGTGACATGCTGCCATCATGTCGTGCAGAGGGACTGTCGTAGTACCCTCTTAAAGTAGTGCACCTCTTGTACAATTCCAACGAGCGAGGCTTGAAATCGGCTCTGACATCCAAGGACACACTCTGCCGAGATAATATGCCAACAAGCCACCATAAGGAAACTGATCAAGCCTCGGGAAACGAAGACTGAAGCAAGGCCAGCGTTTTCGGTACGGTACATATACGTCTGTTAGCGTAGTGCACTCAACACGAGTACCGGATAATCAATTCCCACCTTTAGAACTGAACACTCGGCACCGTGCGACAATGTCGATGGACCTGCAAGACTTCGGTCCGATGAATAAGAACTCATGCATTGCGTTGAGATGCTGCAATCATGTTTCGTGCAGAGGGACTGTCGTAGCACCCTCTTAAAGTAGGCACCTCTTGTACAATTCCAACGAGCAAGGCTTGAAATCGCTCTGACATCCAGAGACATACTCTGCGAGATATTATGCCAACAGCCACCCTAAGGAAACGATCAAGCCCCGGGAAACGAAGACTTGAAGCAAGGCCAGCGTTTCGGTACGGTACATATACGTCTATTAGCGATGTGCACCTTACGCTATCGAGTTCCGGATCATGCGATTCACACTTATTAGGACCAAAAACCACTTTGCTGACGATGTCGGTGGCTATTCCAGACCACGGTCGATGAATAAGACTCATGCATTGCCGTCAGATGTTTGCCATCATTGGCGGACGGACTGCAGTAGCACCCTCTTCAAGTAGTACACCTCTGGTATAATTCCATTGGCGGGACCTAAAAACCGCTCTGACATCCAAAGACAATACATACTAACCGAGATAATATGCCAATAAAAATCCTAAGGATACGGACAAGCCTTGGAACGAGATGAAGCTAGGCCAGCGTTTTCGGTACGGCACATATGGTCTATTAGCGCAGTGCACCTCATGCACGAGTCCGATCAGACGATTCACACTTATGGAAATTAAAACATCGTGCTGACAATGAGGTGGAAACTGCGAGACTTCGGTCCGATGAATAAGGCTGATGCATTGCCGTGAGATGCTGCCTCATGTGCGGACAGGCTGTAGTAGCACCCTCTTAAAGTAGTACACCTCTTGTATAATTCCAATTGGCGAGACCTAAAAACCACTCTGAAAGGCAAAGACACACCCCGCTGAGATAACATCCCGACACGGACCTGAGGAACGAAGCCAAGCCCCGGGAACCGAGGACCGAAACAAAGGCAACGGTTTAGGTACGGTACATAACGTTTAGTCGTGCGGGCACCTGAAACAAGAGCCCTTACAACGCGATTCACACTAAGTAGAAATAAACACATTGTGCCGACAATGTCGGTTGAGCTGCAATGGTTTGATTCAATGAATAAGACTCATGCACTGTCGTGGGATGTCACCATCATGTGCGGACAGACTGTAGTAGCATCTTCTTAAAGTAGTGCGCCTCTTGCATAATTGGTTGGCGAGACCTAAAAACCGCTTTGTCATCCAAGACACACTTGTACCGAAATAATGTGTCAACAGCAATTCTAGGGGAACGGACCAAGCCCCGGAAACCGAAGACCGAAAACGAGGCCACCGTTTTCGGTACGGTACATATGTATTTATAAGCGCAGCGTACCTTATACCATCGTCAGCAAGATGTGTTTAGTCCTAATAAGTGTGAATCGCATGATCCGGACTCGTATGTGAGATGCACTACGCTAACAGACGTATATGTACCGTACCGAAAACGCTGGCCTTGCTTCAGTCTTCGTTCCCCGGGGCTTGGTCCGTTGCTTAGCGTGGCTGTTGGCATATTATCTCGGCAGAGTACGTCTTTGGATGTCAGAGTGGTTTCTAGGTCTCGCCAATTGGAATTATACAAGAGGTGTACTACTTGAAGAGGGGTGCTTACCTGCAGTCCGTCCGCCAATGACGGCAACATCTGACGACAATGCATGAGTCTTATTCATCGGACCGAAGGTCTTGGCATATCCCACCGACACTCGTCAGCAAGATGTGTTTAGTCCTAATAAGTGTGAATCGCATGATCCGGACTCGCGTGTGAGGTGCACTACGCTAACAGACGTATATGTACCGTACCGAAAACGCTGGCCTTGCTTCAGTCTTCGTTCCCGGGCTTGGTCCGTTTGCTTAGCGTGGCTGTGGCATATTATCTCGGCAGAGACGTCTTTGGATGTCAGAGTGGTTTCTAGGCCTCGCCAATTGGAATTATACAAGAGGTGTACTACTTGAAAAAGGGTGCTACTGCAGTCCGCCGCCAATGATGGCAACATCTGACGGCAATGCATGAGTCTTATTCATCGGACCGTGGTCTGGCATATCCGCCGACATCGTCAGCAAGATGTTTAGTCCTAATAAGTGTGAAATCGCATGATCCGGACTCGTGTGTGAGGTGCACTACGCTAATAGACGTATATGTACCGTACCGAAACGCTGGCCTTGCTTCAGTCTTCGTTTCCCGGGGCGTGATCCGTTTCCTTAGGGTGGCTGTTGCTATCTCGGCAGAGTATGTCTCTGGATGTCAGAGCGATTTCAAGCCTTGCTCGTTGGAATTGTGCAAGAGGTGCACTACTTTAAGGGGTGCTACGACAGTCCCTCTGCACGACATGATTGCAGCATTCCACGGCAATGCCATGAGTCTTTTTCATCGGACCGAAGTCTTGCAGTTCCATCGACATTTTCATGTACGACGTGTTCAGTTCTAAAGGTGTGAATTGCATTATCCGGACTCGTGTGTGATGTGCAGCACTACGCTAACAGACGTATATGTACCGTACGAAAACGCTGGCCTTGCTTCAGTCTTCGTTTCCCGGGGCTTGATCCGTTTCCTTATGGTGGCTGTTGGCATATTATCTCGGCAGAGTATGTCTCTTAGATGTCAGAGCGATTTCAAGCCTGCTCGTTGGAATTGTACAGGAGGTGCACTACTTAAGAGGGTAACTACGACAGTCCCTCTGCACACATGATTGCAGCATGTCACGCAACAGAGTAGTCATATTAATTGAACCCAAGTGTTGTAGTTTAGCGACAATGTCGTCACGATGTGTTTGGTCCTAATAAGTTTGAATCACATTATCCGGACTCGTGTATGAGATGCACTGCGCTAAGAGACGTCAATGTACCGCACCGAAAACGTTGGCTTGGCTTCGGTGTTGGTTCCCGTGGCTTGGTCCGTTTTTTAAGACTGCTGGAAATGCTTCAGTTCCGCCGACATTGTTGGGTTTTTCTCTGTGCTGTATGTTTGGAAACATCAATTCGGGACGCGAATGTGAAGAACTGGGATACTTTCTTGATTGCTCGAAGGTACGTAATTTGGTGCTTATGATGCCCTTTTAGCACATGCTATAAATCGTCGGCTGTCGCGGTGTTTAAAAATCATACGACCTGTTTGTGGCCGAATTATTATATATCAGATGGTTATTTCTTGAGATGACAGGCAATCAAGCGAGCATTGTGAGTAGCAGTGGTCGAAGCGACGTAGTGAATATGTTAATTGCCTGCTCATTACTTTTGGTGCTAAGATGTCGTTTGGATTGTATGATTTCAAAGTCGGGCAATCCGCTAACGCGAGCTGGTTGAGCCGTGCCGCACTGCGCGTAAAACGCTCGCGGTGGAGACTTTTTCTTCTTCTAAAAAAGGTGAGTACTTGAAGAAAACCCAAAGGGTTATGAAATGTCTTAATTTTAAGTGTAGTTTCTACCCATGCAAGTGAAAACAGGCATGTCATCCTATCGAACTGCGGGCATGCGAAGCCATTCACGTTGACGCCAACCAGGGACAGCTATCGCCGGGTGTGAACGATGCATGAATCCCATGTCTGTAAGTGGAATATAGGTGTCTATCATGGTAACAGAACACTAGTATTACGCTGGTTCAATGAGTCACCGCTTCGCTGTCGGCCATGACGGTGCCAATATTCTGTTTGTTTGCTTCTGCTTAAAACTGTAAGACGCGCAGTGAATACAGTGACAAATGTACTTGATTGCTGGTATTGGGGAACCTAATGTTCTGCTCCTTGACACTTCCGATACATTTATTTTGTTTTTGTTTGCAAACCGCGGTGTTTACGATTATCCATAGCATAATTTGTTTTCGTGCGCTCGTCGGACATTGGCAACATCAGCTGGCGGATGAAACACTGGACGGGGGGGGGGGGGGCATCGTTGGATTTCCCAGGTGGAATCCCGTGCGACTCAGTACAGGGCAATGACGTCACTGGTGCCTGTGTCATAGGCCCCGCGCTGCTGTCTCGATCGTGGTGGCGTAGCGGAAACGTAGGGTAGATGCAGCATTCAAAGCGATTGGAGGCAAGGCAATTAAAAAAGCTTTGTTGGAAGTAGCAAGCAAATTCGCACTGGTTCGGTTAGTGTTTCTTTATCCTGCAAGCAGGGGCGCCAGCTTTTCTAATCATCACAAATTATTCATCGACATTACGCCCTTGTGAGGAACTATGAAAAACCGCGGTATTTATGATAAACCTCGCTCTAATACATTCTCGCCGGCTCTTAGGCCACTCGATTTTGAGTACGGCAGTTTTTCAAGTTGATGGCACGGAGTAGTCCTTTATCTTAGTAGAACGGGTCATCAACCGCAGGTCATGTCTGAAGAAGATCCCTGTGATATTTATACTTTCCTGAGATTTTGTAGCATTGAGGTCAAAAATTGTGAAGGGGGCAACCAAATAAGGTAGACGGGTGTCAACGAGGGCCCTCGCAAGCTCACAAAGGGGGCAAACCGACTCCTGCCCTACAAGATCATAGTCTTCAAACCCTGCTGTCGCTGCAGTTTGATTGTTTTGGGAGGAGCACAGTCAAGGGGGCGCTCCATTCTGCCCACAGGTCTGCTTCATATTTACCACAGCGCTCTTAGAAGAAAAATTTAAAATTGTCGTGATGCGTTATCGCTGCGGCCTGCCCCCACCCTCTTAAGAAAATATTGATTGTGCCCCTGCTGTTGTATGAACTAACGGCAAGTACGCGCGGAGGCTAGGTAAGCACAGATGAAAAAGAGCCACTGTGTTTTATCATGGGGCCACAGTGCCAGACAAGGGGATCCTGTGTCAGCAAGGGAATCCGAGTCGGCAGCGGGCCCGTTTGCCAGAAAGGGACAATGACGGGACCTGGAATGTCAGCGGCCTCTTGCATTGTTGGGGGTCCCCCGACAATAAAGGGGGATAGGAAATAGGGTGGTAACAGGGCCCGCATTGATTGACGCAATTTAATGGTTATGTGTCGGACAGTGGGCCCATTAATCAACAAACGACCTTGCTCCGTTTGTCCAGTCGCCTGATTTTATCAAAAGTGATCCCTGTGTCATTTAGTAGATCCCTGCACCTGCAGAAATTATTGTGCGTCACTGAATCCTCTACTCCGAGTCGCACGAACTGCTCCCGTCGGAGGACGGCCGGAAGTCATAAAGTGGACCAGTGTTTCCTCAGAGGGTTTCTGAATCGATCATGAGGCCCGGCGCCCCGTACCACCAGAATGTCGCACCATAAGTGTTCTGTGGCCCCAGTGTTTCACTGACGACGACGCCTAAACGAAACAAGTATGTGTTGTCAGTGTCCATTCCATGGCCCCTTCATGAACACGCCCGTCGGAATAAGTGGATACAAACAGAAACGAAAGAAACGGAAAATTTGAGGTGCGCTCAAAACTTAAGAAATTTAACTAGGGGCCTTCCATAAAGCCCTGTCACTCGTGCTCCACCAGGATTCTGAGTGCGACCCTGGGCACGTGCACATGGGTGACACAGAAACCGGCGCTGGAAGGAGCGGAGACAGCGAGAACGGCGAGCCCGACTGCGTGAGCCTGACTATGCATTGACGCCAACGTCCCGCTCAGTATGGGCGATGTAATTTAGGTTAGGTTTACCGAATTTACGCTGAAATAATCGTTTGATAACGCAACCTATTTTTAGGGACGGAAGAAAGAAAGGGTGGCTTTCCCAGCAAATTTGGCATGCAGTGCAGCTGTAACCAACGGAAACGCAAATATCCAGATCGCAATATGCATCGTGCGGGGTTGCGCGCTGCTCTCGCCGTGGCAAGACTCCAGTGACGTCACGTCAGCGTTGGGCGTATGGGATGCTAAAAAGACGGTCAGGCGTACTTTTTTACGTCCTTGGCAAGGCCGGTGATTGGCGTTGAGAAATTACACACGGCGCAGAATTTTACAACTAGAATTCTACAACCCTTCCCTAATTTTATGAAGCAGTTGGAAGTTGTAGTTTGTACATTCTAAATTACAACTTACAAATACAAACTGTTTGTAACAACTCTTTGTGAGAAAGGCTACTGGTGTCATATGCAGACGACATGCAGTTCATGCATGAATTATCACCATCTGCCTGTGGTTTCGCACAGCTGCGTTCGTGTGTACGTCCGATCTGATTGCAGTCTCAGTATGGTTTCGTCCAAGTGGCATGAAGATCAATCCATCACAAACTGAATTCATTGTTGCTGGCACGCTCACCAACATCCACAAAGCCACCGGGCTGGGAGTGAATTTGGGCTCCCAGCTGTCTCCTCTAAAGTATATCAAGATACTAAGGGTGCTCTTCGATAAAAATCTCAACCGGCAGCATCAAACGGCTAAAACTTCTCAGCGCTGTTTTGGCTTCCTCATAGCCATTAACAAGTTTAGGCATGTCCTCCCAGCTCCACAATAAAGTCCCTAGTTGAGTCACTGGTCTTCCCTTACATCAGATATTGTTTACCTGTACGGGCCCCGACAACAGTCGTTCAGCGCCAGCGCCTGGATATGGCTATTAACTTCGCGGTCAGAACTGTTGCCGGCAAGCGCAGACGAGATCACGTCACGGAATCCCGACAACAGCTAAATTGGCTCAATTTCGACGATATTGGCACCTACCGCGATTGCATATTTTTGCATCGCGCCTTTTACGTGCCAGATGGGCCAAGGGCTGTCAGTGATCTGATCAGGCGCCGATGTGAAGCATCTCAGCGGTACACCAGAGCCACCGATGGCAAAACTGTACTGCAGGCGAGCTCGGTAAAACACCCTCACTTAGAGTACGTGAGAAGGCCATTTCCTTATCGAGCCTTAGCGGCATGGAATCGCCTCCCTGCTGCCACGCGCCAGTGCAAAAACTTAAATGAGTTCAGGGGCAAAGCAATGTCTTTCATCAGAGAACTTACCTAAATTGGTCAGCTGGCCATGACGAGCAGGTGCTGATTGTATCACAAGTCGCTCATGTTTTATGGCATCGCATGTGTATCGCTGGCGTTGCGTCTCATTGGCATGCGTTGCGTGTTCTGTGTTGATCTATGTAGTATGTACTGACGCGGCATTCGAATAGCCACTCGCTGAATTTCGCCAAGTTTCGCAATAACAATAACCAGAGCATCTAGGTTCCAAACTTTTTAATAATGAAATTATCGAACCGGTTTGTAATATGTGAATGTTGTTAACGTCTCTCCGGTATCTTACAGCTGTATGCAATGGTAGGGAAGACAGCGTTCGTAGCACGAAACATATCCCTATGAACGCCAAATGCCTAGGTAAGGTAAGGCCGACCAAATAAAAAAAATGTAAGGCAGAGTCTTCAACTCTTTTGTATGGTCACTCATGTGTTACTTAAAGTTATCAGCCATGTACCAAATAATACACTGGGTTCCTGGTTTACCCGCGGCGCTGGTAAAACGATAAGGGTCCGCACCGACTATCATTGAGTGCTCTTAACTATGGATGGGACAAGGCTGAAAAATGATGTGGCCATAGAACGAGGCAGGGCCTGCGGGAGGGGGAGTGCCTTGGCAAGCATTTGGAGTGCTTACCGCCACTGCTTCATCCCTCCCTGCCCACAAAAATAATCGCTGCAACCAATGGCTTGGGCAATTCTATTATTCCTCATGGTGGTATTTGACCAAGGGTCTCGGGACACTTGCATTCCTGGCTACCGCAGACTAATATGGAGGCTCCGACCCAGGTCGTGATTGATAAAAAGAATGGCATGAGATTTAATCAGCTGACTCGCTATGGTGTTCGGCAGCACGTGACTAGCCGCGTTACTAGCAGCGTTGACCACGCGCAGTCGAACTGCTGCAAAACAGCTGCGCGCAGCCGCCCTTGTGTCTCAAGCGCACTGTTTTGGCCCTGCGTCGCTATGACCTGCCTGCTGCCTGGTGTCCCTTCACACGTCTGAATATTCTATGCGCGCATACGTGATATGCCACGCGACGTGAGGGGAATTGCCCAAACCAACTAACGCGCTCGACGGGTGTGGCCGCTTGTACACAGAAATGGATATGGATGCCAAAGCATTCGCAAGCTTTTGTCTCAGTCGAATCACTTTCGTCTACCACGAACAGTCGCTCTGTCTCAGGCTGTTATGCACGCAGGCTGTGTGTCGCTCCTGCACAATAACGCCGCCGGCTTTATTGACTCACCTTGCTGAACGCCTCCGCGAATATCGCCACAACAGCCCACGTAGCTTCCGCCGGTGTGCCCTGCATGCCCAAGCGGCGGCCGTTTATTTCAACGCAGCCTCACTAACCGGAAAGTGCGAGACGAAGCACCAGTCGGCTCCGCGCTGTTCATCCTCGCGTCCAATTGCGGACACTCAGAACCGGGTCGTGTCAACAACACGCCGCGTCCTCACAAGATGCTGTAGTAGCTGCGCTATAGTAAAAGTGTCAATTCTAAAACTACCAGTGCATCACGCCGCGGTTTGGCTATTGCCGGCGAGTTAAGATAACAGGCTGGCATCGGGCGCCCGCCGCGCTGATGTCATTTTCATCTTGGTCCCTTATATTGGTCTAGTTACAGGCTGCAATGACGGGTGGTTTAAATGCATTACTTTCAGTGGTATTTTACGTATCTTTTAACGCTGGTTTTGCCCATGCGTCGACCCGCTGTCGATCCTATGCCCCGAATGCTGTCAATTTCACGACCGAGCCGCTGCCGATTCCATGACCGATACGCTGCCGAAGGCATGGCTTAATAATTGACGACTCCATTACCGACCAGTGCCGATTCTATAACATACCCGTTGTTGATCCCATCTCCAGAACGCTGTCGATTCCATGACCGATCCGCTGCCGATTCCATGTCCGAATCACTGCTGATTTCACGACCGAACCGCTACCGATTCCACAACCGAATCGTCACCGATTCCATGACTAATCCGCTGCTGATTCCACAACCGAATCGCCGCCGATTCTATAACCAACCCGCTGCCGATTCTATAACCAACCCGCCGCCGATTCCATAACCGACCTGGTGCCGATTCCCTTTCCCGATTGTCGTCGATGTCGCGTCCCAAACCTCTGTCAATTCCATGACCATGTCGATTCCATGCTCCGAAAGCTGTCGATTCCGTGGTCACCTCACTGTCGGCAGCATGCCCTGATTCCCCTTTGATTCCATGCCCAGAACCGCTGAAGCAAATATGATAAACAAGTATGTAGCCACTCGGACCCTTCATAGCTTTTTAGAGCGATTGCAAGTTCCGTCTAATTGTTTGCCGGCTAAGTGAACTAGCGAGGTCCGTACATGTTTTTGTCATCTGCGTAGCGGCGAGACGCCTGATTTTTGCCTGCACAAAGTATTGTCACAGCGTATTTGCAAAGATCCAACTATTTTGTTGGATATATGTTGCAGATGATTACCGATGTGGTTTTCATGGCTTCATCCCTCTGGCTTAGGTCGCAATGAGGTCTACTCGGAGCTGTTTTTAACGGCGATGCTGATTGTTTTCCAGTCAATTACACTGGTGTTCCTTTGACTGAACGGCGTTGAGCTGGCCAGGATGTCTTTAAATGGTTCATTTGTCTCTGGCATACAGTTGGTTTCAGACCCCCGTCGCTATGCTTACCACGGGCTGGCCTGTATTCTCGCACTACCAGGGGTTTTTCGTCCTAAGAGTCACCGCCACCGACATGTCACCGGCATGTCCTCGACATGACACGACCACACAACGTCACAGACATGACCTCGAGAAAAACCTCAGAGGCCCCAAGATCTCAGGCTCCAAGGTCCCAAGAACATTCACGTGGTATTGCAAGAGGGCAAGCATTAGAGGTCTGCACTCGGTTAAGTCTTTGTTTTTTATGCCCTTTTATTAATGCCAGTAAATCCAGCATAACGCTTCAAAGTAAACACTGACTTTCCATGTTCCCTGGTAACTTCATTTGCGTTCCTTTTATAAAAAAAAACACGAAAGAATTGGAATTCAAGCGCCATGCTCTCCAGAACTGGAGCTTTCCATCCGCTTGCGATGGCCAAAGTCGTTGACGAATATGTGCGCTAAGTCGCTGAGGTGTGTGCATGTCATGCGCTGTCACGTTTTCCGAAGGCGTGTCCCACTCGTATCGCTGTGCGTTGTTCCGATACTATTCCTGCCAATACGATTTATCAAAACGCCATAACTGTGTAATTCAATGGTATGCCAATAGTAGTATTTCAATAGTTGATGTGAGTTCAGTCTTCTTTTTTACTTGTTTACTGCCGCTTTCCAAGCTTGCAAGTTTATTCAGGATGACATGCATGTGGCACATAGTCTGCTCTTTTGTCGAAGATGAAAGAGCTCTCTTTCTTTCTTACTTTCTCTCTCTCTCCTCTCGCTTCTCTCATGTCTCTCCTCTCTCTCGTCATCGTCTCTCCTCTCTCTCTCTCTCTATCTCTCTCTCTCTCTATCTCTCTCTCTCTCTCTCTCTCTCTCTCTCTCTCTCTCTCTCTCTCTCTCTCTTCTCTTCTATCTCTCTCTCTCTCTCTCTCTCTCTCTCTCTCTCTCTCTCTCTTCTCTCTCTCTCTCTCTCTCTCTCTCTCTCTCTCTCTCCTCTCTCTCTCTCTCTCTCTCTCTCTCTCTCTCTTCTCTCTCTCTCTCTCTCTCTCTCTCTCTCTCTCTCTCTCTCTCTCTCTCTCTCTCTCTCTCTCTCTCTCTCTCTCTCTCTCTCTCTCTCTCTCTCTCTCTCTCTTCTCTCTCTCTCTCTCTCTCTCTCTCTCTCTCTCTCTCTCTCTCTATCTCTCTCTCTATCTCTCCTCTCTCTCTCTCTCTCTCGTCTCTCTCTCCTCTCTCTCTCTCTCTCTCTCTCTCTCTCCCTTCCTGTCCCTATCTTTTCCCCACTTGTCTCGTTATCTCTCGTCGTCAGTGAGCTACGTCCTCCATTCCAAGGGGCGTTCGCCCGGCTCATGCATGCCATTCATTTGCAGTCATGGGTGGGCGCCTGTGCCTTGATGTATACGTCCCGTGCGGCCGGTGGCGGCGGGCGCGACATAGTGGTCGCACAGTCACCCGCTGTGCTCCCGGGACAGGTCAGCCCGGAACGAAAACAGCTTGCTCGCTGGGACGACATCGCCCGTTTGCTGTTTCGTGCATTACGCAGCTGAGCATTAGGTGCGGTGATGTCCAGCAGGCATGTGTTTGGCTCTGTAGCACGCTCTTGGCCAATATATTTGGATATGTACATATGTGACCAATGCCAACATTTTACCCTGAGTTTGTCATGTCACGCACCTCATCAGCATTCGTATTCACAGATAGCATCGTTAGAAAGCTGGCTGGATGTGGAGTCCAGCCGGGTCTGTCTAGCGATGATATAAACCGCAGCTATTTGAATCGACGAAATAGAAAAATCATGCACATTGCCAAAATAAGGATTACGCGATTTCCGCACCAAACAGTGGGGCTTTTGTGTTAATAACATAAAATTGCAGGAACCTCGCAGGTGATGGCCTCGCACCTGATGGCCGCGTATGCCTTTGTCAGGTTTCTCAACCTGAAAATAGCTGCGCTGCTCAAGTGGGATTAACAAGGTCTGCAGCGTGCCTCGTGATCATTTCGTGGTAGTGAATGAATGCCATTGCAATAACTACACAATCAAGCACGTCGCTTTTTGCCAGAAATAGCCTAATATGCAAGCTGCACAGCTTACCCAACAGCGCGGGGACAGAAGCTCACCATAAGATGGGCCGATATGCTTTCGAAGTTAATGCCGGTGTGTTGGCAATACTTACAACATGCTCTTAACGCCAGAGTTTACACAACACGGCTTCTGCACGGCATTATTTTCAGCATAAGAGCTTCTGGCTTGAAAACTTGCGTGGGAAAAGCTTTGAACGTGAAGATTTCCACGCAACGTTAATTCTAACGCAAGAATTTCAAACGCGTAAACTTCCACGCGACAAATATGCTCATGCCAAAACGTCTACGCCATATTCCTTCTACGTCAAAAATTTTCTGATCGAAGAACTGCTCCGTGACACTTCCTCTAACGCAAGAACTTTTAGTGTATGAACTTTTAAACGAAACAGCTTTCATAACCAGAACTTCTACACGACATTCTTATACACGAAATTCTTCTTCGCGAAAAACTTTTATATTAAAAAAGCTTTTACGTCTCATAACCTCTGATCCAAGAGCGTGTATTGCATAAACTTTCATGAACAAATTTTTGAACACAAAAGTTGTACGCGAAGCTCTTTCCTCACGACAAAATATTCAACGCAAAATCTTGTTCGTAACATTACCTCGTATGCAACGACATATAACGCATAAACTATACGCAGCTACATTTTAACGCCAAAGCCTCTGCACGACAGTGCTTCTACGTGGCAAAACCTTGAACGTAAGAAGCTATCTGCGTCATTTCTCCTATTCTAAAAGTTTCCAACGCACTAACTTCTACACAGATAGATAGATAAGCAATCTCTCTAGTTGTGGGCAACTAGATAAGCAGCCCTTCAACCCACCAACTCACCAACATGTGGCCCACAAGAACCTACAAGCTTTTGGCGGGCTGTGTACCTGACCTCACGGGCATTTGCAACGAGAACTAATGCATTCTTTGCTGTTCATGAACTTTTAAAACCATCCCAAGCCAGTGTGTGCTGCCAAACATGACATATTTATGAAAATAAAATGCTATTTTCACTTTTAAAGCAACAACAGCAGTGACAGAAAACCCATTGCAGACACAACACACCAGTAAAACAGGCTGAACAAGTTGAACAAACTTAGGTAAATAACTCGCTCAAACAAGCTAGAACAACAACCTAAATTTTCGTTGCTCAAAACTTTCCAATTTTCAAAGCAAAGCATCTTGTATTTTTCTTACTCTATCAATGTAAAACCATCAGCTGATGCGTGCAATTTTAGGGAACTATGTATGTGGTCTATTGGGATGAGGTAGAAGGGTGAAATCTGTGGTACGTTTTAGTGATAGGTCATTTTTAATTCCACCCTGTTCCTTGTCACTTGTTACCGGAAACTGGCATCACGGTGCTTGAGATCTACTTTATTACGATAAAAATAACAAAACTCCACATTGCCAAGGCCCAGGGATATCAGAGAGCCTCCTCCGGTGTGGCTCAGGGACCTCTGGTCCGTTGAGGGGCCCTCTGTCGGCCAGGGAGCCCCGGTGCTGAGCAGGAAACCCCTGATACTGAGCCGGGGATCCACGCCATTGAGCAGGCGTTCCATTTTAGCCAGGACCACATCCACCGAACAGGAGAGAGCCACTGTCCTCCGTTTTCAGACAAAGAGACTCCTCTTGAGTCACTAGGAGAACACGCGAGACAATGAGAGGCCCTCCAGTCAGAGACCCCAGCTCCAGACAGCGTTCCCTACCAGTCAGGCTTCCCATCTGTGGAACAGGGACAGAGTCAGAGTGCCAAAATACCAGTCAGATAACCTTCTCTGGTGTCACCTAGTGGCCTTTAAGGCCTCAAAGAGGTAGCACTGTCGGTCAAGGGGTTCGGTACGAAACAAGGGAACAACAATCATTAACAGGGTCTCTGTTAACCGAACAAGAACAAGGCCATGACCCTCGAATGACAGTACTGGGGCCTGCACATGCTTCCCTCTTGGGCCCCCTCGACAAAGGGGAGCCCTTTTTGTACCCAGGGCCTCCAGAGTTACTTTACAGGGTCGCCTGCATCGTACCAGACATTTTTTTGTTTGTTTGTTTGCTTGAACTTACGTTTTTCACCAAGAGAGGAAAGCGAGGCTCTCCAACTAATCCCGCACAAAAACCGGCTCATCCGAAATAGGTCCGGTGGTCACTTAAGACGGGGGAAGCACGGGACAACCATACATATGCAATCTTGCTTTGGTAGACTAGGTAAGGGTCTTTAAGTGCATGTGGCTCTACCACACCATTATCCATTTTCCTTTAACCCATAGGCCTGAGATGATCATTGCTGTCCAAAAATGCTCTATCCCAAAAACCAACCAGCCGTTAGAAGTTCCATCCTGGGACTATTTAACGAGCTTAGATGTTGCCACGGTCCAATTGAACTTTGCTTACAATATCGCAGCTAACACTGGATGTCATGGATGCTTCGGGGTAAATGAGTTTACAGCGTGAAGTCAACATAGGTCCTATGTCACCCTACAATAAGCATTTTTCTCACTTGTCCCCTGGTTACTCTAGCATGCATCATAAATTGATTGTTGCCATGGGGGAAGGGAAACTACTAGCACGATATATCAAGCGCACTGTGAGCTTGTAGTATATATATACAACGACACCTCACAAAGAACACACGCACATGATATTTGCAGCCAGTTTAACATCATGGGAAGTTCAAGACATGACAATACCCTGCTGTGATTGAGTGACTGGGCTGGTCCAAAGTGATGCATGACCTAAACTGTTTGCTTAAATCAGATGTTCTTTCTTAATGAGGATGGATTCGAGGAGGTATGAACGGCATTTGCTTAAACATGATGTTAGAACCAATGTGTTCTTAGTTAGGTCAGAGCGTGGGATGTTTTGATGGTTGCGTTGTGCTCATGCTGGTCTGGTTAGGTTTAGGTTAGGTTTGCGCTCATGCTGGTCTGGTGCTTCCTCCTGCAGGTGCATTGCCATGCGTCAGATAGTGACGTCGTAGTCATTCCAATATAAGTCAGTCGCAGAGCCGGCAGTCTCCGTGCGGGCGTTTAAAATTCATACACTAGGCTGGTGCGATGTAGCAAGTTTTAGTTTGCTGTCAGGTTTTCATTTCTTATTTTCATTACAAGGCTACTGGTTGACCTACGCTTGTAATAGGTGATGAATGTTGCTTCAGTGCCTTTGCCAGTCAGTGTGATATTTGTCCTGAGGATGTTTTGCAAAACTTTGTTTTTCGTCCACCTTATATGACGAGAACATTTAATTCCGATAAAAAGTTGAGTGACCCGATTCTTTTCGAGTGGTTTCAGGTTTTGTTGACTGGAGGTGGACCTAATGCATAGGTCAATTGAGCTGTTCGAATAGCCATTATTAACGAGCAATTGCCTGCAGCGTTCAAGTTCGTGGTGCGTGCTGGACCAGCCGGATTATTATCCAGCTGGAGTAATATCTTAGAGCGAGTCGTAAAAAACGAACGAATGATAGCCGCGCGGTAACGTTCTGAGCATTCGCTAACCGCGTTCATAAATTCGCCAGCATCAGTAGGTTTGCGGCGCACTTTCGTCACAAAAGATCCAGTTCTCGCATCGACATCGATATAAAAATGTTAAGCGGTGGTCGACGCACAGATCAGCTGCAAATCGTAATAACGATTGCCGCTGCTCAGCGGCCTGCAGCGATGACCATTTTTTTCTGAAGGTTGCTTCTGACCCCAACGAATATGCCGACTACATGTATATGCAGCAAATGTGTGGTTTAAGATTCAAGTTTTTGAGGACATGGTTTTCCAGCTAGCACATGTACAAATTCGCAAACAAAAATCCGAGCGGTGATCCTACTGCGACACAATCTTTTTGATGGTAGAGTTTCCGTCTGGACAACAGGGAAGGTGCCTATGTGGTGCTGCACCGGATCAATTTTTTTCAAGGATGAATGGTGGCTGTTTCAGTGTTGGCGAAGTTGGGTGGTTGTGGACACAATCAAGCACAATCTTAATTGCCTTATCAGCGGGCACGTTTGTGAACAGGCTTCCTACCTCTAATGAAGCGAGTAAACCAGTGAGATTACTGGACGTGATAATTTCAGTGAACCATCCAGTTCATTTCCGGCTATACTCTGCCGGTGTGTAGGGTACAATCCTGCCGTTTAAAGTTTTTGCTAGGTAATAGGTAAATGAGGGGATCTAAGATATGTTTGATATTATATATTAAGATATGTATTTAAGATATGATTTCCAGGAGGTTGCCCGTTCTACATGCTTTTACGCTGTCTTAAGCATAACCAGGGCTGCAGTCACATGTGACCTTTGTGAAGTGCTGCACACCACCAGGGCGTTTGCCGCGATAATCAGGCTGTTGACTTTCGTAGTCAGGCTTTCGGTCAGATCTCTTGTGAAGCGGGTGAACTTGGAGGTATCCGAGAGCAGACAGTCCATTTTTCTACCATAGGAGGCTTTGCTAGCGATGACAAATGTGCTTGATTCATCTGCTCTTCTTTCGACGATCTGTTCATTATTTCTCGGTTCTTAATCTGCTAAACGCAGGCCTGCATTCAGCAACTTGCTATTACAACAGCTTCTAGTTTTTGTTCTTTCACAAGCCAACTGGTCCCTCAGGTGTGAGCCAACGGTCACCTTTTGTTCTTTCACAAGCCAACTGGTCCCTCAGGTGTGAGCTAACGGTTACCTTTTGTTCTTTCACAAGCCAACTGGTCCCTAAGGTGTGAGCCAACGGTTACCTTTTTTCCTTTTTGAGCATCGTGACATCTTGATATAATGGTGCTAACTGATAACTTAAACGCCGTTTACAATTTCTTGGGGCCATCCTCATCAGAGAAGGAATGCCCGACTTTAACAAACGGCTTAGGTCATGCACCACGCTAGACTTGCTCAGTTAGCCAATGACAGCTGGGTGATTCGATGTCTTAAACTTTCCGTGGTGTCGAACTGGCTGGAAAAGCGATGTGCGTGTGCCGGTTTGTGTGTTGTAATTTGATGTGATCTTCGGATAGCAATCTGTTTACCGATGGCCCAGCTTTGACGATATCTGGCAGGGCATGGCTCACATTTCACCATCTTCGAATGTTTGCTTGTTCTTCGCCCAAATGACTGTCTTACAATACTTTGAAAATGGGGAATGAATGTCCTTGAAAAGATAGCTAGCTTAAACTGATGTAAATGATCATTAGTCGAGTTGCCATCCTTATATTTCCTATAGGAGGCTCTGCATTGTCGACTACCGCGAACAATTTTAATGGAAATATCTTCTTTGTAGCTAGGAGATCCCAATTAACTTAGCTGCTACTCGTGCAACATTAAGCATTCCTCAGAATCCAAGACGGCGGCCGCCGCCATCTCGAATTTTGGTCCAGTTTTATTTTTCTCGATGGCTTGGAGGATTGTGTGACATCGTTTAAGAGGGTTTTTAAGGCAGTGAATCCTTTTATGCAGTTATTTTTCACGCATGGGGTAACATTTAAAGTCAGATTGTTGGTCAAAGGCCAAAGATGATCACGAATAGCAAAGATCACCTCATTTGGTCTGCATCTGTCGTTCGTCGTCTTTTCCTACTGACTGCAAGAGCACCGCTCACAGAAGCTGCGTGTTCTATATGCCATAATGATCTAAGCATGTGTTACATACACGAGGTATGCACTGTAGAAGACGCTTCTCACTTGGTTGGGTACGTGATGTCAAGTTGCCACCCTAATGCTTCTCATTTGCAACCATGCAATGGCAACTATCGCAAAAATTCCACGGATATCTTCTATGCAATTAATTAAATGTTGCTAGAAGGGTCAAATTAGCTTGATTGCTACTAGCGCAACTTTGCGCAGTTTTCATAATTCAAGATGACGGCCGCCGCCATCTTGAATGTTGACTGAGTTTCGAAGCTTTATCTTGACGACTTGGGCGCTGGTGTGATACAGTTCCTTTAGGTTTTTGACGGTAGCGAGTCCATTAGCTACATTTGTTATAAACTATAGAAATATGAACGTGTGTTGTGTGCACTACGAATGTATCTAAGGAAATCGGTTTCCGAAGTGTCCGTTCAGGAACTCGTTGCTGCCAAGCGATACGCGACCAGTGACATAGAATTCTGTCAGGACGTGATGGCTTAGCTCACAAATCATGGAACTGTAGCTATATATATATATATATATATATATATATATATATATATTGAGGTGTAGAAACAATGAAACAGGAAAGTATTCGAGAGCTCATATCGCAATTCTTCAAAAAGTTGCTCAAGTCCCAATATAGTGACCTTTTGGGGCCGGACTGTCTGTCGTCTAGGAAACTGTGTAAACGAAAAACAGGCAGTCCAACGCAGCTGGGCGTAGGTCAACCGGTACACCGGTATACCGGTATCCTACTCGTCGAGTGCTCTCGGGCTGACTCCAGGTAGTCGCTCAGTTTCCTGTGCGGCTTGCTGCCATTAAGCAAAAGACATGGAACAGCACGGCTACAGTGGGGTCTTTTGCCATTGAGGCTTTGTTCCAGGCCTTCCCGTTTGTCCTGCTTGTGATGCCGCCACCAAACGCCGTGTCCATAATTGCATTCACAACGGATGCCTTCATCAACGTCCCTACACAGCCCGGGACACTCCTGGGAGTGTGCATCATGCCCGTGTGAAGCTGCCCGTGCGTCATGGGTGTACATCATGGCCGTGCGGGTCAACTATGAGGTTGGTCCGGCGCTAAGGTTCGTTAGATTAGACGAGGTATGCAGTCTGATACGAGTGGTAGTCGGCTGTGAGTGGGTGTGCTGCATACTGAGAAGATTGAGAGCTTTTTCGAGACACACAAGAGTAGACAGAGGTGTGCCTGGCTGTCAGGCGGCGAGTCGACATCGGCGAGCCGAACACCATCAGTGTCTTGGACTTCAGCACAGAGCCCGCCACCAGTCGGTCTTGCTGAGCATTGTAGTCCGTCCAGGCCCGCTGGCTTTTCATTCTTGTGGACTTCCGACAGTCATGCCGCGTTTAACTGCTGACTGAACCTGACGCCAGTCGGCTGAATCCGTAATTCTTCAGCGGACAGAGTCTTTGCCAAGAGCTGAGGTGCACCTTGATTGAAAGACCCCTTGAAGCGCTACCGTTGCATGGGCTGGTGGTTCTTCGGAAAATTAGATAACATTCAAGATGGTGGTGGCCGCCATCTTGAATTCTGAGATATGATCAAGATTGCACAAACAGCGCCAAGCTTATTCGGCTTTCCTTATCATATAAAACATATTTCTATGTACAAAGCTTACGGAAGTCCACATTTCAGGGCCAACATTTTGATAACTTGACTATATGGTGGAACTGTTGTATGACTTACCATAAACAACGAGGGAGTGAATTTTAGCTATAGAGCAAACGTCCAACAAGAAACTGTTTAAACACCGTACATTTACCAGTGCATATTGAAAACTTGCATTAATCAATATATATGCAAAGGAAATTGTGAACAAGTCTGTTCTTCAATCTATGCGTGGTATGTAGTACTCGAGACGGTGATGTGTGATGCGCAGAATCGAGCCGACTTATCCGAAACGATTCACGTGTCCCCATATTGCCAGGAGAGACAGCGTTACCGCTGCCCCGTGGACCTGGCTCCCCATTTGCTGTTTGTGGTCAGCGGCTGGCTGGCTGGCAGGAGCTGTGACTCTGACGGCCGGCTGCCCCCGTCAGCTATCGCCGTGGATTGACTGGGGACCGCTTAGCAGGACCCCTGGGCGTCAGCTCCCGGGCAGCCGGCGGTGTAATTCCCCGACTGCGGGCCGGCGCAATGATGCGGCCACATTGGCGCTCAAGTAATACCGGCCAGCCTGATTACGTCACGAGCGGCCCATCAAGACCGCCGCACCGGCACGCCCACCGGTCAGCACTGCCGGGCGCTGCCGGTGCCGGCCACCGGAATGTAACCCGTCGCCCCGCGTCCGTTTAAGGTTGAAGTTTGACCGCTGCACTTGGTGTGCCTTGTTTGCCCTAGTCCGATGGCTTTCAATCATAATTCGGCCGTGTATCTAAGCTCTTCGTGGCGACACCGTCTGCTTTGAACTAAGGATTTTAGTGCTCTTACCAGCATGCTCATGCTACGATGGACGCTATACGATTAGGGCAATAGGCGTGTCCTAAAGCCCAAATCATCACCATCACGACAGTGACTGTGCTTTCTTGGTGCTGGCGTTGCTTGCTTTCAGGTTAGTGCGATAGTGTTTCCGGCGTGACCTCTGTGTCATATCAACATCAGTTCAATAGCTCCACCGTGGCGCTGGCGCATTGTCTTCATGCTCTCCTATGGTAAACAGCCGGCCTTGCCTATAGCATGACCGGTGGCGTAGCCAGCTGCGATTTACTTATCACGACTCTTCAGCGACTTTTGCCTTCAGCCCTCTGTGCTTTTTACAAGGTCTTCTCTGGCCGTCAGGTGGTCCAGTCAGGTCGGGTCGGGCTTCATCAGGTGAATCTTTCGGTTATTCCTGCCTTTGGCACTATCTGCTGCCATCTCAGTAGCGTCCTATTGCCAGGTTTGTTTTCTGTGTTTTAAGTTTGCCATGACATCCGCAACTGAAACGTAACAACAGAATACCAGAATTAAGTGTGGGCGCTTCTTGCGGCAGACAGCCTTTCTGTGAATGGCTTAGTCACGGGTACTTATTCGTTAATCTGGGCCACGAACAGAGCTGCGGAGTTACCACGCTGCCATTGCCCGCTGGCGTATGGTGGGTGCCGCGTAATGGATTCAGTATGCCCTGCAGGTTGGCCCACGCACTTCGGCTCTTCAGCTTTACTTCAGCTGTCAAGCGTACGTTTTTTTTTCAAACACATCGCACCATTCGACGAATACAATTATGTTTATTGAAAATGCCGCTCCTCCTTATGCTCGGTGGTAACATCATGGAACATATTGTCGTGCGACGTTCAATCGAACCTGAACGCAGGCGTATGCGTAAACACGGCCAAGTGATTTCACATAAATGATGTCAGTAGAATACGCTGAGTCTGCTATTGTTCGGCATCGGATATTCTCTGATAAAGATCTGCACGCTGAGATTTCACTGGCAAAAAGATCACGCAGGTGTTGACAGTTGGGGAAACTCAGCTCACCCGCGCTGAACGATGCGGATACTTCACGGGTACTTCGGTGCCCTGGTGGAATCATCGCATAACAACAACCAACACCACCAAGAAACAACAAAAATCAGATTCGTCTTTTAAGAACGCTGGGAAAAGCTGCGGACTGTACAACGCATAGTTGTGTATTTCATGTCACGCACAGATGTGAGCTATAACCATTCTCGTGTTCATAATGGAGGCGCCATGTGGATGCACGGGTGTTATGCATTGGGACATGGGCCATCAGAGCACGCAGCCCGATATGACATGTTGGCACTGCGTCGCTCCGTACGGGCGACAGCCAGGTGGCTGACGGTCTAGGCAGATCGGTTCACAGAGAACCGATGACACCGCCACCCTCGTCGGACGCCGTCGCATGGCCGCCCCGATCAACGGCGAATATCGCTTTCTCCGCATAGCAGGCGACTTTACGTTTCCATGTCGTGCGCCGACCAGTGCTTACAAACCATGTTCAAAGGTGAAGAGGGATTGCCATGAGCGTTTCATCTCGAGGACACTAGGACCCGCCACCCACCTAGTGCTGACAAGTAGCGCGGGGACCTCCCGGCCATCCGATCGGCTCTTACAAGTCTGGCAGCCCGCCAGCCTGACCGATACGTGCCAAACTTGTAACAGCCCAGCGGCCTGAGTTGCGTGTCAGATGGGCTCCGGCCGGCCGGTGATCACCGGCTGCCTGGGTAGGCGGCGCCCCGGACCGGCGGCGCTCCCACACCGATCACCGGCGGCGCCCCGAGCCGGCGGCGCCCCATACCGATCGCCTGCGGCGCCTCTGCACCGACCACCGGCGGCGCCCCGGGCCGGCGGCGCCCCTACACCGACCGCTTCAACCGGATCCGGTAGCGCTTGTAGCTGGTGGGCAGGTAGGTGTCGCTGCCGCGGCGGCCCAGCCGGATGCTGCTGGCACGGTTCATGCGATCGAACCACCGGCGGCCGAGTCGTAGGAAGCTAGGTCGGGTTACGCGGTCAAACCATGGCAGAACCGGCGGCGGCTGCTGCTCCCGCGGCCGCTGCGGCTGCGGCTGCGGCTCCAGCTCCGGCTGCGGCTCCGGGTCCAGCTCCTGGCCGGCTCCGGCGCGACCCAGGCGCACGAACGAGCTCCGCTTCTGCTCCCGCTGGCTGGTGAGCGCCGCCTCGAGGCCGCCACGGGGCCAGGCGGTGCCCCACGTGACCAGCACAAGGAGGCAGAGCAGCGCCAGCAGGGCCGCTGCCGCTCGCATGCCGCCTGCGAATCGAGGGCTCCGCATGAGGAAGACAGATTGGTACTGAATGTAGGGGGCGCAATTGGGGCCGTGCCATGCTCTGGTGGTTTCGGATGATGGTACATGATACTTCTTGGGAGAATGGTGAACATCTCAAATTATGCACAGCACACAAACTTTTCTGAATTTACTCCAATTAGGCCTCACAAACCATAAGGTCAAATTGTAAATTGTCGGGACCTGATACATCAATAAATGTTAACTCAGCAGTTAAAAGCGACTCCCATTTATCATTATTCTCTCAAAATAACGCATATGTCAGCCGGCCAAATACGCTTTGCAGTCATTGTCTTGCCAAGATTTAGGATTGAGACCCACATTAAATCTGTGATTAAAATGATAACATTCGGTGTTTATGATGAAAATCACCCACAATCATCATTCAAAATTTCAGAGGGAGAAAGGAAGAGAACAAAGCAAATCCTCATTATAACACTACTGTTTACTGATATGATTCAGTATTGAAATAAGTGCAGGCAATACGTAATCTACATGATTACCAAACAAACTTGTGTTCGACTCGAGCTGAACATTGAATCGGCTCATGAGTGAACCATTTTGGGGTGAGGCGTGAGCTGAGCCGGTTCACTGGGAAAAATGCCTCTTTGAGTCATGGGCCGGATCAAATTCCTTGAAAATTTTATGCGCTGAATCGTGAGTCAACCATTTCGAACAATGTTGTGTCAATGATTGGTATGGCTCAAATGAAAACGGCAACATGACGAAATACAGCATGCGCCAAACAAATTAACCTCCCATTTCAGAGCATTTAAGTGAACGGCATACAGCATTGGTTATAAAGCTTTTTGTAATGCCAGCAAAAAGCCTTTATCGTATTTTCTAACCAGCAAACACTGTATGGTTGATCCTAAATTCAAGTTTGCCAAATCTCAGACAGGAACCAGAGGCCACTACATGGTGCCTACATCCTGCATTCCCATAATCTATGCTAAAATCAGTGAAAGATTATCCTTAATCCGTGAAATGGGAGATCTGGTCACATTTTGCATTGTCAATGGCCACAACAATGAGCTAGTTCATACCTGAACCTTCATTCACTACTTCTTGAACTGCTGTAAGCGTGCTATTGCTGAGGCTACATGAAATTAATAGCAGCAGTGGGAAGATCATCTCGTCTCATCCGCGGATTTTATGTCGCAAAATGTGACGTGCCGGGGATGCCATCAATAACTATTTCGGCGCAACACACGACTCACAAGTGAAAACTCGGTCTATTAATTCAGTAGCCTTGGAATGCTAGTAAAATGATGCACGCCACTCCAATCTCTACGCAGCGCGAAAATCTGCTTTGATTCCTATCGAAACATAGAGTGACCCGATGAGACGAGTTTGAGGTATTCGGGTGGAAACGACAGTCGGCGCCTACGTTAGCTTATCCCTGGTTCAATTGTTCAGAGTTCAGTTTAGTTCAGTTCTTCAGAGTTCCGTTTAGTTCAGTTCAGTTCAGTTCAGTTCCCTGCTGGCTAGAAGACGCGGGTTGAGCTTAGTACATTCTTGCCGGGCTTCTGTGTGAGAAATGCAATGGTTATTCGTATACGTACAGCATATATATATATATATATATATATATATATATATATATATATATATATATATATATATATATATATATATATATATATATATATATACATATATATAATCATACCAGTTGTCATAAATGATATATTTGCTGTACGTGTATTAAATATACCATTTGTTACATTATTCGCAATAATTTTAGGTTCAGGTAAGTTTATTAGGTGTTTGTAATGTATGGTGGTCAAACGTCATTGCAAGAAATACGACGTTAAGTTGTTAAATTGTTAAATCACTGACGGCATGGTCAGTACTGGCTAGTGGAAAAGAGATTACTTATGTGTGAACGCACTTGGTTGGCAATTGACAGGTGCAGGCTGCCAACTGTCAGGTTTAGTGCAGTCGAGTTCCCACTGCTTGCTATCTAACTAATGGATCTTGGTCGTAGATGCCAGATACGCTATCCTAGAGCTGAGATTTGAGGGAAATAGTTGGTAGCAGGTTACAGGATAGGTATTGCTTGCCGCCCTGCATTTGGTAAGTTCAAACTACAAACTTGCTACTAGGCTACATATATATATATATATATATATATATATATATATATATATATTTCCACTGAGGCTACAGAAGGGTCTGGCGCTGAGCGCTGAACTCTGGTCAGCTCAGGCTGGTCTCAAGTGACGGCCGGGCACTCAGCCATGTGAAAACCGGCCAGCTCCATCAACACACCGCATCAAACCTGCAGATGTGGTGTCTGCTTTTTTTTTGGTGCGGCGCCGGCTGCCGCCGGCTGACAGCTGCCCGGCGACCGACCGCTCCTGGATCTCAGGCGCCCGGAGACCGGCCGCTCCTGGATCTCAAGCACCCGGAGACCGACCACTCCTGGATCTCAGGCGCCCGGAGACCGGCCGCTCCTGGATCTCAAGCGCCAGGAGACCGACCGCTCCTGGATCTCAAGCGCTCGGAGACCGACCGCTCCTGGATCTCAGGTGCCCGAAGATAGACCGGGGAGCAGGTCGTCTTAACAGCTAGGTTCCGGACAGCAGGCGGATAGAGGCACAGCCCGCCCTCGGTTACCAGGGGCGTCTGCTGACTGCTCCCAGTTTACATTAGAGCTGGGTTTTTAGAGGAGGCGTCTGCACTGGCGGACTGATCGTGTTCAGCGCCTCTGGGAGATGGGCTGTTGATGCCAGCCAACTTACCGGACAGAGAGCTATTGTGCCGACGAGTCAGCGGTACTCTACAGGCTGAAAAAACGTGCCACGCATTTGCCCATCGGCTGAGATGGCTCGCAAACAGCATCATTTTCGCGGCCCCTCCGGACTGCACGTCGCATTTGTCTCGCAACGGGCTGCCGTTTCCCTGGAGATTAACATTCAGACTAGAGATGCAACTTTCCAACCCGCCAACTCGCCAATATTTCAACCTTCAAGAACCCGCAGACTTTTCGTTTGGTAATGAGTCAGCTTTTGGGGGTCAAAATGTTTAACAAGGGAAAATTCATGTTTTGCTATCGAGCAGGAGCTAGGTGAGCCATTAATATAAATGCAGCTACATACTGTTCCTGGCTGTTATTGTGAGGACGTGGCACACCCGACCTTTCTTGGTTTTCACACAAACCATACCTCATAAATCACCATCAAGATCCATGATCAATGGAATCCATGAGAAGTTATGAGCTTTTCCTCGCTCTAGCTGCATTCAGTTGTCAGTACAGCCCGCAGTTACTGATGTACCAAATACAAAACACTTGTCAAAGCTAAAAAAGTGGTGGGATAGAGTTTGTCTATCCATGCCTGAAGATGACCACGACCATAGTCATTTATATCTGATACATTTCTTTTTTTTCTTTTTCTTAAATTTGATCCGAACCCTTTGAATGGATGGATTTTGGGAATCAGCGCTCACGCTATGCAGTGCTTGTTGTGTGAGCCCTGACCCCCACCATCCGATCGCGCAATTCCAGGCAACGGCAGAATTTAGTGGCGAAAGCTTAACGTACCGCAATGCTCGGCACGGTCCGTCCTGCCCTCTGACGTCAACCGACCTTTAACGCGGCCGCTGCCACCGGCCGCAGGCCATACCGGCCAAGGGCAAATAGCGAGCGCCCTGAAGCGACTCGAACCCACCCTGCCACGAATGGGTGGATCGGAAGGCAGGCGCTCTAACCAAATGAGCCACCGGGACGAACAAAATTTTCTACAGCGATTGTTATTATTTTTCCACATATTTTTAATTACAGCGTGCGTTCTGTCTGATTTGTCCATTTCTTTTAAAGCACCTCTCCAGTTGTGTGTAAAAATCATCTTAACATATGACGTCAATAAAACACCCGATAAAAAAGAAAAAAGCGGCCAGTAGGCTTTGCGAAATGTAGTGCGTGTTTTTGGAAATTATTTCTACCATGTTTCCTTGTTTTCATACAATTTTTCAGCGGCGTGTATCAATGTGCCTTATTTTGGTGACCTTGCTGAATGCCTTAATGACATCACAGAAGGGGCAAATATTCGTGGACCAAACATTATTGCTATCCCTGCTTTTACGAGAGGCTCACAAAAGGCGCTGATATGGTTGTGGGGTAGAATATGAATGGTAGTAGGAGAGAAATGTGGATTACTTCAAAGCTACCACGTGGTCTTTATTTGGTGTTGTTGCATGATATATCCACTTTATGACAGCAAATATCACATAGGAAACTGGCTCTGATTCTTCAAAGCAAGTCATGGAATCGTGGCAGTTGAGACGCAGCTGCATGATGTTTGCTTATGCCCAGTGTAATGAACTGAGGAGACTTCCCACGGCTTGACACGTCCAGCATTTTTACATTCGGTTCTCCCAAACTGCCCACCTCCGACCAGCCTTCCGGTACAGTCTAACCAACGGCAGTCTGGTTAGACTGTACCGCAATGCTGCTGTGCACGGCGGGTCAGCCGCGCGCCGCCATTCCAGCCTCGGGACGGCGCCGAGACTCCGCATCTGTTTACTGAAGCAACGGAGTCAGGTGTCACGCAATTGACGCCGACCTTGGAGTCTTGAATAATGACGCAAGAACAGCAGTATCGACGCGTCGGAGACTGGCCAGCGGGATGAAACTCTGCGTCGAGCCAGTCAAGCCGTAGCGGGCCATCTGACAGCCTTTCGGTTTCCGCTGTTTTAGGACGTAAAGGATGCGGAGTGATATGAGGGGCGTGTGGTTTTGGACACCGTAGTTCCTTTGCAACAGTTCATGTTGCAAAAAATTTCGGAGTGGAATGACAACGGTCAGAAAAGTAGCTTCGCAAAATAATTTATGGCAACCGTAAAAATGGCTCAACCGCCCCCAAAATACCCTAACAAACGAGTTTTAGTCACCTCTTTTTCTAAAATTTGTTGAAGTCCAAATTCGGAAGAGTCTGTGTGACCGAAGCCCCCAACCGAATAGAAAGCTACAAGCTGACAACAATGCAACCCCCTTATGCCACGTTGCGCATGCGAGGTGCCACTTAATGCTTTTTCAGATGTCAGCTGAACCTATTTCCTTCCGATGGTTTGTTTTTAAAAGGTTTGACTTTCTTGCACCTGCCAGTAAAGAATCCATATGTACTAGCTGCGGGCTTTTCATATTGCACTCTATTCGTAGATGTACTTCAGTTTTTAGATGCCACTTGACCTGATCTGGTACTAGGCCTGTAAGCGTGCGAACGTACGCATCTAGCGTGTAACCAGCATCCTGATTTCCGTAGTTTGCTTTGCTTATATCACAATATTGCACAGAATGAGAATAAATAGATGACTAAAGAATTATTGAAACCTGTGACCTTCGAACTCATGCGTAACTTCATGCGTGACTTACAGATGAGCGATCTGACTCGCGCTGGGTTCGCGCGGTAAATGGGTTTGCGATTAAGGTCAGCTTGATCAGTTGGCTACTTCCAGAGATATTCGATGGGGACGTTAACCATTACAGTCCAGGTAATAGAAGGTAGGAAATACTCCGCCGATGTAGTGTTAATGGCCGCTTTGTACCAGCCCCACCCCTTTTTACAATGGATGCGTTAGTAACAGCTCAGTCTGCGATTGGCAACAACTTGTCCCATCCGCCTCTTTCGCCTCTCTTTTGTTCAAGCGCATGCCATACATGACTGTGGGAGTTTTGCCGGCCAAACTCGGTTAAAACAAACGTTTCAAATCTGCAGTTGTCACCCTAGTTTACGAGAATTGAACTGTGTTGAAAAGTTACCGGCAGTCGGGTAGTTTTACTACTGCAACGAGAGTAGCGCCCAGAGCGACCAAAACTTAGGCGCGCAGCAACAACGTTATGGCACAGCGTTTGAGCACGCCTGAACTGCAGCTTCATATCATCGCTTTGTGATGTCTGCACATTGACGGCTTGCTTATGAGACGAGCCGACAGACGGTGGCCTTCCTACAGACGGTCTCACACGGGCGACTGTACCCCCAGCGTTATGCATTTGCGTGACTGCATCCTAGGCGTACAGCACAAACTTCCCCTGCGCGACTACGTCCCGACTCTGGTAATCGGGCGCGGTGTATGTCTCACTTGTGTGAACGGCCCCCTCCGATCCTCGATATCAGGCACAGCGTAGGCCCTGCCTGCGTGGCCACGTCCCGGGCGCTGGGGTCAGGACGGCAGCAAGCCTCACCTGCGTCGCTGCACTCGGGCGGCACCGTCCGGCCGGCCGAGAACGGCAGGTATGACCCGCCCGGCCGCGGCCCACTGCTTATGTACAGCCACCGGCGGCCGCCCTCGCGGCGCTGACACGCCCACGGCCCGCGGTCCACTCCTGGCCGGCCGTCGCCAGGACTTGCGAGCTTCTGCTGTACGTACACAAGCCGCCCACGCCCCAGCCAGGCGTGACACTCCCAAGTCCGTCCGGCAGCTTCAGGCGGCGCCGAGGATTCTCAATGCACGGTCAGTTCATCCACTAAATGTAGTTGTACTTCATCAATTTCAAGGATTTGGTCTTAAGTTCTCCCATAGAGCGATGAATTGCTGCTCGTCTCTTAAACACGGATAAATGATCTCACGCTTTGAATGAGATGGATTGTTTTGGGATATCATATCTTTTGATTTTTTACAAGGGACAATCGCGTGGCAAACTGGTGAAGTGAAATATGAACATGCTAAAAATTCCGCCCAATACGCCTTAACCTGCCGTCATGTTAACCGATGTCGCCATTTGCGGTCAGAATAACTCCTTTTAATAGCCCACCAAGCCCATGAGGAGCATGACCGTTATCAAAATGAGCGCTGGTGGTCTTCAGAATGTCTTGAGGGCTCCTGAAAAACTTGCCTAGCTCTACATAGACGTAAACCTCTATAAGCATTGATTTTTTACTACCAAGTGCAAGATCAGGTCTCCTATGAATGCTTACACATGTTAAGTGCACTGCCTAAGGTCGTCTTAGCGTTTGAAAATGCGATATTCAGGAATCTTAATTATGGATGGGGCTAATCGTAGCATGTCAACTGTTGCAGCCTGATCTGACTGTGGCATGTATGATCCCGATGTCAGCTCGGAGCTGGGAGAGTCCGAGGGGAGGCATCGGGAGGGCATGAAAACCTCTCTCCGCCTGCATCAACCGGTATGGCGATCTAAAGCTTCAGTAGCTGTCAGGGTCATCGAAAGCGTTTAGAAAAGAAACGCAGCTTATTCATCCGTCAGCTCGCCGCCCCATCAGGCGCGGTATTAGTCCGCGGCTTTTTGGCGTGCTGTGGGTCAGACTAGGTGCAGTTTCGGTAGCTGCAGATTTTCGGAAAGACTTTCGTGGAGCCTTTACACATGCTGATTTCTAAAACCTTAGCACATTTGAGCGGTGACTAATGTCATGTTCTGATGTCCCTATCAAGGACCCCAAGACAAAAGATTATGTTCCACATCCGCTCACCAAAAACGATCAGGATATAAATATTATCGAAGTAAAGCTTGATCTGACTGAACAGTAGTTAACTTGTGCTTGTGCTTAGTGTGCTTAGTATAAATACAGCTCGGCCATTGTTACGACAATGAGATGCGCCTTTTTGCTGTTATGTACAAATGGCATTGCAAAATCAATCTCGATGATCAATAAAATGATCAGCATGTTGCTTGACCGAGTTTCATCATGTGTCGCAGTTATGTGCGAGTATTAGTTCACTCGTTGGTGTCCTCTAGCAGAGGTGTGAATAAAAAGCATTCCTTGTGTTCCAAGGAATGCTTTCCAAAGCATTCCAAAAGTGTTCCTTAAGCCTGTATTGCTCCATGAACCGCGACAACTGCAACTTGTATGTGCAAGACATGAGCACATTTTTGTCATGCATTGCCTTCAGGTATATGTTCTTTAACAAACACCCGGGTGGGGTGGGGGGGGGGGCGCAATTTGACCCCCGAATGCTTTTCGAAAATTGTTTCCGAACGGCGCTGTATGGCCACGCCAAAGGTGTGTACTGTCGCAGGAAATGCAAAGACTTTCTATGTGTTGGAAATTCCTAAACCGTGGAAAGTTTCAGGTACTTATTGGATTTTTCCCAGCAATGCCATCAGTAAGTACCGCCAACTTAAGAACTTTAAGTATGTTGTTTATTAAGCGGGGGAAATGGATAAAAGTTGAAATCTGTTTGGGGATCGGTTCAACCCATATTTGGTCGCCTTCCCTCTCAGCTATAAGTCCAAATGGACACCATCATGTTTAGAATGGATGAGCTTAAGTGTTGATGATGCCGTCCATCTGTTTTATCATTTTGTATTCGCCACCACTGCAGACTTCATTCCTGTCGTTGAGCTCCGAAAGAAATTTCCTCCACGGTTTGACCGGTCCGTTCGAGACTTGCTTCGTGACAGGGAAGTGGCTCACAGACGTAAGAAAGCGTTTCCGACCACCGAAAATATTGCTAGGCACCGTACTGATAGAGCCGACTTTAAAACAACAGCTGATGCCAAATATCGCTAAATCCCTAAATTTCGAAGAGTATTTGTTGGGTTTAGTGCAAGACTTTAAGGACAACCCGAAACGTCATTGGTCCTCTGTTAAGTCCTTGAAGGTATCAGCGTACATATCTCCCGTTCTTGAGTACGATGGCACTGTGTACAAGGGTGATGAGGAGCGTGCCAGGTCTCTGAATGTGTGTTTTGCTTGTAAGTTATGTGACCTTGACGTTCATATATTGCCTGATCCACCTTTGCTCGATGCGTCTGGACTAGACAGCTTTGCCGTACCACATGGCCGTATAGCACACCTGTTACGCGATCTCAGTGCACACAAGGCCTGTGGTCCCGACGGGCTCAGTGCCCGAATTCTTAGGGAATGTGCCGAGGAGCTATTCCGTTAGAAATAATATGCAAGCTTCATCTAAATTCTGGCGCCTTCCCCGCCATGTGGAAGCAAGCGAAGGACATTTTGGTACATAAGAACGGGTCCAAAAAGCTGCCTGAAAATTACAGACCTGTGCCGTTGCTTCCTATCTGCTCAAAAATATTAGAGAAAGTTGTGAGGGATAGCTATTACAGGTTTGTCTGCCCGCCCTTCTCCCATCCCAGCACGGATTCCTTCCCAAGCGCTCATGCAGCACAAACCTTTCATGTTTTCTTGAACACTGCTGGACATCTATATCGAAAGGTAAACAAATAGATGCAATTTACACCGATTACTCTTCACCATTCACCAGCGTGAATCACCTTCTTCTGCTACACAGGCTTTGCTATTCTTTTTGCATCACTGGCCGTGCGTGTAGCTGGCTGGAGTCATACCTCAGCAATCGTTCACAACACGTAGTGCTGAACGGCAAACAGTCTGGCTGGATTCCAGTGCGATCTGGTGTCCCGGAAGGAAGCATCCTAGAACCGTTACTGTTCGCCCGCTTTCTGGCTGATGTTCCGGACCGAATCGAAAGTGAGTGCCTTATGTACGCTGATGATGTGAAAATGTATCACCGAATCGACAAAGTAGCGGATTGTCTTACACCTCAGGCTGATTTGGATCGCCTCTGTGAATGATCCAAAAACTGGGTACTGAAATTAAACCCAGCTAAGTGCAATACCATCTCATTCACCCTCCGCACGTCACCTGTTCACTACTCGTACGCACTAGACGGTCACCGCTTGGACAGCTGTCAGCAGATTCGCGATCTTGGCGTCGTGCTGGACACCATACTCACCTTTGTCAATCACATAGATTCAACTGTCTCAAAAGCAGATAGGCTGCTGGGCCTTCTCATGCGAAGCGTGCAAATGCCGTCGTGCCCTCTGCAGACGCGGTCTTATCAGAAGGTTTTGCTTTGTGCCTAAATAAACAATAAACAATAAACAGTTGCCGTAGTCAGTTTTACAGGTCAGGCATGTGAGACCATTTATAGAGTACGGTAGCGCTATTTGGAGCGGTGCTGCCGTTTCCCACCTCGCCCGGTTCGAAAGACTACAACACCACTTTCTCATATGGTTGGGACCGAGTAGCCAGTCTCGGTGTCCTCCACTGGATTCTTCAAAACATCATCTATCAAGGCACGCGTCACCCAGTCTGACATCTTATTTCTATACAACCCATTTCATCACACGCTTGACTGCGCTCACCTGACATCACTGTTCAGTCTGGCTACACCCGTCCGGCGTTCTCGGCATATCGGCCTTTTCCACCAGCCATTTGCAACGGTCAACACCGTTAAAAATCGGTTTGTCGCACGACTACCCGCTGTCTGCAATAATTTTGTACAGTATTTTCCTTCAACGGACTTTTTCATCAAACAAAATAATTCCGATCTGGTTTGCTTAGGTTCGCCGGCACACATGGAACATTTTGTTGATGACTTGATGCGCGACTGTGTGTAATGTGTATGTGTATGTGTGTGTGTGTGTGTATGTGTGTGTGTGTGTATGTGTGTGTGTGTGTGTGTGTGTGTGTGTGTGTGTGTGTGTGTGTGTGTGTGTGTGTGTGTGTGTGTGTGTGTGTGTGTGTGTGTGTGTGTGTGTGTGTGTGTTTGGTTCGGTGTTTTATTTGTGTGTGTGTCGTATATTTATTGTTCTTAAAACTGGTCTGCTTCCGTAATTGGGCATTTGCCTGTGGAATGCTTATGTACTAAACAATCAACAATCAACAGTTGCCGTAGTCAATTTCATAGTTCGGGAATTTTGTTCAGATGCCTAAACCTCACAAATGTTTTCAGGTGAATCATGCTTTGTGTGTTGCGTAGCACTGATAGCGGACAGAATGTGAGTTTTGCATTCTTTTGGTAATTTTTAAGAATCGTATTGACTTGATGCTAAGAAAACATTCATTTTCCGGATAGTAACATATTGATATGGTGGCATGCTGGGCTTCCATGGAGTTCTATATCAAGTGACCTCTTGTTGGTTGGGCTGCTTACTGACATTTTAGTGAAAGTTGCACCTGACATTTATATCCACGCAAGTAAAAATAAAAATTGCATGTGCTGTATCTCCTAACACCTATATATCTGCTAGTACATACATGTTCCGGTGTGTTATGACCTTTGGTGGAACAAGTGCGTGAAGTAAAGAAAGTCAAACTAGTAACAATATGCTGGACGGCAGAGATAATTTCGTGCGTCATTGATAATGGTTCTGTACAATTAATGCTGCATGGCTTTTCCCACAAGGCGGCCCAAACATCGCGCAGAAGTGAGTCTGTGTTATACGTAGCTCGGTTCCAGCAGTGGTGACGCATCATACTTGTACGGTGTTTTTGACTTCAGCTGATTTTTCGAAGGACCAAAGCTTGTAACATGTTCCTTTTGTAACAATATTGATATTGTGACATTGAAAGAGGGAAATGGAATCAATCTGTGCCACTGCATTAAAGATTCAGGTCATTAACTACAACCCAACCAAAACTCAGAGGGGAAGCAGCGTGCACCAAGATTCAGATCGATTATCAACTTGTGCAGCGAGTCCGGTGGGTAAAGTCATTGTCATTCCTGGCCAAGGAAAGCTGATTTATTATTGAAATGTTGAGGGCGGCGCGCGCCGCGAAAAATAGGCGAGCTTCCTCGTACCTCGCGTGAGTGCTGCACATATTTAACACGCTGTCACTCTCACGAAAAGCAGGCTGTACGCAATGTCCATATCCGATAACAATATTTCAAAGCGTTTTTTTTATCTGCAGCCTGACCATTTACTGCATTCTAAAAAGGGCTTCGAAAGATCGGTCAGGCGGAACATTGCGTTAACTGTCAGATGCGTAATGGCTCAGAGGATGGCGTTAACTGTGATCTGCGATCCCTCCTCAGATCAAAAATGGCAACAAGCTGGCAGTAAAAGCTACCTAAAAGAGCAATGCAAGTAACACAAGTGATGGGAATCTATATTTACCAATCGTGCTCACAACATCAGGCTCAAAGTGTCAAATACATTATTTTAATATTATGTTGCGTTTTCTTTTGCACTGCCTACAGTGCTGTTCTCAATCTTAAGCTCTACTTTGTTGATCCTGTCATGCTCATAAGACCAGGGTCAGTGAATCAAAACAATTATTCTTTTGTTATATTATGCTTCCTTTTGTATCGCCTGCACTGTTGTCCCCAGTCTTAAAGCCCTACTTTGTTGATCGCAGAACCATCATGCAAAATAGATGGTAGCGCGAAACGTCGCGGCGAATATGTCTGCACATTTTCACAACTGACGCTGCGTGGTGTCTGCCGACCCAGATGCCTGCATTTTCGAACTCTTCGACCAAAAGCCCCATTAATCACAATGCTCTCCTGGGATCTTGTTAGTGGTAGTGGGATGACATTGAATAATTGAGCAAGGTCCACTTCTTGAGCGAAATGATCATATTTCAAAAATGTGTTTTTCCAAGGGGGATTTCTTGTTCAAAGTTAACAGCGCTAAAACACATCTGTATTGCGCTGTAATGAAGGCTCTGGCATAGAATTCCAAAAAAACAATGTTGAAGAACGGGCCATCAACCGTGATAGTATTGCCCCATTCTTTGAAAAAAAAAACAGGTACATCCCAAGGAACTTCGCTCTGACGGGCTCTTGATGAAAGTGTGAACTTTTATCGGTTTTATTTCGTTTCTTCGCTTTTAACACCACATCTAGTTTTGTATTTAGTTTCCCCTGAGATGCGCAGAAGCCACCCCTCCGCTCCAATCCGTTCCTGAGGCGATTCGGTTACATACCAATGGTACTGCTTCGGATGGCTGTCGGCGCATGTAAGATCAGTCTAACGAGAAAAGCTACCTCTCCGCTCTTATCCGTTCCTGGGACGATTTGGTTGCATACCAATGGTACTGTTTCGGATGGCTGTCGGCGCATGCTCAGTCAGTCTTGGTCTAAGCTCAGTCTAGCGAGAAAAGTGGTGCATTGCATATCGGTGCTTTATGCCATTAACACGGCTGCGCAAAACCAAGCAACGTGTATCAAACTTGCAGTCAGATTATGGCAAGATTTGTGGTGCCGCTTAATTATATCTATTGGACGCTATGGGCTTTGCAATTGCTCGCATTTTCGATAAAGTCTTACTATGACTCTTCGATAGTATGACGCAAAGATGTCTTACCAGACAACACGGGGCTATTACATCCATTTGTCGCACCGTTCGTCCCTCTGGCGTTTGTTCGTCACTTTGAGGGCTGTTAAATCGGCCATTACTCGCTATTCGAGCTAACTTGAGCAATCGCGATTTTGGTGTAGGACAGTCTCCACAGTGAGCACTGGTGTGGGACTGTCCACAGTAAGCGCTGGCGTGCGACAGCCTTCACAGTGAGCGCTGGTATGGCACAGTCAACAGTAAGCACTGGCGTGGGACAGTCTCCACAGTAAACGTTGGTGTCGGACAGCCTTCGCATTAAACGCTGATGTGGGACAGCCTCCAAAGTGACCGCTGTTGTGAGACAGCCTCCACAGTGACCGCTGTTGTTGGACCGTCCACAGTAAGCGCTGGTGTGGGACAGTCTCCACAGTAAATGTTGGTGTGAGACAGCCTCCACAGTAAGTACTGGTGTGGGACAGTTTCCGCAGTAAACTTTGCTGTGGGACAGCCTCCACAGAAAGCACTGGTATGGGGCAGTCTCCACAGTAAGCGCTGGTGTGGGACAGCCTCCACAGTGAGTGCTCTTGTGGGACTGTCCACAGTAAGCGCTGGTGTGGGACAGCCTACACAGTGACTGATGTTGTGGGACTGTCCGCAGTAAGCGCTGGTGTGGGACAGCCTACACAGTGACTGATGTTGTGGGACTGTCCGCAGTAAGCGCTGGTGTGGGACAGCCTCCACAGCAAGCACTCTCCGGGACAGCCGAGTTCTGAGTGTGCCCCACATCCGCGTGCGGTGATGGTGGACAGTGCACCACACGCCCGTATATTGTGGCGGATTTGAATGCTCCCCATGTCCGTGTGCCATGATGGTGGCGTATGCGTCCCAAGTCTATGCACCGTGACGGAAAAACCAGTGACTTTTCGCCGTACTGGACCAATCGCTAACCAGCCCAGCCCCACCTATATCCGCTCCACCTGAGCTGGGGCACCTGCGCTCAGTTTGCAACTGTTGCGGTAATAGCGCAACTGTCACCGAGTGCCTTGCACAGTACCGTGCTGGTGAGAGGCCACGCTCGGTGCAGTCGCCTATCACGTCGTGCGGAATTTCACCGATGAAGCGGCCTCTCGGTAACTGCGCTTCCCAGCTTGGGAGATGTCTGCAGCCAGAACATGCCTGGCCCGTCGGGCTCGTAGCCGGCAGCGGCCGCCGGTCGGCGCACCCCGCTTCTGTCTGGCGTCGGTGGCGTCAGACAGATGCCGGAACTGAGGGGGTCGTTTGATGCTGTCACCGCTGCTGCCTCTGACGTTTGGTGCTACCACCGCCGCTGCCTCTGACGTTTGACATTCTCTATGGTCCGGCGCCGCCGCTGGAGTTACGGAACTCGTGTGCTGCTGCTGCTGCTGCAGGCGTAATAGCGCGCAGGCGTAATAGCGTTTTAAAACGTGGAGGGCAGCCTCAGTATACATTTAAGAAATGTTTAAGGAACTGGGGAGACAAGCTCGGCGAGTGGTGGAAGGGGGCAGGAGTAAGGGTGGGGAAATTGTATTAAGTTAATCGCTTATAATCCATGTACTGGTGCTAAGAGATAATCTTTAATATTGTTGTTTTCCTCGTGAACAATTTTAATCTACTCGACTCATCCATCTTACGCAGGAAACAGGCGATGCAGGTTTCGAAAAGCATTCCAGCTCCTTGGCATCATTTCCACTGGGGGCAAAATTCCATGAGTGGGGAGACATTTTAGCCATTGGTAAGCACCTATCTACACACTTAACAGACTTATTAGGCTCGGGCTAGCAAGAATGTAAACTCGAATTCCTGGCCCACAGTGCCCCGAAATTTTTTAAGTGCCTGGATTTCACCGATTTCTGTTCAGTAGATGCGTTTCGGCCGCAGCATCTTAGACGGAAACAAAGTAGGAAGCTTCAGATACTGTCTGCCAGGACCAATGTGACAAAAGCAACAGAGGGGTCTCCTGTCATAGACAGACGATCTCAGAATAAATACCCTTCCTTCGGGCAGGCCCCATCCGAGCCTTGCTGCCACTCGTCGACGACCCCGCCTTGGCCCGGCTGCTGCCCGTCATCGATGGCCACCGCCCTGGCCTGGCTGCTGCCCGTCATCGATGACCACCGCCCTGGCCTGGCTACTGCCCGTCGTCGCTGGCCACCGCCCTGGCCTGGCTGCTGCCCGTCGTCGATGGCCACCGCCCTGGCCTGGCTGCTGCCCGTCGTCGATGGCCACCGCCCTGGCCCGGCTGCTGCCCGTCATCGATGGCCACCGCCCTGGCCTGGCTGCTGCCCGTCATCGATGGCCACCGCCCTGGCCCGGCTGCTGCCCGTCATCGATGGCCACCGCCCCGGCCTGGCTGCTGCCCGTCGTCGATGGCCACCGCCCTGGCCTGGCTGCTGCCCGTCATCGATGGCCACCGCCTTGGCCCGGCTGCTGCCCGTCATCGATGGCCACCGCCCTGGTCCGGCTGCTGCCCGTCGTCGATGGCCACTGCCCTGGCCTGGCTGCTGCCCGTCATCGATGGCCACCGCCCTGGCCTGGCTGCTGCTCGTCGTCGATGGCCACCGCCCGCATGACTGAGTGCGAATTGGTCGCCTGAATTGTTTATCGCAAGTGTCTGTAGGTCGGTACCTCTACTCATTGGTGTGCGCAGCAGGTAGGACGACAGCTGCGGTACCTTTTACCAAATGTTGTACCCTGATAACACACTGCAGCTCAATACAAAATTCCCGTAACCTGCCTGCCTGATGCCTGAATTTGTTTGTCGACGATGACTCCCCATCACCCAACGTAACCGAAGTGATCCACTCTTGCATGTAAGACGGAGATACTGAGCGTTCCCCCAACAGCTTATGCATGTCCTTTGTAAGCGCTTAACATAATCGGGTATTTTGGAAAAGCTACGCGATTGATATTATGCCGGCCTTTCATGTTATGTCGATTCATATGGCCATTATAGAATTGCCATGACCATGTTGCTTAACATCTAAGTCGTTATTTCAAATCCCCGCATGGCAGTGGTAATGTCTGATATTTCCGTTATCATGCTATGTACGCAGCAGATATAATTCATTTTTATATGCGTGCTTCAGAGAACGGCTGAATAAACTGAGTATGGTATGTGTTGTATAGCCGTGCCATTTTTAAGATTCCAGTTACTGATCAATATCATTCCGTGAGCTTTCGCATCGTTTGACCGTAAAAATAGGTCTTCTAGCTAGAGCGTATGAGTCCCTTTAATCGTTCGCTTTTTGCCCTTGACTGGGGTAACCTGAAGCCAGATGCAACGGGGGGGGGGGGGGGGGGGGGCTGAGGGTGGTGTGACGTACAGAGAACAGGACGGGCGTGCCGAGCATTTCTGAATGCTCAACCTTTGCCACCAAATTCTGCTGTTGATCTGCAATTTTACAACTAGGTGATCAAAACAGGGCTCATGCAACAAGTACTATTTAGCGTGGGCTCTGCTCCCAGAAATCAATGGATTAAAACGGCTCGGAGTAGTCTCTTAAAAAATGGAGCTGATCGCACTGACTCCTCATGCGTCGACCGTGTGGTCCTCAGCCGGTAAAGTCTGCGATTCGGCACCCTAGCTTTGCGGTGTATATTACCCCACGTGATTATATTTATGACGGTGCCCACAGCTGTGCCTGGGTGTTTCCGACACCCGACCCCACCACGTGGCAAGCATGTGGGTCTGAGTCCCAGAAGCGGCGATTGTTGGACCCGTCAAATATCATTCGGCGGAGGAGATAGCCTCTGCACAGCTATACCGCGAACCAGTTAAAGTACTGGGTAATACGTAAAAGGCTCCCCAGATACCTAAGTGCATACAAAATATATGTCGAGCTAGGCGAAATGACAGTCTCAAACAGCTATCAGCACAAGTCGTTCGGACTGCACGGAGGAAGACAGAAGACAATGTTAATGGAGAAATACTAAAATAAAAAGAAAGAACAAATGTGGCTTAGGAACACATTGATATATATATATATATATATATATATATATGCAGAGAGAGAGAGAGAGAGAGAGAGAGAGAGAGAGAGAGAGAGAGAGAGATACATATATATGTATATAGATATAGATATATATATATATATATATATATATATATATATATATATATATATATATCTCTCTCTCTCTCTCTCTCTCTCTCTCTCCCTCTCTCTCTCTCTGCATATATATATTTATATATATATATATATATATATATATATATATATATATATATATATTCGTGGAAAATGGAAAGGCAACAAGCTTACTCAAAAAGTCTGTAAATGCCCTTAACAAATTACGCTGTATGTCGCAGTCTACTTGTCGGCTTCGGGCGGGGAACCATAACGTCCAGACAAACACATCACACGCGCGCCGCGCTTGTAGCGCATGGCGTTGAATTGTTTTGCCCTTGTTCGAAACGTACACCAAATCAAAACATGCCTTCCTGAAACGAGAAATTTCCACAAAATGCCTCTTGCAAACTTGTGGCTTTCTGCTATCCGTTGTTGGCCGTGGCGGTTATCAGAACATAGTCGGCCGTGTTGCACGTTCTCTTGAAAAGTTAGACGGAATGGACCGTGTGCTTAAACGGCCAATACCCATGGAATAAAGCTGATAAAATACAAAAAAAACGGCTGATGAAAACGGCTGACATATGAATCACATGTCAGTCGTTTTTTGTCGAATTACATGGCCGGCACATGTGAGCTACGTTAGGGTAGATGTAAGTCAGGATGCAGCAATTGCATCACACAAGGAAGCATACCATGGGGTACCATCTTCTTATGGATATTCTTATTCTTATATTATCATATGGTGTACTATTTGTATTCTTTTGATATGTTATATTTTATATATGTATACATATACATATATATTATTTATATATAAAATAGTATCAATATATTTCATATTGCTACTTTATTCCTGTATCTCTTATTTTCTTATCCTCATTTGCGTATGGAAGTCTCCTAAAGAAAGATCGTGCAACTAAAAAAGTCATATTTTTGTTGTGCAATGTGTGTCGGTATGGTGAGCTGAACATGCGCAAAAAGTTTGCATTTGCAAACCAAGTAACTTGCATTACAACAGATGTCCAATCGAATCTCGCAGATATCTTCGCCCTGAACAAAAACGCAGGGTAGCCGGATGTCGTATCTGCAGAACATTGCACAGATATGCGCCAATACCGTGTTTTGGCGCTTAAATACTGTATTGGGGAAAGCGTGCACTAGCGGTCAGCTCAGGGCCCGGGCCATCGTGGCCATGCTATCCTGTTCGGGTGCCATAGATGTCCGGTCGCTGGATGGCGCGGTCCTAGCTGATTTGACGGCGGATCGGACAAGGTCGGGTGACGTCGAGGCCGAAGCCCTGCGCACCAGTGAGCGCCGTCAGTTTAGTGGAACGACGCGGGTAGAAGTTAGTGCACTCTGTCAAACGGTGTTTCGCATGCGCGTCGACCATACTTATCTGCTAATATGAAGGTCATGATATTTGCGGATTCAGAGGTACTTAGAGTTGCGCAAGACTAGAACTCCATGGGTTCTGCTGAGAAGAGAGCTCTTCGAGTACTTAAAAGCAAAACAAGTGAGGACGTCTTCAAAACTACAACTGACAGATTAAAAAACATAAAGAGTGAATCTAAGTCATCCGTTGATGAACTGAGGCGGAGCCTAAGTCAAAATTTCAAGCAAGGTGTGCACAGGACAGAAGATGAACACTAAAGGATGTAGGCTGGACTGATTGTACTTTAAATCACGTAATATGTAACGTAAAGCAAGGTGAAATTACATTACGTTACGTATTGGGACAGAAATAGCTGTCATTTATCGGTGTGCTTACTGGTGACCAGCTTTTATCAAAATACGACTTCTTTGCACTTATCAAAGACTGATAACTGAAACTACATCATACCGTTACAGATCTGAGGCATCCAAATGCAACTAATCATGATATGGCATAAAAAAACACATTTGTTTCCATGCTGTGCGCGTGCGTGCATAGACGACCATTACAAACCTTATCCGAGGACAAAAAGGCCGCTAAAAAATGACCACTGATGTAAAAATAGACGTGGGCTAAAACGCGTTTTTGATTACAATGATGTGGTCTCTTCAAAATCAAACGTGTTCACTAATCACTTTTAACATGAGTTAACCTCAGCTCACTTTTTGAGATTTTGGTATATCTGAGATTATCCAGGGCACTGATTGAGTTTCAGATGCGTTTAATGCCGTTTTTATTCGACTAGCACATATGAATGTCATTTTATTAAAACGCCCTCATGCCGCTCAGGCCAGCTGTCGGCTTTGGCTGAGCTGGCTTGTTAGTTTACCCGGGTCAGTGTTGGGCGCACCATTGGGCTTAGAAAGCTTTATATAACCTCCGGTTTTAGTCCAGCATCTCCATGTACTGAAGTTTTTGTTCTGCGCGAAGCTTACAATGTTCCTCGGAACTCGGCAATTGTATTGACCTGGAAAGTCAGCAATTCATATCCTTAAACCTGGATACCAAAGCCCCTCTTGTGTTGCAAGCCCTCCACCGCCTTCTTTTAAACTCAGTCAGTGCCCAAACACCAGCAGAGGGTATAATCACCCTTAGTCACCGTCACTTATTCCACCACCACACCTGCGAATTCCCAAAAGCCCCAACACCGCCAACGCATCGTCGCACAGCGCGCCGTCTTCGGCTGGGCCGTGTGCCATGCCTTGTCTTCCTAGTGCTCTACTTTCGTAGTCGGCATCCTTTGAGGATCATTTCGTCTGGGGTAGTACTTGGCGCCGATTATAAATCCAAATGTCAAATCTATCTCAAGGGTCTTTGGTCATTTTCGTCTTCTAAAGGCCAACAAATTTATTGTCACAAACCCGATCAGAACAACAGTGCCAGTTTGTTTATCAAATGTATCTGAGTTAAGTCGGTTGCGGAGGAGGTCTATGGGTATTAAGGACACCGATCTGAAATTCGATCTGATTTGTCCTGAAGGTCACAGTCTAGAGACCTCAAACTTTGACAACATGAGCTCATATAGACATCTACCTACTCCGGGTATTTGGTGCCTCTAGCTCACTCATGTTTTCAGATCTCAGGTGGTAAAACTGACGCCCTCCCCAAGCGCTGCACCTTCAACCAGCTACCTGGGCGTGTCAATTTGGATGTTCCACATTTGAAAACATTAAGGCAAGCATCAAGTATGATGAAATAAGCTCACTGAAAAATAACTATTGATGTACTTTTAGACGTTAAAGACTGCGTTGGGCAATACAATTTCACTGCGTAGTAAATATGTTCCTCAATACGTCATCGCTGGATTGGGTCGTGGAACGTTTGTATGATGTCAGAATGGCTTCCAAACTGGTCGTGCGAAATTGCCACCGTAACGGACGGGCTGACTCACTTGAAGTACTTCAACCTGCCGAGAGGTGTTGTACTCATCGGTTTGTCGTTTTCAATTTCCAAATATCGTCATGTGCGCGTGTTTTGTCTCTTTCTCGTGGTGTGGTTGCATATTTGTCCGTGGTTTTACATACTTCACCGGCTTTCGCGTTCTCGGTCATGTCGTCATTCTTAAGCTATTCGATTATTAGTTTTATTTCCGTCATTACTCGTACCACTGTCAAACATCTTGCAGTTTGCAACACAAAACGTCATCCGTGTTCGAAACTTGTGCTAAACATACTACATTGGTTGAGAGTACGTTGAAATCGTGTGCTCAACATAAAAAAGTCGTGCTTGGATCGTGTTGGCGAACGCCAAGCACGAATGAATCGATGATGACATTTTTCCGGGCATTGAGCACCACATGGCCAATGAGGCGGCATTATTCACGTCACGTTTTTATGGCGTCATGCATGCCCGGGTGAGCTAGAAATAGTCTGCACAAAAAATCTGCACATGTTTGCGGTCTCAAAGCTCAGAAACCAGAGAGCTTTAAGTCTGAAAAAGGGCAGCGCTGTGAGCTACACCGATCCACTGCTTCAAGTGTAGCTGTCAGCTACACTAAACGCACCGCTTATAGTTTCCGCGCGCTCGCATGAAGGCCTGACGCATTATTGGTTTTCATCGACCACGATGTAGCCATAATATCCAATCTGCGTGAAAAAGTGGTACTTGGCACACGATGAGTTTATGCATCCTTCGCTTTGCATACCGGATATCATCTGACATAGGCGTACTGAACCCTCTGGCGGGGTATCATCATCCATTTCCTCAAGCGTCAGGGCGAGTTGTTTTGCTGTTACGGAATTGGCAAGCCACGTGGTATGTCAAGGCGTAAAAGCCTGCGCGTCTTGACTCACTTAACCAGGGACACGCCTTCGCAACACAAGTGTAGGGGTGCGGACTGAGGAGCAGAAAATTACTCAACCGACCGCAATTATACCCTAGCAAACAAGTTTTTCGTCGGATTTGGTCCACTTTCCACTTGAAGTTTGGGGAAGGGGCTTCAGCCTCTCCCCCAAATGAACACGAAATTGCACTCTTGAACTTGACTCCAGACGACATTGGAGTGCATGCCATTTTCGCAGCAATGCTAATGCCGCGAATGTGTGAGCCTAGTAATCGCTTTGCGGAAACGGCGCGGCAAGGGAAGGCTGGGGCTAAAGCTCCACCTGGAAGTGGCGAAGGCAGTGAACTAGAATCGCTTTTCAACTACGGTGGGAATAAAAGACTCCATTGCAAAAAGACCGTACATGAGTGGAAAATTCAATTAAAAAAGTCGGCCGTTATGGGTCAGTGAGAGATTCTCCAGCAAAGAAATGCATGCATTTCAAGCTGGCATAGATGTAGTGTCCTAAACATGGCAAAAGTGTTTTTTAACATCTTGGGTCATTAATTGTGAAACTAAATATTTTAAAGAATAATAATTTCACAGCAGTCTGATGAGCATCAAAAGCCATGTGGCACCAATGTTAGGATGCCGCACTTTGCGCTTCCCTTCCAGAGGATTTCCTAACACAAAGCAAAGCAAAGGAATTCAACAACAAAACAACAACAGAAAATTCAACAAGCATAAAGCATTCAAACACAAAGACCATGGACTCCTGCACATCAGCACATCACCAAGTCACACGTAACAGACATATCTCTGGCTTCTGCTAAGATGGGGTCAGGAAATGCAAATATCATGTCACCGTTTTTCACAAAATACCAATACTTATTTCAATGAAAGTAACCTAAGTCTAACCTAAGGAAGCCTTACCTCATCTCATCCTGTTCTAACCTGTTTGTACCACAGTAGCATTTGTGAGTCACTGATTCTTGCAAAATTCCTGCTGCCACTTGCCATGCAATCAACCAGCTTCACCTAACTTAGGATAGCCATATGTTGAACATCATCTCAACTTGCCTCACCTACTTGTTGACAGCAGCACTTGCGATAAAAACATGATCAAGCCTATTTCTGGCTGGTTTCAGCTTGCGTTTTCATTCAGTTCATTTGTGTGATTTGTTAACACCAGGCAAAGTTGACAACACACCAGTTAAAACCCCTCAAATCACTTTGAACAACTTATTCTGATTGCCATGGTTTGCCTCTGTCAAGGGTAATAGTGGGTATGCTCCACAAAACAATCTCTCTTCTCCAAGCATAACACAACTTATAGATGGCCACACCAGTTTTGCTGCTTGCCTTTTCAGCTGCAGCAAACGCATCCATTTAGCCTGGCTTATTCAGATTTAATGACAAAGTTAGAGATGCTGGCTTCACATTTGGAATGGGATGGTCTGACAATTTACTTCATACTGATATCTACGGCATATTTTAATTGCTATGTAGCTTAGAGTATTTGTGACTTAAAAATATAGGAATGTCTACAGTACATATCCACTTGGTGATAAGTTGACTATAGCAACTATGGACAGCATCTGGTTAAAGCAGACGTAAAGAACCACTTCAACAAATTGCAGGTAACTAATCAAGAGTATGAGACAATATAGTTCAGCTACATGTCTTCGGGCATCATAATTTGTCTTTTGAAAACTCGATGAGTTAAAACGGAAAATGACTAAATCTGGTTGCAAATCATTAGTTGAAACCAGGTAGAGTAAGCCATTTCTTGCTCCATAGGAGAAACCTACCGGCTTTTTAGGGCAGACTTCTTTCTGCTCCCCCCACACAAAAAGCCGGTATCTTTCGCATGGTTTGCTGACAGACAGGGTCATCCAACCCACCCACAAAGTGCGAATATCAGTCATGTCTACCAACCTACAAGATTAAAATGCGAAATAAGTAAGATGCGGTCTGCGTGATAAAACACTTTCAAAGGCAGAATTTCGCTACTAAACACTTCTGTATTAGCTCAGCCAGGTCTGTCCCAAAGCAATGTACGGCAACAAAATTTAACGTGGTGAGGTAGTGAAACTGGGATGGCTTAGATTTGTCATTGTCTAGCACTGCCATGAACAAAAAAAAAACTGCTAACTGAAAGTTTAACGGGACGAAAATGGCGGTGAAAATAAGTTCCGTGTTTCAAATTTGCTCCTTCGTCCCTGCGAATTGTTCATTTTTGGGTGCACATCAAACATGTTTGGGCGGCTGGCAAATTACTCCAGTTTATGTATGAAATACGTGCTAGTTTGCTGTTGCAAAATGCTGCCAAGAAATTGGCAAACATTTCAAGCCATAGATAGTATCTTTAAAGGCGATCTGAAGGGAAGGAAACGTGAAATTGCATCACACTGGTATGATGCTACGATAAACAAAGGTAATTAGGTAAATATAATGGCTGATAGTTTTTTGGTCACCTTTTATCATCAACTCACTTGAATAAAAATCTGTGAAAATGAGTATTCAAACGGTGCTATTCAGCTTTCAGTTTTGATGTAGAGAACATGTCTTAAATTTTTTCACTCCTGCATTTCAGGAGTGGTGTAATTTAGTGGTGAAGTTTCTTCGGGTAAATAAGTACATGGATTTGGCTTCTCTACCGGGCTTTATTACTGTTTTTTACCGGGCTTTACTTTTTTGTTTAAGTGCCTGCCCTGCAACTTTCCACAACATTTGCAACTTTAAGTGCCCCCTGTGCCTGTGGTGCGACACAAAAGGGGATGTGTGAAAGCCTTGCACTTGGCACACAGCTGTAAATTGCAACGCATTTCGTAAACAAATCAAACTTGATGCATGCAAGTGGCTGGAGTTGCTAAGGTTCTCGGGAGCGAAGATACCTGGTACATTTGCTCTGTGCATACTTGATTCAGTTGTAGGTGGGGCAGGATATAGCCATTGATTTCCAGGTCCTGTGGAGCCTTGTTTACGCTTGATGCATTCAGGTGAGCTCGGTTTTGGATGAGATCTTAAAACCTCGGAAATGGAAATATACGTTTGATATGTGCGGTTAGACAAAACCAGGCAGGAATGAAAAATTCATATAAAATGTGTGGAAAAGGAGTGAAAAATATTTCTCTGGGAAGCAATGTCCCAACGGCGATTGAGAAAGGGGAGCGAGAGGGGGCGTTTGCTGAAAGACCCTCCTGTGACCCGGTTGGGGCCACCCCTGGGTACAAAGCTGGTTACACCAATGTTTTTCGACGAACGGAATGCGGCATACATTGACACATTGTGGCCTCAGTGAAGACGTCTCCCGGGGCCACGATCGCAGGTATTGATCACTCCTATATACATGACCGTAAAATAATTGACGCATGCAATTATGGACGTAGCGATCCCTATTACATTATCATCCGTATGGCAAGTCCCTGCTATCGGGCAAAGTTGGTAGCGGAAGGTGAGCCTGGTCATTAGCGATACCACGAAAGCCATGATACTCAGCCAACAGGGTCCCCTGCATTGGCGAGGTGGCCTGAATTCAGTTCAAGCCATGAGACGCACCGCCTTAGCCCAGCTTGTTTCTCAAAAGAACCTTGAGACTCAGCCTGGAGCTTAAAAACCAGCGTTCATTATAACGCAGCGTTAGCTTGCTCATTATTAATTCGGTTGGTTTGATTGCACTCATTTTTGATGACAAGAAACCCTTACTTTATCAAAATGGCGATGCTGGAGGAATGAAATGGCGGGTGGGTGTCTTGCAAAAGCTCATTGATGTAATAATTTGAGACGGATTTTATGAGCGCCTTTTCAGGTCTATGGGTATCATACTGGCTGCGTCTTTGCGCTACAGCTAGCTAGGTGCGATTCTCTGCTGTTTGACAATGGTGCACGAAAAGCTCTGAGAGAGCGGGTCTTGCCGACACCGACAAGGCCAGCTGAGTTAAGCCAGCTGACACCGGCACTCACGGGGGCAAGCATGGAACATGATACGCGCTCATGTTTTATAGGTGCCCACATGTGAATCTTCGAGCTGTTAGTGAAAAAAAAGCATATTCAAGGATTTTGCAACATATTTTAGCGCCACGAACCGTGTGCATTCCACAATCAGTTTCCGCCAACCCTGCTGACATGTGAGGCATAGATCCGCAGGCGCGTCGCCGACACCGCAGCCATGGGCTGGGCGGCTGGCAACATGCGGTGGTAATACGACCAATGCGGCTCACCCTGAGCTGGCGTCCGATAAGGACACTAATGCAGCGACGCGGGTCGGCTCCCTTTGAGGACCAGGCATGAGCAGTTGCGTGGTGTCCTGAAGCCGAAGCTGAAGCAGCCGATGCGACAATAGTCCCTGTGTGGTTTTCGAAGGATGGCTGAGCCCGAGCGGGCCTGCCGACGAGCGTGGCTGCGAGAAACAGTCAACGGTAGGCGGCAATCGCAGATCTCCACGTGGTACCGGAGCGTGCCCGATGTATCACGCTGCACACATGGGCGCAGTGAACCTTGCGGTCTTGAACTCTACCACCTGCATGGTCTTGGGAAATGTGCTGGACTTGTTATCCGGAGACACTGCAGGTGCATGTCTTGTCTGTTGAGCTGGACGGCACAGCTTGGACGGTGGGCCCAGTTTAGTATACATGCATAGCATTGCAGCCTAGTATTTAGCAGGCACTCTGAGAGTTATGTTTTATAAAGAAGAAGGGGGTGACCTTGTCTGATCTCTTGCCAAGCCAACGAAAGCAGATGGCTGAAAAGACCGTGCAAAGGCTTGGTGGTTAGCGCCCTTGGTTCCCACGTGCTGATCTAGGTTCGAATCCCGTTTGCACCATGACCCCAGAGCACTTATATGGTCAACGCAGTCGCTGGTGCTCCACGACAAGGTGCGCGAGGACGTGCAACGCGTCCCCTACAACAAAAGACGGAGGTGGCGAGTTGCTATACTGTTATCGACAGAACTTGGACAGTGCATCCCGCTGTTTTTAAGCAGTTTGTTACTGCACCATATCATAAATGCTACTGCACCATATCATAAATGGGATCGGTGCGGAGTATTGCAAACCCATTCGATAGTCCACGGTGCCGAAATCACGTGCACTATGCTGAAATCTAAAGCGCTTGGATTGAGGATTGTTTAACACGCCTCGTTGTCAAGCAGGCCGCTTAAGATTTCAGCAGTGATGAGAGGTACTCAAGGACTGAACCCTTCCGTGGAGTTAGGATTTCTCCATAGACTGGATTAGGTGAAAAAGTTTGAAAATAGGGCTGAGAATTGCGCTGGATTTATAACTAAGCACCACAAGCAGATGAGATGCGATTGAAAGCTCAAATGTCGTTTGAAGATGCGGCAAAAACCGTGGTGATATAAAGCACGTTTGACATTCAATATTAAATATGGGCTTGAATCGGGCGATGGGTTGATGTGTATGATGAACTGAAATACTTTGACTCACAAACATTTTGTCTTTAGAATCGACGTGCTGAATTAAACCTGATCTTGCAAATTCAGACCACGAAGAGCTTTCAAAATGATCGCTTTGAAAGCTCTTCGTAGTCTGCATCCACGTACATCACATTTTGACCTCAGTGTTGTCGACACTCACGTTGCGTCTCAGCACTGAAATCTCGCTTGCGCTCTTCGGTTTTGCACGGCTAGGTAGAGTGCTAAGGAAGGAAGAAAGAAGGCCAGGTAGGATGGCCAGACATCAAGCAATTCGTCCTCATTGCCAGCTTTGCGCAGCGCCGTGCTATAATGACGCTGGTACGTCTTGAAATGCAGAACGAGGTGCTGGGACAGTCGAACAAAAACAAGAAGTTGGACGAGCACCACCACTTGTGCATCAGGCGAGCGCCTCCGAGCGCCGACCACAGCGCCATTTCGGTGCGTTTCCGCTGTTGAGAACGGTCGTTGTGTACCTCGAGTCGGGCAGCGGCGGTCATTTCGGGGCCGTTACACAGTCATCGCATCAGGACGCGTCGCGCCACCACAACGGTGTCAACACATCGACTCGGCTCGCTGGTCCGCCGGCCGCGCAATGATGCTGCCAGCACACCGCATACATATGAGAGACGCGGAGACCGCCAGGTTCGGCCTCTCGAACGTCCGGATAGCCTGGCCGGTGCCTCAAATCACGTCCATTCGGCAGCGGCCGACGGCTACAAATGTTAGACCGAATGATGAAACGTCGAATCTGTTCACCAGCGAAGCAAAAACTTCTCACGTCCCCTGTGATCAACGACTTTTGGAAACTTCATCTTAGAGTAGCACCACCCTTCATCGCTGCGATAAGAGTTACCGAAGTCAACGATCGGCTGATGCTCGTTTGCTGCATGGCAGGTTGATTTAAATCACGGTTGGGCGTCAGCCTGCACCATGTCGACAAGGGAAATGGCTGACGTACAGGCGGAGGCGTCAATTTATATACTATTCGGGCCATCCCCTTCCGCCCTTCCCCAGAATGCTGACTTGAGCCTGCCCAATGCTCCTATGAGCCCCATCCCCGCCCACCGCATGTGGGAAAAGCAAAGCAGCGTCGAGCCAAGAAAAAAATATCTGGACTTAAGTGCATAAGTAACTGAGCACAACAGAAGTGTTATGCTCATTGTTCACGACATACCGCATCCTCCGGCACTATGGGGCGTGCGCAGTCACCAGCTGATTTTCTTAGACGAGGATTTCCGCCACCACCCGCGTGACCAGGGTAGGAGGCATGCGAATCTGGATGCGTTTTTCAAACTGGGGCACATTGAACAGTGTTGATCTCATCTAGTCTTATAAGTGAAAACTATTGGCGGGGTGCCAAGAAGTCAGATTCCAGGTGTTACCGCCGCGTCACAAATTCATGCTGCTTGTAAGATGCATTGTGCGTGTGTTTGAAAGGACAAGCTTAGTGTATGAGCAAGAGTTAACGGGTCACCTTAGACAACTATCAAATCCATTCAAGGTGCCGAAAGTATATGTTACGGTCCCCATGCGAGTTTGGGCTGACCATTGGTAATGCAAGAAGTCCGTATGAGGTGCTCCCGCGGTGCTGGCAGCTTGGGGCGTAAGCATGCTGAAGCTGGTTTTGTACATCACTGCCCTTGACGCTCCAAGCATCCGCGAACAATGCCCTTTCTTTTTGCGCTGTTTTATATTGTCACTCTGGTCACCAGCCTTTACCTACTCCGTCCTTTTAGCCATCGACGTACTTGTTGAGAAAGTTGCCAAGTTCAGTCTCACTCGTCGGTAAATATGACAGGTTTCCATAGCTTCTGGTCCGCCCTGCCATGCCACGTCATTCTGCGTAAAGCCAGTTTTTGCCGTTAATCTTATCAGTTTTGCTTGATGTCACAAAATTGCAGCTTGATATCGGCTTACAATAGGGGGGCAGGTAAATTTCATTCGCAGCAAAACGATTGCTAAGTAAACAACACATCATGCAATGAAATCGAGTAAGCAAATTAAAGCGGCAGAAGTCGGAAGAAACTAATAAGCTCTGCGGTGGTCAACACTCTTGGCTAAGCCCCCCAACAGATGTTAGGAAGTGACACTGCTGTATGCAGCATATCAAGAGTTTTATTTTAATACGGACTAACCGCTTCGAACAGGGGCAATCGTCAGTATTGATTCGCTTGTTATCGTAGCCATCTTTGAGTCTTTAACGCTGTTTTTTTCTAGTTTTTAACGCTGGCTCCATTAGCATGTTCTTTCTCCTCTTCCAACGGTTACACCAGCGGTTATGAAGAGTGTTCAAGCTTTAATCGTTGGATCACATCAGATATTGCGGCGATGAAGCGGGATGTTTTGGCTCTCTACCTGATGTCCCGCGTATAAGAGAAATGCTCCATTTATCACAACTGGTGCAATGCTTGGTAGTAACGATACACTCAACGTACGTCAATACGTCAACTAACCCCTAATTCACTCGTCAGTGATGACGAAGCATCATTTTCTTGTTACCGCAGTTCTTTTTGAGCCGTTTGTTTTTCATGAAAGTAAACAAGCGCATAAAAAGTGTTTTATGAAAATGAGGCGATGTGATAAAATGCCGCGCCAAGCCCCAGCCGTACTGCCGCGTTACCATGACAACGTCTTACCCCGTCAGTATGTTTCATCCGTCCTGCCCATCCGCATGCTGCGACGCAAGATCGCCTCGCGTTCCCCGCGCAACGCGTTATGGGTTAGACGAAGACACGCGGCTTAACAACTTTCCGCTCTAACGGAAGAGTGTGCATACATGTGCTTAGCATTCGCCAAACGTCGAGGCAATAACTCTCACCGAGGTACGAGCATCAGCTGGCTCATGAACAGCAACTGCGCATGCGGGACGGGACGCAGGTGCAGAGTCGGCCAAAGTCCCGTTGATCTGTGAGTTATGCTCTTTCCGTCACAGAGGGAGCCGGCCTCCCGGTGGCACGCGGCTGCAATACTACGGCCACGCTAGAGAGCTCGATCCAGTGAGGTGGGGAGCCGTATGGGTCCACGGGATCGGCCGGGCTTGCGAAGGCCGGTGTCAGGCAGAGCGTGCGATCTGGGGTTCGTGCGTGTGCGTGCGCCAAAAGCTCCTCCAGGAACGGCAAGTATGATTGTGTGGATGATTGGATGCCGTCCATTTCGCAGAAAACACCCCGCATGAGCGTCAGCGGAGAGCGTTACTTCTTGCTGTGACGACCACAACGGGACCCATCCAGCCGGTGCGCAGGGAAAAAACGGTGGTAAGCGGCGGCGGCTGTGGCTCCCAGCCCCGTCCGCTGCCGTCCGCCACGTGCTCGGCACCTGTGGCCGACACCAGGGTTATTTCTCGCCGTGCGACGGCAACTGAGCAGCCCACGGCGCCATATTGCAAGCCAGCGGCCCCGGCGCGGGGGGGGGGGGGTCGAAGGCGGGGGCGGACAGTGGCCGAGCGGCGCCGGCCGCCGTCTGATGAGGCCGCCCCGCTCTGATGCCCGCCACCGAGCCCACATCGCGCTGGAAAACCCAGCGCCAGCCAAAGGCCACGAGCTAGAGAAAACCACTCACGCCCACTCCGTGCACGGAGACTCGGATGGGATTTACGTGCTGGACAGCGTATGCACATCATAGTTCATTTAAACAGGTGGGTTGGGGTCGTTAAAGTGCAGAAATCTGATTTCAGTTTCTAGTATATTTAGGACACGGTGTGAAAAATGCCCTACTGCCGACACAATAATGATGTGATACGTATAATACGCCGAATCTGTAGTTCACGTCGCTCTTCTTCAGAACCACAGAAAAGAAAAGTCATGCTACAGATCCATGCCAACCATCAAACCATCCATAATGAGATGGCACGTCTTTTCTGTTTGCAACTAACAAATATTGGTTTGTTGCGGGTTCCATCACATTATTGTAACGCTACAATCGCGTGTACCATGAAACTGTTCTTGACACAACGTGTGAAGGTTGCAAAGTGTATTCGTGTTTCGAGGAAAGCGCATTGCAGGTCATGGAACAGACGTGTGAACTCATTCACGCGAGGAGACCGTCCAGAAAAAACTGTTCGGTACAGCCGCCGCCATAGGCGGATCCCGGGGGAGGGGGCACGGGGCCATGGCACCCACCAAAACCTCTGAGTTTGTTTTGCCCCCCCCCAAAAAAAAAACATTCCCTGAACTTCGTGAAAGTTTCGTCTACTTACCATCTGTTTTAACTTTAACCGTTTTAACTGTTTTGTCCTAACTTCTGTTTAAGATTCAAAAGCATTTCGGTGCTTTTTTCGGTTTTGAATGGTGTCCCTACTAGGTACTCGCGAGAGGCACCATGCACTGGACCTCGGATCCCACACCAGCCAGCTGGCGACGAACGGTTGCCCCCCTGCTCCAAAAAAAACTCCAGGCTAGATCCGCCCCTGACTGCCGCAATGGTCGTTCTCATAGTTGATGTCATTGGCGTTCAGGGAGTTCAACGTTAATCAATGCCAACATTAGTAAAATAACGATGATACTGCACGACGCTTAAGTATTGATGGTGCTGGCCAAAGTGCTACTCAACCTGATGAATGCGATTGAAGCCTTTAATTGCTGCTCATTGCATTCAGGTCGGTAGAGAGCACAAAAGATTGGTAACTTCACTCGCATATGTCGAAATGTATGACGTCATCACTAACCTTGAAATTCGTTCATTTATTCTCCACTAAAATAGCTGAATATTGCTCAATCAGGACACTGTGAATTATGATGGTTCCACGGCAGTTGCTCCGAGGTCACCACTCGTTTGGTCTCTTCTGGACAGCTTATCAACGCCCAGTGCTTCGTCCATCCACTTTTCCCCATCCAGTTTTCAACACAGAGGAGAAATGCCCGTCCGGGCGCGTAACGCGCGTTAGGAAATACTAAGGTACCGCTCGTGCGAATGGGGAGCCATTGATCGCCGACATGAGACTCATGGGTCTGGTAACGTAAAGGCTTGTACCTCCTCTAGAGGTACCGCTATAGAGGTACCAATTTAGAGCGAGTTCATGACGCGACTGTTTGGCACTGCGCCAGAGACCCCGGGTGATTTTGACACCAAGTACGGACTGCTACACATTTATCCACGTTGAGGGTCCCTGGAATATTTTGCACATCCGTGATAGGTGAGGGGCTCCCTGAAGGTCGAGAGGCCTTAAAATTTTTCGTTCTCGCACCCTTAGTGAGCACCTGGCCCTACGAATTTACGAAAGGTTCCGCAATGAATACATGTAAGCTGGGGCCCTCAATTATCGCGCACCCCCGACCACACCCCGCCATGTGCGCCCGAAGTCATTTCGCCGCATCATCGGCCCAGAAGAGCCGACCTGCGCCGCCACCGGCCGCCGGCTGTCGGCTGGGTCGGCCGGCCGGCCGGCTCTCGTCGCCTGCGCCCAGCATTCAGACCGTCACACGCTGATTACGGCCGGCTGCGACGGACTTATCAGCGTTAGCGCCGCCGAAGCCGGAGCCAGTGAAGAAGCTCACCGCGGCGGATGTCATCGGCGCCCGCCTGAATGGAGCGCGAGCGCGCATCCGTAACTGCTGCAAGTAACACCGAGGCTGTCTCAATGCCGAGTTCAGGCGGTCACGCTATGGATGAACTTTTTGCTCACAGTAACCACAGTGTTCTGATAATAAGGCAGATGCTAATTTCAGTGCCGAATGCGGAAGAACGTCACAAAGGCGGAATCTATATTTTGGAGCATCTGTTTTCCCGCAATTCCATGGCTCTAACATTCGGCATTGGCAGAGGGCAGAAGAAAGCCGTCTCCCTATGCGGCTCATGTGTCTGTTCATCATGCCCGAGAGGACTGGAATCTCGTCAAAAATAATTGTTTCGGAGTCATTTTGTATCCATGAATACCAATGCACAGTCTCTACTTCTTCGCCAGTGTTGGATGGAAATATTCAGGGATTGGATGTTTTAATTTGCTCCTCTCCACTAGCCCTCATAGGCTGCATGGTATTGTTTCTGTAGCATTGCGTTGCAATACACCTGCCGACGCCTTAAACTGCCAGCTAAAGTTGGTTCCTACAAATGCTAGGATCCCGGCCGCCCAGTCACCCCAAAGCGTTGTGATTTGGGGAAGCGCTGGGGATGTGCCCGTAACTCACGTCCTCAACGGTACACAAGCGCTGAATGAGTCAATATTCACTAAAACCATTGAGGACGAAGGTCGCGATGACATATATCTCGTACACAACACAAAGAAAGGTTACCAAAATTTGTAGCGCACTAAGAGATACCATGGGCGTCCCTAATGTTGCTATCGTGCGTTAATGTCACCAAATGTGAAAGTCATGACAGGATAAAAGACGACCCCAAATGACGTCGTTTGACGTCTTGGAGGAAACTACGCATGCAATGAATTTACCCGTAAATACCGCGTGAATCGTTAATTGAGGCGTTGCGGGGTTGGCATGGTCCGTGTCCTGGAGCCGCTCGCCCGAACTTGTGTCGCCCACCACCAGAGCGAACCCCGCAGCCGAATCGAATTAGCCAAGTTTTCCTGCCCACCATTTATACCAACAAATGGCCGTGAAAGCCATCGCAATTCGAGGCCTGGCGGGATCCGGCCGTGTTGAGCAGCGGCCTCAACTTGTCCCATAGATCTCGCAGGCGTCGCCACGGAAGGGCTTCCCTCCCAGGCACCAGGCTGACGGCGTATATTTGAGGGTGGAAGGTGTGCGGCTCAGTCGGAGCACATGCATGATGTGAGCGAAGTACGGCCATGCTCAGTTGTACAGCTGGCGATGACGTCGGGCTCTTTGAAGGTGCCGCCATTCCCGTGGCCGATGGGATATGACCGAGAAGTTCTGTCGTATGCTCTGCTCGAGCCCCGGAGGATGACGAATTGTACGGTAATACCACCCTGAGGCGCCCGGTTGGGCTCAGGTAAGGGGGCTAGCCCGGCGTGGAGCGGCCGTGTCCCGGGTCGTAACTCAGTGCCGTAAGCATGCACCAGCCAACCTGGCCTCGTCAAAGGGCGTGCCCCATGTGCGCCGCGCCATTTGTCAGTTGAAATGGAACGGCGCTGAGCGCCCGAGTCGGTGACGATTCCCTGCTTATGCTGTCATCGTGCCTGTGCAGGCAGCAGACCTAGCGTAGAATGCTCGATCATCGGTCAGCCCATGCAAATAATTCAGATTATTTGTTGAGAATATGAACGCAACACACGGGGCTGAATTTGAGTGGGTTTGAATTTGGTTTTGAACTTGAGAGATATCTGATGTACCTCTTCTTGTTTCTTCTAACGCGTTTTTTCTAACCGCTTACCCGCACTTTTTCGGGTATTGCTGTCATCCTAACCCCGACTCTGAGGTCTGCGCGCAACATCTGTCGCTGCTTGTTTCGGCTGCCGTCCAACGCATGAGAATGGTAGTGACCCAAGGTCACCGAACTATGCCTTTGCTTAATTGGTTGTACAATGACTGTACATGCGCGGACAAAGAAATCGTGTTGTGCGAATGACACGGGCTGAGGATGGTCATCATCATCATATGCATAACAGTACGAGTAGGAAAATCACTCTGTCACCACCCAGATGATAGCCCGATGCACTAACTGCTGAAGTCATCAGCGCAAAGGCCTTCACGATAACTGTTACAATGAGAAACATGGAAAGAACGCGAACTCCATCGCCACCCCACGCTTGGCCCTTGAGTAACTCCCTCCATCCAACGCATCCGATGTGGCCTATACGCAATACCAATCGGGTTCCAAGTTACGTTCCTGTCACCAGCAAACCTTCATGGCGAACGCTGTGCAGATCAGTTCTAAAAGCGGCTGTCATCCATGATTTGGTTGACGCTGCAGTTTGTCAGACGCGGTCTGTACAGATTATCTCCACCGGTCTGCCACATGGCTTCGAGACCCACCTGATGTTTTGGGTGTATTGTCTAGGTTACTGCTCTGTCGTCCGATCTTCATCAAAAGCAAGTCCGGCCGAGGAACTCAGCCTTCACACGCCCCAAGGATTGGATTGATGAGAAGTGATCCAAGATCCATGAACCAAGGGGATCCTGTGACTGAGTTAGAGGTAATTGAGCCCAAAGTATATTTTGTACATCTTGCTACACACTTGAAAGTCTTAATGGCTTTCGGGTTTATGAAATCATTCGTCATACGGTGTTGATTGTCCACAGAGCAAAACATCGCTCTGGCAGATGAGAAACATACCATAATCCATGCAGTTCGAAAAATCTTACAGTTTTCTCTACGTCACTGTCCCACGATAAAGCGGCTGGAACTTCGCTGATAAAGCGAAGGTAAACGAGTGCAATGTGAGTACAGAGCACACAACAGGCACATGGCTATAATCAAAGCAAGACCCTATTGTCCGTCCAAGGACGTAAAACAGCTGTCCGTATCACCGCCTTCGCCACATACACACGAATAGACGCGTCAAAAACCCTGTCACAGCCGGAAAGCTATCACACATCGTCCGCGGCTCAGCCCCACACAGAGGGCAAGTTACGGCGGTGGCACAACGCTCATGACACGATGCCTACTCGCGACTAGGCACTGGCATCCGACTGGCCGGCTCACGTCGTCACCCAGCGGGGCACCGGGCGCGCCACCTGCCTCACACAGCACCGGCCGGACGGGACAACAAAGCCGCGACACGAGCGTGCACCGTGGGATAACCCTCCTCACCACCACGAGCGCCGTCAGCGACAGAGGGCCGGGTCCGTTTACCGCAGCTGACCGGGTCAGGGGGCAGCGCCGCTACACGCGGCCGCGGGCAGGAGGCAGCGCCGTGGCCGACCACACTGCAATATGTGTCGTCCGCAGGGTGCGTTGCCAGGGGGACATTAGGGCTTCGACGGAGACGGCACATCGCGCTCGCCGCCGCCGTCATCACTAAACGGGTCAAAACGGAACAGCAAACATCCCACGCCAAGTCCCGGTTCAACATGCTGCTTACGGAAAGCATCGAAACACAAAGTATACAACGCAGTCAAGTATGGCACAACCAGCTCAGCCTACAGCACGACCCGTGCTGTGCCTAGCCGAGTCACTGGCCGTCTTGTCCAGCAGCGCCCAGCCAGCGTCGCGCTGGAAGCTTTGACGACCGGGGGGGCGCGGAGCGCCCCCCCCCCCCCCTCTCCCCCTAGCCATGCGGCCGGCACCTCAGACTGACACCGCCCGGTCCGAGACCCTCCAGTCGGCCGTCTCCGCGCACCGCCGTCCACAGCCACAGTCAGATCCGGCTGCCGACCGTCACACGTCACCAGAATCTTCCACTGGCGATCGCTCTAGACTCGCGGCGCTGACGGCAGCGGCGGCGGCGGGAAGGTCGGCAGCGTCGGGAAGGCCGGCGGCGTCGGCACACTCAGCCGCTGCAGTTTGCGGCGCAGGTAGTTGACACGGTGCGTCTTATCCTGGAACTCGTACCAGGGCACCTGCCGGTCACGGGATGATCGGTCAGCGCGGCGGAACACAGCGCCCACCCCAGCTGGCTACCGGCCGGACCAACCCGGCCCGCATATCTCACAGCGGCTAACCGCCCATCAGCAACTGACACATCTGGCAGTTGGACAGTTGGCTCTGCCGCACGTGGCCGCGCCGGACACGCACCTCGACGACGGCGTATCCGACGCGGCGCAGCTGGCGCAGGCGCATCAGGAAGTTGCCGACCGGGTGCTGGTAGTTGCGCGTGTAACAGCTGCGGCCGCCGACCACGATGCAGCACCAGAGGCCGGTGTCTGGCGGAGGCCGCTTCACCGAGAACGCCGGCTGTGAGAGGAAGGCGGCCGGCAGCGGCAGCGGCGCGCCGTCCTCGCCCAGTCGCACCACCACGTCTGTCGCCAGAATACGCGCGGTCAGAGACATCGCAGCGTCCGACACGAGGACAGATCAGACCACATCAGACAAAGGATAGCCTCTGCAAAGGGTCACACAAAGGCTAGCAAATATCAGACAGGTCAGACAGGAAGCATAACCCCTCCTGCCGACGGGCCAGGACACGCCAGGCACGCCATAATTGCCCGAGCGTCAGATCACACCAAAACGGACCCGTATGCCTGCGTGGCATGTACTCTGCACATGCCACGCAGGTCGGCATCTGCCAACACCTGGCCGGTGGGGAGCACCACCAGTCTCCCAGGCCCCGGCCAAACCGCGGCTCCCGAGCACGCCGACCGGCGCACAGACAGGGGCCGAGCTGGCGGCCGACCCGGCCGTACCGGGCGTGACGAAGTGGGGCAGCACGTGCATGATGGCCAGCCAGTCCTCGCTGCCGAGCAGCTCGAGCAGCGCCGCACGCACCGCCAGGAGGGTTGTCTCAGCAAATGTCAGCCGACTCATGCCCGGCCGCGGCAGACGCGCCATGTGCTTCTGTAACAGGCGGCGCGGGACCCGTCAGGTCATTAGACATGACTCAGGTCATTGGGGAGTACTCAGGTCATCAGGGCAGGACTCAGGTCATCAGAACAGGAGTCAGGTCATCGGGGCACGGCTCAGGTCATCAGAGCAGGGCTCACGTCATCAGGGCAGGACTCAGGTCATCAGGGCAGGATTCAGGTCATCAGGGCAGGACTCAGGTCATCAGGGCAGGACTCAGATCGTCAGGACAGAACTCAAGTCATCAGGGCAGGACTCAGATCATCAGAGCAGGACTCAGAGCATGGCGAAAACACCTGGTTAGGCACAGCCCAGGCCTCCGCGGGGGGTATATGGTCAGCAAAATCAGATCATACAATACCCGGTTATAGTATAGGGAAAATAGTCAGTTCCTGATGGAAATATCACCATGATGTTTCGCACCCCTGGTTTAGGGACACGAAAATAATTGAAAATTGTGTAAAAGATGACACTGCAGCTTTTAAGACTCATTCTTGATCTGCATAAGCCGTAACGGGTGTTTTTATCTTAACGAATCTGCCGAAACGGATCATACACAGTTCTCTCCCACAGGCACTGTTGCAAGCGTATAAAAATGACTGAGTTGAAAGTCAACGATGCCGGAACCTTGGCAAACATACTTTTGTTATCCAAGACGAAACTAAGCTCTATTCCTCGACCAGGAGGCAACAGTGAAGCTCTTGTTCGACCCAGCGAATTGCTAAGTCACACAATCAAGTCGGCGTTCGACAGTCACAACGTCGCTAGGGCATTCAGCAGTACACCGGAACACTCATCAGGACTGCTCTGAATGCCACTGGCACACCAGCGTCGTCTGGGTGGCACCGGGTCTCGACTGCTCGACTGCAATACTTGTCAGCCGCCGGCTTTTAAAGAGACGCGTTACAGAAATCCCTGTTGTTGTGGCGCCCCGATCAAGGCTGCTCTGGCCGGCTTACATGCAACGTTGCATACTCACATTTAGCTCATACAGACCACCGAAAAGCTTATTTTAGCAGGTCTGTTATGGTACATACTTGGACTGCTTTCGTGCAGAATGCTGGTATGCAGGTCTGTGCAAGCCCCTGGCTTATAGGAGTGATTTAATGGCTTCAGATATGTCATGTGATGCGCCAGCTGCACATCGCCGACTCCACAGCGGTACGGCCATCGGACACGGCCGATGTGTACAGTGCGCAGTGACAGCGATCCAAGCCGGAGGTCGGAGGCTCGCGGGCGACTGGCCTGGAGCCGACCGGCGGCGAGCACTCACCACCAGCTGGTTCTGCTGGTACCGCTGCGGCAGCTGCGACGTGAAGCCAGGCAGCTCCAGCTCCAGCGTGCAGCTCAGCGCTGTCAGCTCACGCTCCAGGCCTCGGTACGACGACAGCATGGCGTCTGTGGGCGGGGCGCGGCCGGCCGTCAGCCCGGGCCATGCTCGGCGCCGCGCGCCACTCGGCCGGCTGCCAGCTTGACCGGCTGCTCGAGCCGCCCGGCCGGCCGCCGAGACCGCGCGGCCGCTCCCAGTACGCGTCCGACGCGACTGAACAACACAACCTGCAGCGACCGGCTGGCACGGCCGGCCGACTCCACCGCCGTCCGCAGTCTACCCGCCCAGCAGCACGCCAACATTTCATCCCGCTGTAGCAGCGCGAACACTGAGTCGTCCGCGGCTCCCACGAAGCCAATCACAAATAGCCACTCTCCCGCCATACCCGGCACGCCTCCCCGCCCACCCCGCTCCGCTCCCGGGCGGCGGCGGCGGCGGCGCTCCCCACCGTCAATGCCGGCCACGAAGGCGGGGCTGACGACGGCGCCGATCAGGTCGGCCGGGTGCACGCCATGGAAGGCCAGGTACATGAGGCACGACATCAGACACTTGGGGTAGGAGCGCCTCTCGTCGGCGCGCCGCTCGGCGCGCAGCTCCGACACCACGTCACGGAAGAACACCTCGCCCGGATTGAAGTTGAACAGCATGGTGGTGAACAGCAGCCGCTCAATGTCCTGCCAGCCAGGTGCACGTGTGAGCAGCACACGCGTCACATGGAGCCCCCTGGGGGGGGGGGGGGGGGGGGGGCAGGAGTCCGATAAGCACTGGCGCACAGCACACCACTGTAACTCGGCGCAAACCGTGCTTATACGCATGGAATTTGACTTTTCTGGAGCTAACCGCTCGTTCACGGCCGGAAGCCATCCAAGGACAGCTCCGTACAGCCCTACACGGACTCGCGGGGGACTTGTTCTTCACGAATGATCCGCAGGAACCCAGAACACTTCGCAGGACCGGATGTCATATCAGGGCGAAAGCGTGCCACTCAGCAGCTGTGGGTCCGGCCTCCTCCTCCCCCCCCCCCCCCCCACCCTCCCACCCGCACGCCGTCTCCCGGGCCTAGAGACCAACCTGCCGCCAAACCCGCTTCAGCTGCGACAGCCGCCAGCGGCCGGCCAGAAGCGGGCGGGCGAGGGAGCCCTCACCTTGAGCCGGATGGTGGCCAGCTGGCCGTGCAGGTGGGCAGTGATGCGCACCACCGACGCCGGGTGGTGCACCAGCGCCTGCGTGCCCAGCAGCAGCAGGTGCAGCTGCACCATTGAGTTGAAGCCGTCCGCCAGCGGCAGCAGCCTGTCGTATACGCGCTCCAGCACCTGCGCGCGCCGCGCACACCCGTCACCACACGATCGGACGGGCCCAGTGGCAACCCAATCCCACCGACTGACCGTCACAGGGAGGGGAGGTGCGCAGAACGGACACTGACAAAACACTCGCAAAATGCATCAAAACGTCCGCTTGGCCGTATTACCCAATCCCACCGACTGACCGTCATAGGGAGGGGAGGTGCGCAGAACGGACACTGACAAAACACTCGCAAAATGCATCAAAACGTCCGCTTGGCCGTATTACCCAATCCCACCGACTGACCGTCACAAGGAGGGGAGGTGCGCAGAACGGACACTGACAAAACGCTCGCAAAATGCATCAAAACGTCCGCTTGGCCGTATTACCCAATCCCACCGACTGACCGTCACAGGGAGGGGAGGTGCGCAGAACGGACACTGACAAAACACTCGCACAATGCATCAAAACGTCCGCTTGGCCGTATTACCCAATCCCACCGACTGACCGTCACAGGGAGGGGAGGTGCACGGAACGGACACTGACAAAACACTCGCAACATGCATCAAAACGTCCGCTTGGCCGTATTACCCAATCCCACCGACTGACCGTCACAGGGAGGGGAGGTGCACAGAACGGACACTGACAAAACACTCGCAACATGCATCAAAACGTCCGCTTGGCCGTATTACCCGATCCCACCGACTGACCGTCACAGGGAGGGGAGGTGCACGGAACGGACACTGACAAAACACTCGCAACATGCATCAAAACGTCCGCTTGGCCGTATTTTTTAGTCGCGGCTCTTACCTGCCAGCGTTTGGCCGGCACGCTCAGCCTCAGCAGCTTAAGTATGGCGCACACCGTCTTGGGCTTGGCTGTCTCCACGCAGTGCAGCAGCTTGTAGACGATGGCGTCCACCAGCTCGTCCGATCGCAGAGGTGTGCGTGTCTTGAAGAAGCTCATACAGATGATGCCAAGCTCGTCCACGGACAGCATCGGCAGACACTCGAGGATCTTGCGCTCCAAGTCAAACTGCGAAGGGCAGCACGCCGATCAACAGCCGTCGCAGATCCGGACATCCCACCGTCGGAACAAGACGTGGTCATCAGATTCTGACACCTAACCATCAGAAGTCGCCCGAGTCATCAGATTTGGACGCCCATCAGCACCCGCCGGAGTCATCAGATCTGAACACCCTATCCTCAGCACTCGCCGGAGTCATCAGATCTAAACAACCTACCATCAGAATCCGACGGAGTCATCACATCTAAACACCCTACCATCAGAATCCGACGGAGTCATCAGATCTAGACACCCTATCATCAGAATCCGACGGAGTCATCAGATTCGGACACCAAATCATCGGCGCCCGCCGGAGTCATCGTCATCGGAGGTTGACCAGCGCGAGACATAGAACCTTGCACCATGTGAAATACGTCACCGCGGTCAGGTGCTCAGGGGACCGCTAGGCTTGATTGGTGCATTCTGCCATCTCCGGCCATCTGCCGTCTTGTCATGCTGGTGACGTCCTTAAGTCAAACAATTTCAGTTGGATGTAAACAGGGAATAGATCAGGGCTGCCAGGAGGCACATGGCGTTCCCTAAAGCGCAACGACAGATAGCAATATGGTTGAACTGTCAGCAGGTCAATGGGAGATATCGTGCAGCTGAAACATTTAGCGCGCCCTGCGCCGAACGACTGCCTCAGCTTCGTTGTCAGGGCACGGGGAGGACACTTGGCTCGCGCCTTTTGTTTCCCGGATTATTTTGCATCAACTGGCGGAGTGAATTGGACAGAAAGTGGACGGACGGACACAACATATTCTTTCAGCCCAACTACGACTGTATGGAAAAATGAGCGAATAACTTGGAGCAGCATGATGCTTCAAACAAGCCTGAGCATCAATTCCGTTGAATCCGACAGAGGTTTTATGCCAGCTATTCCCCGTTGGTAGCATTTCAACAGCAGAGATAAATATCGCTGGCCAGTGCAGCGATTTTCCGTTGACAGGGGCAACAGCACAAAGTCCACGTCGTCAGGAGACTGTCGGCACGGCGGCTCCCGGTCCCACTGAAGGTTGCGTCACCCCTGTTTGCGCGATCGCGTCAGCGTTGTGCCCGGTCACCAGCCGCATCAGACGACCGGGCCGACAGCGGCGCCGGCTTCCCAGCCGCTCGTGTATCAGACAGGTGGCGGCCGATACCAGCCGGCATCAGCTGATCGTCCTGACGCTATCAGCCAGCCCCAGGCAGGCAAACCGAGCCCGTCCCCGAACATCAGCCCAGCGCAGCGCGACGCGCTGAACACCGTATCGTGGCGTTACGCCCATGAATGCTGAGCAGAGGAGAACTATTCCGCACTGCGAGGCTTGACGTTACCTGGTTGTGTAAACACACCATCCACGCATGTGCAGGCTGCGAACAAGTCATGTGCATGCACATGAAACAGGGGTGCACGCGGGCAGCGCAAGCCTCGGTCGCCTCTTGGGTAGTGACAAGAAAATGTTCGAAACTACGGGGGACGGTGAGAAGAAATCCCCAGTCAAACTGGTTATCACGCATCTGTAATTGAAGACATTTACCAAGCACCTATGCATTATGCATAAACACATTTGAAGATAACCTGACACCAGCTTATCCCCCGGGGAACGGTGAAACTGAGCATGCTTGGTTTAGGCTGCGGTCTTTAAATTACTCCCGCTATATTTCAACGTATTTTTTTTCTCACGATTTTCACATACCAACCCTCTTTTCTACCCACCCAATTTCAATCGACTTTGAACGGGAGACTGGGTAGATACTCATGTACCTAGACAAAACAAAAGTCAAAAGCGCAAACTATCACACAGCACTGCATCAGCACCGCCTGGCGGAGAGCAATGACATCACCGATACGGGATTACGATCCGCTGGGATTATCTCCGATCGCTTTCCCAAGTGAGCGCCTTCCCTGTTTACTAACCAGACCACATGCTTAACAAGGAACATGCACCCAGTCAGCCGGCCGCCGGCGAGTCAGCCTCCACAGAACGGCGGTCAGAGTGGCCCGATGTGGCCAAGACGCGCCGGCCGGCCAGCCCGAGCAGTGTCGTACCCGGGAGCAGAGAGTCCCGCGACACCGCGCTCGGGCCACCGCCAGTCCAGCCACGGCAGACGGAGGGGCGCGGGCGTGTCCACCGCCCCCCCCCCCCCCCCCGGCGCCCAACTCGCTCGCGCGGCGCCCAGGCGACAGATCCCAACCGCTGAGGAGCCGTCTTCGACGACACAGCCCCTACCGGTTACAGCTTTGTCAGCGTTGACTCCGCATGATCAAGCTTTTGGGCCATGTCCCACCAAAACAAAAGCAACCAGAGCGTAATTTGTGCAATGACACAATCCTTTATCGCAGAACCTAAACACTGCATCTGCACGCGTAAACCACAAGTCAACGAATGTTAAGTTGGTACCGGTAGGCAGCTTAAATGGTTAATTTACTTGAATACTGCCTGGGATATAATGATATTTACTTCCAACTTGAACACTTTATTTAATTCAAGTACTCTATGAAACGATTATTACAATTAAACTTCACTTCGTGGCGTTTTTTTTCTTTTTTTTTTTTGCTCATCATTCAGGCACCTCTCGGAGGGAAACGTGGGAATGATGCCACGTACCACTCGCCTATGTTTGTGTGCATCTGGCACGTCATTCCCGTCATATTATTCATCTATGCGCATCCCAAAATTCAGTCTTCCAGAATGATACCTCTCAAAACTGGACACAACATTATGCCCTGAAAATAATGGATTTTCCAGCCACACTTTTTATTTTTGGATAGCCGATTTCTTCCGCATACAAGCTAAGTCGTGGCAAGTGCGTAATGTACTCTGTTCTTCGGTCTTTTAGTTTGTTTAGTTTTAGTGTTTTAGTTTGTTATAACATTTGTTTGTTGTTATACGTCGCGTGGTGGTGACAACACTGAGCGAGCGTGCGAGAGGACGAGAGAGTAAAAGGGAGACATAGAGGGAGAGGGAGAGGGAGAGGGAGAGATGGAGACAGGGGGAGGGGCAGGGCGGAGGGGTAGGAAGAGAGGATGGGGAGGGAAAGAGGAAGGGGAACAGGGAGGGAGAAAGAGAGACGGTATAAATAGTTGGCGGCTATGGATAGTGTGTGGTGACATGAAAGTGAGTGTTGAGTAAATAGTGACCTATAATAAAGAAGGGATTTTCTCAAGGTCGTACACAGGTGTACAGTATCTATTTGCCACATCTCACATTCAGTCGTGCCGAGTGTCATGCTGCCCAGCCTCGCTACAACGGAGCGGCGGCGTTTTCATTTGCATCACGCCTCGCATAATGCTTCAATTATATACGCATGGAATCGTAGAAGCTCAGACTTCTTTGGGCTATCAACGGCACACACCAACCAGCAGAACCATCAGAACTCGGGTACGTTTTGGCGACAACGAGCTTCCGAATCGACAATCTGACCCGATTATCATTTCGCGCCACAAACCACTGACTGGCGAGTGGCCGGTTCGAGCAGTGAGCCCGCCCCGCCGGCACCCACCTGCTTCACGGAGCCCAGGCGACGCGACAGGTTGACGAAGAACAGGTACTGCACGAGTTGGGCCGGTGTCAGCTGGCGCAGCTGGCGTCCCAGCCGCTCTAGCATGAGGCCGCTGTAGCGGGTCAGCCGGCTGACCTGCAGCCGGTACCACAGGTCGGCCACCAGCAGCGTGCGGTCAGCGTCCCAGCGTGCCAGCCGGCGGCAGCACTCGACGTCAAGCGCCTGCCAGAGCCGGCGGAAGCTGAGCGCGTCCAGCTGCGAGCTCGGCGGCCACGACAGCAGCGCCGCCAGCAGGCGCACGATCTGGTCATCCGAGTACTGGCTGCAGCGCGCCGCCAGCGCTCCGTCCGTCTCCGGCGCGCCGTCTTCAGGCAGCGCTGCCGGCCCGGGAGACACGCTGAGGCGACTGAGGGCGCTGACCAGCGAGTGGGCCGCCTGGGCGCCCCAGCCGGCCGGCCGGCCCGGCGCCGCCGCCTCGCCGGCTGCCCGCTCCTCGCCCAGCACGTGGTAGTGGAGCGTGCGGCGGTACGCCGGCAGGCCGGACATCACCTCGTGCGCGAACTCGTTCTCGCCCTCACGGAACTTCTTGCCCGGCGGCAAGTAAGTGGAGAGGCAACGGTGCTGGGCGGGGGGCGCCAGCGGCGGCGGCGGCACGCATGTGAAGAGCGGTAACAGCGGGCTGACGGCCGGGTGCGCCGGCGCCGACCGATCCGAGCTGTCCGGCACGACCGAGTTGGGTCGCACATAGCGCGCCGAGTTGAAGAACTGTCGCGAGAGCTGCGCCGCCGACAACCACGCACGGTGGGACGCCATGGCTGGGCAGGCTCAATGGCCGGAGCTGAAACGACAGAAACAAGCCGCACGCCGTGATGCCGTAAGCATGTGGGCTTGACTGGATACACAGCCGTGTGTGTTGTGTTAACCCTGACTCCCACCGTCTGATCGTAAAACCACAGTTCAATGACAGCATCTGGTTTTGAGCTTAAACAGCCATCTTGAAGATGCTTCGCTGCAGTTCACAGCCATGCTCTTCTTAAAACCTATACCCCTCTAGTTTCTGAGCTACACACCGCGAAATGTACAGACTATTTCAAGATCACCCACACATGCATGACAGCATGCCATTCAAATTCTGCGATTTCATTAACCATGTGGGGATCAAGGCCAATGAAAATATAATTGAGTAGTTCATATCAAACGCTTGTGAGCACAATTTCCAGACATAACGGCCGTCAACTGGCTATTGTCAATTGGCTCTCAATCAATGCTGCGCACGGTACGGTGTCGTAATCAAACAATGGCGTATTCAGAAGCATACTTACCAACCAGAGCAACTTTGCTGTCTAGAGCGGTCTCTTCAGCTTAAAAGTATACCAAAAGTTATAAATGAGCTTATTTCATCATATCTGTTGATTCTTTCAATATCTCCGACTGTAAAACGCTCCTTTTCACGCGCCACAATACTCGGCACGGATTCCTGACCTTATGCCCCCGACCTTGTCGACCCTACACCGGCCGACCCCCGTTTTGACTCTAAACTGCCCAGCGGTCAGCATGACCCAGAAAAAAAAAACACTCAGTGAGGAGCGCAAAAGTATACTGCTTCCAATGTAAAACAATTGTATGCCAAAAATATGTTCAGACTGGGCATGTTTGCAACCTTCTGTGATCCAATTGTAGCATGCATAGCCAATGGGCCTGGATGATGCCCCCAAAATCCTAGAAAAGGCTTAGAGGGCCATATTCGTGAACTTGGACCGTCAGAACTTCCTTTGTGGCGCAAAACCACAAGTTTCCATTGCTTCCAGTGCATCTTCGTCTCTGTATCCTATAGTGGAATCCATGATTCCTTCATTGTGATGACAAGGCTTAAAAAATTGCCAGGGTCAGCCAGATGACATCCTAGAAGTGGCTGGCATGCGTCAGTTAGCAGCTCTGCCTTTGATTCATTCAGTTGATAGGGCACCCATTTTCAAGATTTCATCCGAACCGTTTGATCGGATGGATTTCTGGGATCAGAGCTGACGCTATGCGGTGCTTGTTGTGTGAACCTTACCCATAACACCTGGCCATGCATGCCATGTAGGCGGTAGAATAAGGCGGCGAAAGTTTAACGTGCCACCATGCTCGGCACGGTTCGTCCCACCGTCTGACGTCACCTGACCTTCAGTGCGACCGTTGCCACCGGCCGCAGGTCACACTTGTCAAGGCCAAATAGCAAACGTCTAAGGTGACTCGAAACTTACCCGCCACGGGCGGGCAGATCGACATGCAGGCGCTCTAACCAACTGACCTAATGAGGTGGACATCACCCTGAATGAAGACCCAGGTCGGGGAGGGGCGACGCATATTGCCTTAGCCTTCATCACTGCAAGGTTGTCAGTCATCATGTGACAAACAGTTCTAAGGAAGAGGCAAAGATGCCCAGCTATCCCATCAGTGGTGATTTTTCTGTCATCTTTGACAAAGGCTTTTCCGCAGGCAGCATCCTCGGTGGTTAATGGGGTCCAAGGCTGCCCAGCACGCCACAGGTCACTGTGGCCCTCTCTTTCGGCTTCAAACTTGCCCACCCACTCTCAGACTGGACCACCACTCAGAGTGGTGTTACTGCAGACTGACAGAAGTTCTTGTCTGAATCTCACATGCAGGCTGTCCTTTCGCAGACAGAAATTTGATAACTGAACACTGCTCCAAAGCAGAAAACGTAGTCACCATGACATCCAACGCAACAGTATAAAAAAGATTAATTGTGACATCTAGTACATCAGTAAAAACTGTGACTTAATGGATATGAAGGGTTGACCTGTAGGGGTATAAATTTATGGCTTTTATTAGTCATGGATAGCACATGATCACCATCAAGAATAGTGCACACAGACAAGTTTTACTTAAGCAATGTTTAAAAAGCAGCCATTATTTTTGAACTGCACCTCACTCCTAGGTCTTTGATTTCAGCAGTGGCATATCTCCACAGGTGACAAAACAAACTGTGGGAGGGGTAAGTGGACATAGAAAAAGGGCAAATGAATGGATGGAATATGGCCTATGATTACCATGTTGAGCACTATTTGGCCCATCAATTATGTGTGAGGTATATATGGTTTTAATACTGTTTTATGTATATTTGAGAGTCCGCAAAATCAGATACTTATCACAACACTGACGCCGCAATAAATGTTCATGGTGCAAATACAATGTTCATCTTTTGTGCTTGCTGTTTAGTCATTACAAAGCTACATGGCACAGTATGTGTTGGGTCTCTTTTCAGCCTATTTCTACAACATGAGCATGGGCAGTTAGTTTTACCTCACATTTTCTGTGGACTACCCTACCAACCTAGTATGCCTTAGTGCAAGAATGCACTGATTCTGGCACATGTGCCAAAGTGGAAAAACAAACTGAAACTTAGTCTGCACTAAACTGTGCTGAGTTTTCAAAATAATTTTGCTTTGAAACAACTTTTGGGAGTTGTATTTCAAATCACTTCTATGATGCTTACTCCTTGAAACCATTGCCTCTCTATATGCTGCAATTTGTTGCAAATATGAGTCTGCATGGGCTAAAATATTGCTGGAATACTACTGGGCCAAAAAGCACACCACACAACTTAAGTGTAGCTGAGCACTTCTGGTCTGGACAGTATCTATCTTACAAAGGGCAGTATATGACCCACTGCTTGAAAATATTATATGCTTGATTGGGGGTGAATTTTATCTCCTCCACAGGTTTCTGGATGGTGCAGCATAGCTGCACCAAATTTTGCATAGCTATAAACAATTGAATAGCTGATCACATGATTAGATGCATCCTGTCAGGTTGCTGACTTACAGGAGGTCGAAGTCAGGTTGTGGATTCAGCAAAAACAATTTCTATGGAATTGTTCAACCTGATGCAATGACAGAATGTTAGATTGAGCCATACATCTGATAAATTCCAAGGATACAAAACAATTGAATGAACAAATTCCATCAACCTATGGTCAGGTATGAAGGTCAGATCAAGGCCAAAACCAACCTGATAATCACTTTATAGCTTACTGTATGGGATTTCTGGCACTGATATCAAATTCAATGATTACAAGAACTGTACTACATATCTTTCATGGGCATCTTAAAGGCCAAAATATGTCACTGACCTCAATGACCCAGGCCAATATTTTGTTTAATTTTTTCAGAACATGCTGCCTACAGTGATCTGCAAAGTTTATTTAAATGTAAACCTCAAAGCAGTCTTGTATGATTTTGGTCCCTAGCACTCTTAGTTTCTGAGATCTCAGGAGGAGGTCAAATTGCCCTCCCAAACCCACCTGAGTGAAGGGAATTTGACCAGCCACCTGGGCACATGTCACAATGTCTCAGAATGAAATAATTTAGCCAAAATCCTAACTTAAAACTATCAAAGTTCCTAAATCTGTAAAACTAGATCAAATGAGGTGACCATTGAATGGCATCCAAACATCTAAAAGGACACACAACTAGCTTTTATCAAAGTTTAAACTGACAATGACTTATTTGAGAGCACTTTAGACCAGGCAACTGACCGATGACTTACCCCACAAATCATAGTACAAACAATTGATATAAAATGGAAGAAACATCGAATGGCTCAATCCACCAGCTTGTCAGAACATTCAAGCATGACCTGTCCTTCTCTTGTTACTTACAGTGGTCTCATACACACCTGAAGCCTATGGGATGAAAACATCCCTAAATGGAACACACCAACCAGCTGCTCCTGACATTATGAGATATGCACCAAATTCCAAACTCTGTTATTATTCACAATCATTGTGATACTCTCTTACTGATTTGCATAAAACATGTCAGATATACCAAAGGCTCAATATTACATTCAAATGTCAGCAACTGCAAATAACTCAAAAGCACTAATCTGTCTAAAAACAAGTTATGTAAAGACAGCAAATGTTATTTCATTGTCTACAATTACATAATTTGTGCCTGCACCTGACCGAAAATTTTATTCATGGAGCATGACTAACCCCAAGAAAAGGAGAAAGACTAGAAACACAATCTAAGCCTTATTAAAATGAGGAAGTTATGAGCAGCATCTCGCTACGCGACACCTTATCCTTATCCTCCTGTCCGTTCACTTACAGAATTGACCCAGCCCACCCACCGATGAGATCATCAAAACCTGCGGTTCTAGGATTTAGGTCCAAACCGAAATGTCGTATCAGGACGCAGCCATGTACATACACAATACCTTTTGCTAAAAGTAGACGGGTCTTGAAGAAGCTTGCCACACCAATAGCAATCACAATCTATGCGGATGGTAGACGCGATGCAATACGAACCATGAGCAGCCCATCTCGGAGTTGATTGGTTACTAGCCAGCCGCCCGAGTCATTCCAGCTGACGGTAATAAGGGTAGCAAACGGTAGACAGCATTGAAAGAAGACCAGCGGGTTTATAATATGACGCAATCGCGGTCTCAGGCTGCGATAAAATCACCTAGTGATGCTGCACGTTTGTGTTATTTTCTTAGTGTCTGGTCATTGCCATAGCCTACAATTTTTTTCTTAGTTTTTATTCTCCATGTGATGGCAAGTCATTTCAATACATTCTCGAGAATATTTAGTACGTATCTTTGCTAAGAGGAGAAGCGGTGTTTAGTACCGATTCGTACAACACATCCCCGAGAATATTTAGTACGTATCGTTGCTAAGAGGGAAACGGTGTTTAGTACCGATGCGTTTCGTACGCTTAAATACTAAACAGAGTAGCCCGGTAAGCATATATTTTTCGTACAAGCGTATCCTAGCAACCGCTAACAGCGGTGTTAGAAGTCGTGCTGAGCAAAATAGCCCAGCTATCAATGTTCTGGTAAAAAATGTTTTGTCTTACCAAATGTCAGAGGTGATGAGAAATAGATTTATAACATTATTTTATATATACGTTTATATTTACTGTAGCTCAACAACTAGCTTTCAAGAACAGCAAGAAACAAGAATTTGGAGCAGGGAAGCTGAGGCCACGAAAACCTACATTGTCGATCATATGTTGGATGAAAGCAATGGAAATGCAGCAAAACTTCCCCAAATATTTTGTGTTTGCTTCTTTCTTTTATTTCTATGCATTCTTTTTTGTAAGCAGTTTATACGTCAACCGAGCCGTCCAATGGTCATAAGATCGCCACGTGGTTCAGGGCCTTAAGATCGCATTTCGTTGAGGGCCTCGACTTCTCGGGCCGCGGACAAATCGCAGCTGAGCCAACGATCTTATGCTCCCCTCTTCTATTTCTCCCACTTCCACCTTACTCGGCCGTAAAGACGTGGATCCCTACAAAAAAAACACGCCATGCTGATGAAAATCCGACAGAATGCAGTCCTTGAAGGATTTTGGACGATGCAGTATCTTCGATCCCATATCCAATTTCCGACTCGCTTTTGCCACTCAATCCTCAGATACCAAAGGCAAACATAAAAGCATAGGAACCTAAATACACTCTTATAAATGTACCTAAGGTACCCACATAAAGAGAGAATGGGTGCGGCTAGTCCTTTTTTCATTTCCTCACCTCTCAAGAGCATTTATAATTTCTGCTTAAGACGACATGAAGAAGAATACCACCACAAGAAGAACTTGATATTTGTTCAGGTCTAGCGCATTACTGACGTAATTGCTTGATGACACGGATAAAACCGTTCGATAGCCTTCGATAAAACCATGTGTTGATATGAACTAGGTTCATAGACCTTCTGGTGCATATCAAGTGGTTGAAATTGCTTGTGCGTAGTCATGCTGCTCCCCATTTGAAACACCTTCAAAGCTTTACCTCACGTCTAGAGCGGCCTTTCGACAGGGCTGTTTAACGTTGGAATGACAGTGTCCTTGGCGGTTTGTATGTACCCAAATTGTATGAGGAATAAATGAGGTAAATGTGCGAATGAATACACATGCACATTTTTATTGATCTTGTGTGGTTAGGCCAGACTTGTCAGCCAATTTTCTATTAAAAGCAGTCATTGTTTCCGCCCCTGAGTGTCGTGGATCTCTTCTTTGGCACCACTAAGATTGGGTTTGTTAGATGCATGTGTGATGATATACTGAAATTAGATACTGAAAATGAGAAACAGGACTCTAGCACTGTTCCGGTGTATTTAGTTCCTGAGTAAAGTTGAGTGCTGCGTAAAGACCAAATGTGTAAAGACCATTTAGCATAACATATCTGACAGTTTGGATCACCCTGCATGACCAGGTGATTTTCAGTTACAGTCGTTGTCAGAGTTGGCATCAGAATTAGCTTTGATATTCAATAAATATGCTTAATTTACCAACGGCTTTGTCAATCGAAAATGAGTCTTCTCGGTTTGTCAACTAGGTAGTGCTGCAAACTGGGGTTTGGAAACAATGTGCAAATTAACATCAATCTTTGTGTCTTCCATTTAATTGAAAAGACAGAATTAAGATTGTCAGAATGTTGCTGACTTTCTTCACAGGTTGGCATAATGCAAGATGTTTCGCCTGCAACAAAGGCATAGTTTTGGAAGAATATATCTGTTGTGTCTCCAATCTGTTTATTAATGTTAACGTGAGTTCCATTTACAAAGCATGGACAACCAAACGCACGGCACGGCGGCTCCGCCGGGCCGACTGCCTCCCAACGCCCGACAGTGGCGCCACTCGCGATGCGCCCATGAACTACAACCACGATGTCGAGGCTACGATACAACACCCTCCGCCCCCATACTGGAGCTTCCCTACAGCCTGAAACGCAGCGGAGGTCGGATGGTGCGCGCTGATCGGCGCGGCTGCGTCTCGTGACGCGGCGCGCTGGCCGTGCGTGCCTGCCCCGTCCGCAGGGGCGGCGCGCTGACGGCGCGCGGCTGCTCCGTCTGCTGGTACTCGGCGTCCGGCCCGTCAGGAGCTCGGTTCTGTTGAGCTGATTCCGGCTCCGTGTTGGTCTGGTCGCGACCACCTGCCTCCTCCCTGGCCGGTGCCGGTCGCTCTTCCTCCTCCTCTGCTCTCTCCCCGAGAGAGCTGTGAGCCTCCGGGATCTGATGCTGCTGCGGCGCCGCGCGGTATGCCATCAGAAACGTGCACAGCCGGCGAGACAGGGAGCCCCCGTCCCTCAGCGCCGCCTTGAGGCCGTTCTTAACGGTCTGAACCACTCGTTCGGCAGCCCCATTGCTGCTCGGGTGGTATGGTGCTACTCTGACGTGTCGTACACCGTTCTCACTCAAGAATTCCGCGAACTGTGACGCTGTGAACTGAGGTCCGTTATCGGAGACAAGCTGCCGTGGTATACCGAAACGAGCGAACATGGCTCACAGCTCCCGGACCGTGCTCTCTGTGCCCGTGTCTCTCATCGGACACACCTCCAGCCATTTGCTGAAACTGTCACGTACCACGAGGAAGCGGGAGCCCTGAAACGGCCCGGCAAAATCCACATGGATTCGTCCCCACGGGCCGCCAGTCGGCTCCCAGGTATGCAGCGCGCTCCGTGGCGGGGCTCCTCGCTTTTCTACACATGCGGTACAATCCCGCGCCAGTGCCTCCAGTTCTGTGTCCATTCCCGGCCACCACACGTACCGGCGCGCCACTCCTTTCATCTTGGCGCTGCCGAGGTGTCCGGTGTGCAGCTCATGCAGCACTCGCGACCGCAGCCTCTGGGGTATTACCGCTCTGCCTCCCCACAGTACTACGCCGTGGTCTGTGGAAAGCTCCGCCCCCCGGTGTCGGAACGGCGCCAACTCCGGCTCCGTTTCTGTCGGCCGTCCAGTGTCTTATATACATAAGCACCTCCGCCAGCAGCGGGTCGCGCCGGGTGGCGTTTTCGATCTCGCGGGCTGTCAGCAGCGCCCCCGCGCCGTCCATGAACAACAAGTGGACTCCCGCCACCTCCCTGTCCGCCTCCGCCCGCTCGTTTCCGCTGCACGGCAGCGCCATCCGCGATAGACTGTCCGCGAGCGCCATGTCTGCCGTTCTGCGTATCTCTACGCTGTACTGGTATGCTGCCAGTTCCATGGCGATCCGCTGCAGACGTGCCGCGGTCAGACCGGGGAGGTCGCGCTCGGGGCTCAGGATCCGGGACGGAGCCCGATTGTCCACATTGTCGAATTGCCGATCGCCCGATTGTCGAACACTGTCTCGTGCGCCTTGACGACCGACTCCAGCGTCGTCTTCGCGCCAGACTCCTGCGTGGTTCTCCCGTCAGCGTCCCCCGGCCGGCCGACCACGCTAACCACTCGCCAGTTTAGTCGGAGCTGGCGCAGCCAGTCTCGTCCCAGCAGCGGCGCGCTCCCCTGTCGGTCACATATCACCAGTCGCAGTGACCGGGCCTGGCCTGCGTGTTCCACCTCCACTGTTGCCTCTCCGTGGAGGGGCACCGTCTGGCCGGTGTAGGACTGCAGACGTAGCTCCGATGCCCGCATACGCAGTCCCGGGATCTTGACATCTCTGCCGACGATTGTCACCGGCGAGCCGGTGTCGATCATCATCATGATGTCTTGACTGTTGATCCTCACTGTGATGAGTGGCAGGCCATCCCTCTCGCTCGGGATGTTGATTTGCAGGAGAATGTCCTCGAGGCGCCGTGGCACACCTCCTTCAGTCTCAGTCACATGGTCCACTGTGCGGCGCTGTAGGTGGGCGTCCGACCCACACCGGAAACAGCGTCGGACGGGCGGGGGACGGCGGGTCTGTCCCTGCTGCCGCCGCTCCTCACGCCGTCCATTATCCCCGGACGATGGCCGGTCGGCAGCGCCACGCTCCTGCACCCCGACCGGGCAGTCCCCCTTCCAATGCTGTCTGGATCCGCACCGGAAACACTGGCCTCGCTGTGGCCGTTGTGGCCGGTCCGCCCGCACTGCATTCACGGCCGTCCCCTCACAGTCGACTCCTGTGACTGCCGGCTGAGTCTCTCTCAGCTGGACGCTCAGCTGACGCATGTCTCGGTACGCCCGCACTGTCTGCCGGACGTTCGCGAGCGTCAGCCCGTCTCCTTTGGCCGCCGCCTCCTGCAGTAGCTTTTCTCTCAGCCTGGGGCTGCTTCCGACGACACACCGGCCCGAACTTCCCTGTCCAACTCAGCCACTGTATAGCCGCATTTCTGTGCCTGAATCCGGAGTCGCCCGAGGAACTGTTCGAATTCCTCACCACCTTGCATTTTCATTTGGTGGTATGCAGCTCGCTCAGTCACAGCACTTTTGACCGGCGACAGGTACGCCGTGAGCTTCTTCTTCAGTTTTTTTCTCAAAGTTATCTCCCGTCGCGTCTTCGTCCGGCAGCGTCTCGCTGAGATCTGCGACGTCCGGCCCAACCAGATGGAGGAGCACTGCACACTTCTGATTGGTATCAGTTATGTTCACGGCCACCAAATACCGCTCTATGCTTCTCACCCACCTTTGAAAGTCCTCCCCTGTATGATAGGGTGCCACCGTGGGCAGATGCATTCCCGGCAGCGCCATCCCTTCAGCTTTACCACGTCCCGATCAGCTGTTCGATCCGGCGCACTGATCTCAGCTGTTTTCCCACGGTCCGATCAGCTGTTTTGTCTCGCGCACGGCACTCAGTCGTTCCCACGCTCCGACCAGCTGGCTCGCGCCCGGCCGCCCAGTCGGCCGGCTCGACTCCTCTCCGGCCGATCAGCTGATGCCGTGCTGACTCGCGAGTTACGCCACCGCTGGCTACCACAGCGCTTCTGTCGGCGAGCTGCCGAACTGCGCTTCCGGAAGTCGTTGACCCGACGACGCAGCGCCTCTGCCGGGCCCCCGATGAACTAACGTCCAAAATGGCGGCACGCCGCTACGGCAAAACCACGTGCCAGTCTTGGGGCCTATGTGGCAACTGATGCCCCTGAACCTGTCCCAGGGCTATCGACCCCATCACTGTCCTGCCCCTGACACACTGTGACAATAAATGGATGACACGACACTGCCCTGTTCCGTCGACCGAGTCAGAAAACTCCCGAAGCCCGTCGATTGATCACCTGCGTTTTCAAACACTGCTGCCATCGGCTCCACGCGCCCTGCCAGCCCTCGCAGTTCCACACGTCCTGTCAGTCCTCGGCTCCACGTGCCCTACCAGCCCTCGCAGTCCCACGCGTCCTGCCGGTCCTCAGCTCCACGTGCC
>NW_023596921.1:46302659-46360449 GCF_011947565.3 Pollicipes pollicipes | reverse complement strand
TGAAGGCAGTGTTTAGATCCTGAAATGCCACTAACTTGTGTACGTGGATGTGATGCCTTGAGGTAATCCTACCGCATATAGTCCAGGGATGACAAGTTGGGCCAGTGAAAAGCCCACAATACGGCTGACGTGGCCTTCCGATAAAATATTCCGCCAACCAGTCTAGTAAGACTCGTAACGTGTGCGGTGTCTCCCTGTCTTGTAGGAGCCATCTTTGTCCTGATCGATCCCGAGAAGTTGTCCCACGACCCCCAAAAGGGCAGCAGAGCGGTAGCGATGTAGTGCCTCGAGGTGGTGTTGATGGGATCTCGTTCACCGCTGAGAATAATATTGTGTGGAGCCAAGACTGACGAGTGTGAAATCACGAATGATTAGCCTTGTTTTTTTACCATGTTTTCCATTGCGGGCAATAAAATCCCACCACACTCCTGATTGCATCAGTGGGTTGCGAATCGCAATACAATCATGCGACAAACATGTTTTTATTTTCTACAGTGAGGGCACCAGTCGCACCAAACCCATAGCAGACGTAGTACGCCACAACACCAGGCTGCACGAATTGAGCAACTTTGAGCAAGCATCTAACTGAAAGGCTTAAGAAAAGCAGCCCAAATTTTCAAAACTTCACTCTGATTTCGTTGGCAAGTAGTTAGATGGGTCCTTTTCATAAATACCACAGCACACTGTACTTGGCCGTTATTGCGAAGGTGTGGTGCACTCAACCATTATTGGTTTCCACACAAAAAGCTATATCTCACAAACCACAATCAATGTTCATAATTAATCAGATGCATGAGAAATCACAGAAGCGGCTTGGCGAATGCTGCGGGCTGGAACACGCACGGAATGATCTATAAGGACGTATATTTCAGCTGAAACCCTATACAAATGTCAAACACTTCTTTTTAAGTTTCATACTGAGGTCTCGTGAGCGTGAAGAGAAGCAGGACTGAGAGCTGAACACCAAAGCCAACACATCTCAGGCGGAAAATATCCTAAGAAAGCTACAACGGTGTGTGTCCAATGTACCGAAGGAATCTGTAGGGGTTTACATGACTTCGCCATTGATGCGATCAGTGTGATGAGACGCTGATATGGGGCTTGGTTGTATGAGTTGGATGCCAAAACGGGAAAGTAATTCGTTTGGTTATAGCTCTCTCAATCTAGCGTTTGCAGCCACTGACCTTCACCCATGTCATTAAGCTGCCTAAAGCGGCGAAGTGGCCGCAGTGTATCTCGTACTTTATCCTTAGCGTTTACGTTCGTGCTGTTGTAATACATAATTTTAAGCCCTGGTTAAATTTGCATAGATGTATATATATATATATATATATATATATATATATATATATATATATATATATAAATATATTTACACACACATTTCCCCGTTTCGTGACGCCATTTGTAGGGTATCCCAGAACAAACTTAATCAACTGTTTCCTGGACAGGGACAATTAATGCACCAATCATACCGCAGCGAACATTTTACATCCTTGGGCACCACGCTTCACGCTCGCGACTCAAAAACGAGCGCCGACCAAATTGCCCCAAGCGTGGAAAATGGAGGTGATAGTTTACCGTTGTCTATGTGCAACGGAAGGACATATTGCAGGGCCTGGTGGCGTGGTGAGGAGGCGGAGCAGCTTGAAGTCCTTGTGGACATGCACTAATGTGTACGTGAGTGGTTTGTAGGTCACGCTCTTCGAGCAGCTCTTACACCCGGAGTCGTTTGAGACCGATCATCGTGTCGGTTCATCTATCGCAGCATCCAAGGTCCCTGACAATGCGGGACAAGTGTCTTACTCATGCAGTCAGGAGTGTGGTGGGATTTCATTGCCCGCAATGGAAAACATGATAAAAAACAAGGTTAATCATTCATGATTTCACACTCGTCAGTCTTGGCTCCGCACAACTATTATTATCAGCCGGTGAACGAGAGCCCGTCAACATCACCTCAAAGCACCACATCGCTCTGATACCCTTTTGGGGGTCAAGGGACAACTTCACGGGATCGATAAGGACAAAGATGGCTGCCTACAGGACAGGGAGACATCGCACACGCTACGAGTCTTACTAGACTGGATGGCGGACTATTTTGTTAGAAGGCCGCGTCAGCCATATTGTGGGCTTCTCACTGGCCCAACTTGTCGTCCCTGGACTATATGCGGTAGGATTACATCAAGGCATCACATCCACGTACACAAGCTAGTGACCTTTCAGGGTCTCAGCACTGCCTTCATGCTTGAGATGAGACAGGTCATCGTCAACAATATCGAACGCACGGTTACTTGATCTAGCGGAAGGTTGAACATCTGTAGCAGGTTTGGATGGCTTGCAGCCGGAAGCCCATTGTATCTCGCATTCAGCATTCGGGATTCATCTGAATTCAGGGATGTATTCAGTGGTCCCGATCTGATGGATATTGAATCACTAATGGTTGTCACTGTCACTAATAATTTGCGACTTGATTGCCAGTCTAATGCCAAAATAGTCATGATTCTGCGATAAACACACGTGCCACTGATAAGCAAAACTGAAGTGAAGTTTCATCTTGGCTTCCTCACCAATGCCCCACATATGGCCGTCTCCGAGGAGGTCACTCGACGACACCTTGTCCCGGCGTCGAGTCCCGCTCTCCCGTTACCGAGCGCGAGGAACGGCCACGTTCGTCGGAAAGATTGTGTGCGAAATGTGCTAGTTGCAATAAAAAATTGCGGTGGGACAATTTTGACTAACGACGTGGGCGATGTCCAGAACACCGGGACTAGGGTGGTGTCGGTTTGATGGTGTGTTGACCACTCGCCTCGCTCTTACCGTTTACGCGGCAGCCATTGGCGGGTGAGCAGCGTGCTGGCCTTCGAGCTGTGCGCGTGCCGGGTGTGAGACTGAATGCCTTCTCTCGGATCAAAACCAGGCGTGCGATGGCCGGGAATCGAACCCGGGTCAACTGCTTGGAAGGCAGCTATGCTCACCACTATACCACCATCGCTTGCGATCGTTGCAAATGCTACATATAATGCTGCACCATTATTTGGTTTTCCTTAAAAAGTGAAAGTGGGGCAGTGAGTATCAGGCGTAGTTATTATAGGTCGGTCCGTCGGTCGACGTTTGACGAAATGACGTTTACAATGCAACCATATACCTCCCAATCACATGAAAGTACGTCCTGGTATGCAAAGGACGTCTTGAATGTCTCGAGAGGACGCCGAATAGACGTTTTGATGTCACATCAAAAACAAATCCTTAAATCCCGCGTGAAAAGATGTCTGGAATGCACCTAAATGACTCTGAAAGTGGCGTTATGTGTCGTACACTATCCTTTGATGACAGCCTCTTGCTATTGCGTCTTAAAATTGCTCCAGTCTAGAACGCTACGTTACGTTGGAGAGAACGGTCCAACTTTAAGACATTGAAGCAAGCGTTATATACGACGAGACTCAATGCGTCCAGGTTTTATTAATTACGCCATTGTACCTCGCACAACATTGCTTGAGAGCCAACTGACCGCCGTTGTATCTGTAAATCGTGGTCACGAACGCCAGACATGAACGACTCGACCATTTTTGTATTCCATTTGATTGCTGCCAGTAGCGCCGGCAGGAGAGCCACAGGGGGCATGTGCATCCCACCCCTCCCCATTAGGTTCCGAGAAGCCCTCGAACCCCTCGGGATCTACGATTGAAGCCTGATTTAAGGGCTTAAAGGGCTCGAAAGACCAACCGGAGGTTGTATTGAAGGGCACGGCCCTGCGGGCCAGAAACGCCAGTGTCATCCAGATGGCCATGTGCGCTAATCAGGGGCCCCTGAGTCGAAAAGGGTCCATATGTCGGCCAGACACCACCAATTAAGTATAGTCGGCAACGTGTGGGCAAGGCCTGGTGGCCCATCCCCAATCAGGAACAAAGCAGGAGCCAGCAATTTACGTTGTTTGGGGCCCCAGCATCTGTCAGGGGTCCCACAATGCCTCATCGGATGTCCTGTGTTGGCAAGGAGTCCGAGTCGTCTAGAGGCAGTTGTTGAGGAGGCTTAGAGACTGACAAAAGCCTGGAAGACCCACCGGGACCGGCGATCAAGGGCCCGATTGGAGGCTTAATGGCACGAAGTGCTGGTTGGGTCTCATTAAGGGATTTCAGGGATTCAGGGTTCATTCAGGATCAGGGGTCAGGGGCCCGCAGTGCCTGATAAAGGCTCCTGTGCTTGGAAGGGGCCCTTAGCCGACCAAGGGCAGTATTCCATGAGGTCCGAAGAGGGCCCGGGAGGTCCACCGGAACCAACGATCAAGGGCTCAGTTGACCTAAGACCTAAAATAGCATTCAGAGGTTCTTTGCATCGTTTGAAGACCCTGAGACAATGCCGGTGTCTCGGTCGGCCGAACAGTTAGCTCCCTGTCAGTCAGAACCTTGGGTGCGCATTCCCCTAGCAGGAAAAAGGCCAGGTCGGTGATTTACATTGACCGGGCCCCCTGCAACAATGCTGGGCTTCTGTATCGGTCAGGGGCCAGTGCCTCACAGGATGTGTTATGCCGGCCAAGTCTCAAGTCGGTCAGGGGAGCATTTGGTCAACATAGACAGGGACGAGACCTCGAATGACAGACGACCTCTTGCGTTGGACTGGGTCCCTCTCACATAAAGAGAAATATTGAAGCTTATGATGAGTGTTCACGTTGAGACAAGAGAACGGTCCTGTGCCAGTCGAGGCCCGCAATGCCGGACGACGGGTCCTCCAACCCAGTTCCAGCATAAAGGCCGTTGAACCAAAGCCCGAGAGCTTTCCGCGTCGGGAAGGGACCCATGTGATATGCTGTATCCCTTTCAGGGCCTCCGGATCGACCAGGGGTCCCGCACCGTGTCGTCAGAATGGCAGGCGGAAGACACCCCGCGGTGGGACGGCCCTTCAGCTCCTGACCGGGAACAAAAATGTGCCCCGTAGTGCTCCACTCAAAAGACCCCTTACCCGGGAATGATGGGGCTCATCAGTGTTGAACAGAGTGGGTCGACGCGAGTTTAAAAACCAACATTGTCGTTCCATATTTGCATGAGAACGTTACTTCTTTTGTAGCATCGATGAGAGGAACAACTCACGCCAAAAGGCTTGAGCCTGCGCGCCCAAAATCTCGCGAGCAAGGACAGCGATGGTCTGGGTCGCAGTTTCCGGAAAACCAAACGGCGTTGGCCACTGTAACACCACGCGTCCCGCGCCAGAAAGACCGTCGTAAAATGATAGTTGCGAATGCGTTTCAAAATTAATTCGCACCGTTCAAAGAAAAAACTGGGCGTTTTTTAAACTTTTAGGTTGTTCTCAGAACAGATGAACACTTACGGCAACACGAAAAAACTGAAGATGAACTCATCAGTTCCACCACCAGATCCAAGCCAACGCCACTACGCGGCGCTGTAAATGTCAATGCGTTATTAACGCCAATCTAAAAAATCGCGCAGGTGAAATATGCGCCGGGACATCCTCTAAAAGTGCGATTTAATGTCCTAAGGTGTTCAGAGGTACGTCTTTCAGGTGTGTCGTAATTTACGTCCGCGCGTTACCTACAGGCTAATATGAGCCACAGGACCGCCGCTGCAGGGCCTGCTAGGGCTGGGAGACTGCAGCGCCTGGCGTCAAGGTTTTTGTTTCTATGATCTGCTAGAGCGCGTGTTTAAAACTACGCACAAAACAAAGTAATGACCAAGCTTCATAACTCCTTCTAAACTTCTACCGGTCTAGAAGGAGTCGACTGGACCATTGCAAAATGGGGAACACGGGCGATGCATTTCATCCATTTGTTTAACGCATGACTTCTTCAGTTCATGCAGTGTAAATTTCAGTCAGAATTCATCTCGCGGTAGCTTCTGGCTTCTGTTCAAGTTATACAGGAAGAAGTAGGACATAAATGAAAATACTGATGATGATTATGAAAAATACTGATGAATCAAAATAATGAAAAAAATGAACATAAGAAATGTGCCATATCTGGCGAATGTTTGGGGGGAGGGGGCCTTCTCACTATCAGCGGGCCCTTTGTCAATCTTGTGTCCCCGCCCTTGTCAAGGCTCTGGCTGAGCGACTGCTGAGTGATCTCGAAGAAAATCTCTCCGAAATAGGTTGCACGTCTTCGCGGGCGTACAGCTAAACAGGAAGCCTTAGGCAGGGCTGTAAACTGCGTCGAATGATCTTCAGTGTCTTTTCTGTTCAAGTCCACATAAAATGTGCAACACTCCGTTTAAAGTGTACCAATTGTCATAAGTAAGCTCATTCCATCATATCTGATACTTGCTCCAATGTCTTCAAATGTGTACCATTCCCTTCAAAACGGTGTCAATAGTAATAATCAAGCTTTTAAGCTTATATGATGCTTGATTTAACGTCTCCAAACATAGATTATTCTCTTTAAGCCCTGTGATTTCTATGCTTTACAGTCCCGAACTTGTACGAACTATTTCGTGTAAACTATTTCAAGGTCACCAGGCATGCACGATCATCTGGAAATTCCACACGAACACTACCACCTCACTGGCCATGTAATAGTCAAGGCAAGGAACATGCCTGATCATCGGGCTATCCGTGTCTGGTGTACCTGAGTACAATTTAAGGCATCAACGCACTTAAGTTGGCCACCAATCAATGCAACGCACGCAGTGCAAGTTTTAAACACAACATTCTTTTTGTAATTTCATCACAGCTCTTTCGACCATTGATGACCACTTCTATTGGTCGAAAATACATCCCCATTATGCTACCTTTGCATTTGCAAAGTCATCCATCAGCGTTATGTGCGCGTTTGTTATGTTATGAAATATATGTAAATCGTGAGCATCGACCCGTGGAATCCTTTCGAAAGTGCCAGACACCCACCCAACAAAGGACGTGCCACACCACAACATAAATCGCTCAGCATCAGTCCTGCTGTGGTCTGTTGTCCGCATCACCTACATTTTCGACATTTTCGATCCACCCCATGCCCGCCCACGAGTCCTCCCGGCCTCAACCGTGCCGAAGACAAGCGAGGTTGGGTAGCCGGTGTCGCCACGTCCGCGTCAGCATAGGTTTCGTGCTGCCCCCCCCCCCCCCCTCCCCGGCAGGTGACTCCCAGGTCGCTCGAGAGAAGGGGCAGCCGGCTGTCACAGACGGCGACACCCCGTAGCGTTATTCGACACCACACACTGTGTTAACTAACCGGACTCACACGCTTCGAAGATGTCGCAGCGCAGCGCGCAAAAGCGCGTCGTGTGTAACAGGAGACCATCGCTGAAGAGCGGCTGTGTGGCCCTTAGAAGATAAAAGAAGATACGCATCCAAAAAACCGCTTACTGAGCACGATGTATGCGCCATTCTGCGGATGAAGTTCTCTTCATTGTGACTACCTATACACTAACTCTTCTTGTTAGCGAAGAATGCATTGTTCATATATATCCAACAATTGGCGGAATAGTTCACGCATTTTGAGCTCGTTGTGTTGCAAGGAAGTCAACCAGCATTTTTTAAGCCAATATTTTCCAATTCATGGCAAAGAAGCGTTCTAAATAGGACGTCTCCCGTTGCTCAACCCATATTTTAAGTTTTTGATGTCCTCAATCAACTTCTGAAGCAATCTGAGAATAGGTCACACACGTACTAAGGCAGCAAATGCATGCTGCATACACCGAGAACAGGCAATGATTTGATATTAATTGTGGGGTGTCTCCAAAGCTTGAATAAAGAAGCGCCACCGTGCCCGAATAATTGCCACAAGTTGCCAAAAGTTCCACATTAAACTAATCAGAGCAGTTGGAAGGAGCTGGGAGAGTTGTGCGGACGATAATTGCATGATGAGAACAGAACAGCTGTTTTCCATCCCTACAGAAGGAGCTGCCCGGTAGGCACACACGATCCAGACAAATGGGCACTGCACACGTGCCCGCCGCGATGTTTGGAGCAGGAGGGCACTTGAAGCCAGCTCACGGATCGGGGAAGGCGGGGGCGGTGCAGTTGAGTCCCCCTTTGGATGCACCCGGACAGCAGAGCAGGTTGGATGCGCAGTCGTTGTTGTACTGGCAGAGGTTGACGTTGGCCTGGGACACCTGCTCCGGCGGCGGACAGAAGCCTGGCTTGGGCTTGGCCCGTGGCTGGCAGCTGAAAGAGTAGCGGCAGCGAGGGAAGTCGGAGCAGGTCGGGTTGGAGCCGGGTGCCACGGTTGTCACGCAGGTTGTTCCAGCGCGGCAGAACATGAGGGCACACTGGTTCTGGATTCACACCGGCACCGGGTAGCAGGGCGCGCGCAAGCAGGCGATCTGCCGCAGCACGCAGGTCTGCAGATCACCGCAGCGGACGTCCTGGCAGCTGGGGGGACGCCCCACTACGGGAGATGACGACTTGACGCACATATGGCGGTGGCTGAGGCAGAAGCCACGGTGGCACCGGCGACGCAGCTCACACTGCTGACCCTTTAGGCATATCTTCACGCACTTGACACCTTTAAACGCCGAGACGGGCTCTGGAAGTAAAGCAAGCACCATCACCTCTTTCGCAGAAGGCGCCGTTGATCAGAGGATTGCGGTTGTCATATTTTGTTGTCACTATTGGCCAGAGAACCATGGGAACTGCCCTCTCCCTGAGGTGCATCATGCCCGAATAAGAAAGAAACAATGGTGCTAAACGCGCTTAAAACATTTTACTGCTCCTTTCCCCCGCTTCCCCCACCTCCCCCCCCCCCCGCCCCCCCGCCTGCATGTGCTCACCCATTAGGTAATGCCGAAGGGCGCTGGATGGACTATCATTTACACATTTCAAAACGAACTGTCCACTTATCAGACATTCGAGAAGCATTTTGGGAACAACTGTTTGGAAGCAAGAAATGTTGAGGGTAACGTACCGAGTGCCTGCAGTTGGACCGCACAGAGCAGTAACACGAAGAAGACCGGTTGGTGACAACTCATGTTGTTGCTCGCTGCACAAGTGGACGCGGAGTGGTGCGCGGCCAGGAGGGGCAGTCAGTGACCTATACGCAGCCAGCTGCCATGCGACAGCGGCCCCTCGTAATGACACGTCATTTGCGCGACAAGTGACCTTTGTGTTGCAGGAAGGTTGGCCGAAGTTGGCCGAAGTAGATGTCAAGCTCATAGAAGTTGTGTATGCTCGTGTATTCGGCTGTATGCTCGAGAATAAAATACATTTTCCATTTAAAGCAAGTGAGTGCTCAAGCTGCGCATAGAAATTACTAAAAAAATGGAAAGCCGCGGGTAATAATCTTTACCTTTGTTTCCATGGTCATTAGCAAGATTTAGATGACATCTTGTAATTTTTAAGTCCCATTCTGTATCCTAAAATAGAACACTAATGCGCCGCAAACAGCAAGCTTCTTCAGAACGGTTAGCATCTCCACCGATCGGCATGTGGACGTCTTTACAGAATGCGTAAGTCGCCATTTTTGCCACGCTCCGGGGAAAATACATTTAAATCCGCAGCTCCTTTAAAAGCTCCCCGTGTCTGTGATAACGGATGGACATGGTAAGGAAATGTTCATGCATTACCTTACACATTCCGTGCTATTTTTTAACCTTGCCTATCTCTCCTGGTTTCGCACTGATAACGCTGCGCACCCCGTACCCCGTTTACGCTGCGTTAAACGTAGCATCCCAGAAAGGTTCGTTAAGGCCCTGAATGAAACTCGAAACAAGTAATAGCCGTGTTTCTTGCCAGGAGAAGAGCCCAACAGTATTCAGCTATTGGGCTTTAATTCGTTTTCAAAAGATGTTATCACGACTTGCAACAACACCTGAACGTAAAGTTAAGTTGTCCAACACCCCCCCCCCCCCCCCTCTTTCCCTTGTTACACCTCCGTAACGCTACATCAACAGCCCTTCCCTCCATTCATAGCGAAGTTTATAGAGGCCCTTGAAGCCAGACTTTAATCTGTGTGCACATTTATTTTGCTTCACGGAATAACTAGAAACCTTGGACTCTGTAGTGCTCCATATGCATTTGCAAGCGTCTGGATATTTAGCATTACAAACGGTTCAAAGCGACGGGTGAACAGCAGTTGCACTTGGTTCCAATGAAAACAGATACCGGGGTGGTAGTGCTGACAATATATTCTATATCTGCAATGCATCCTTAATTTTATCAAATATCTCACTCAAAAAACTAATAGCAGCAATTTGAAAAAACTCAACACCCGGAAGTCGCTGGCACGTCTGTACAAACTATTTTGGCTTTTCGAGAACAGAAGCACTGTTTCTCGCCGGTGCAGTGGAAGTTCCCGGGTGTGCACACCCGATGTAAACAAACACCCGCGACACAAGTTGGTGCATGCAGAGGGCATTTTTTGTAGGCGCACGGGTCGGGGAAGGCGGGGGCGGTGCAGTTGAGTCCCCCTCTGGACACGCCCGGACAGCAGAGCAGGTTGGATGCGCAGTCGTTATCGTAGTGGCAGAGGTTGACGTTGGCCTGGGACACCTGCTCCGGCGGCGGACAGAAGCCGGGCTTGGGCTTGGCCCGTGGCACACATTTGACAGTGAACTGGCAGCTGGGGAAGTATTTACGAGTCACACCTCGGCATAAAGGGTCGCGAGCCAGGGCAGGTCGCGAGCGAGACCTCCTCACCGTCACACAGACTGTGCCAGTTCCGCATCGGACCGTAGCGCACCGATCGGGAATACAGACCGGCACGGGGTAGCACGGCGCGCCGATACAGAGGACCTGCCGCAGCACGCAGGTCTGCAGTCGGCGGCATCGGACGTTCTGGCAGCTGGGGGGAAGCTTCTTTACGGGAGCTGGCGACTTGACGCACACCGGGTGGTGGTCGAAGCAGACGCCATGGGAGCACCGGCGACGTAGTTCGCAACGCTGACCCTTCGGGCACAACTTCACGCAACTGATACGTTTAGGCGCCGAGACGGGCTCTGAAAGTCGGACACGTGGTTGTTACTCTTTAAAGCAGTCAGTGCCTGGTATCTCTGCGCAATGTTCAGTTTTGTACGACACACCGGTTTCCTTTGCCATCAGCAGCTGTTAGACTGTGAGGCTGAATCGAGAGAAGTATGGACCCTATGCCCTTTTAGAGCTCAAGGTCATCTACAGAGCGCAGGACTACCCAGACAGGAAAATAAGTAAATCTGTTCTTATAAAAAGTCGGCGACCAAATCTTCACATACAGGGCTCATCATGGCCAATTATGCGAGGGCGATATGTGCCTCTATGTGTGATGTGTGCTAGCTTAAAATCGTTTACACGTGTAAGTGATGCCTGCCGCGTGATGTGCGACGCCTGTTCATTTGAAATCGTTTGTATGCATAGCTCGTGCGCGATATGTGATGCCTGTTTACTTCAGCTGGCTTGCATGCTCGAATGAAGCGTGGTGCGTGATGCTTATTCGGCTGAATTCGTTTTCATGTACACGCATGCCCGGGCATTCCAATTCTTAGATAGGCACTGCGTCTTCGTAATGTCTGGCAATGACTCTGTTTAGTCCCCTTAATGTTGGCGTTCTGTAAAAACTGCGGCTTATTGTTTATTTAAAAAAGAACCTCAAAAATCGAGTAGGATCATCGGCAGATAATTTCGAATTCACCTCTGCTATTGTTTCGAGAAATGTATGTTGCCGAAATATCAACTGAACTGTATCTCTATTCTCCTGGTTTTTCAGAGGAATATGGCTAGTATACTGTCTTATCTAAGTGGCTAATGTTCCTCACTCATGCAGTGAACAACTTACATAAGTTAGACTGCCTGCTTTCAACAGCCGCAGCTGTTAGATAACCTGACGTTTTCATAGCTTAGAAATGCACTATTCATTGAGATTTCTTTGGCGAAAACATTTGAGGCCTGTGGCAGAGCTGGTGCAATACACGTGTTAACAACAAAATTTCCGCCTTTGGACACGGTAATGCTAAAAAAAGAACGAAAACGTTCTACGCCCTGAATAAAGTGCTACTTAGTACAAAATATAGTATAACCTTTTTACCTTGAAATTCGAACTAACTGAGTTTCAAGTTCTAAGGCAACTGGTACTTTCAATGATGGAAATATTTGTTACATATGTATCTGAGTGTGTTAGGTTTCGGAATGACGGCACTCTTCTTTGATGCCAGCCAATGACATCAAATAAGATACGATGGCAGCGACGAGAGATGAGTTACCGGTGAACAATGCAACTCGAAGAGGTGTGTGGTAGAACGAAGTTTGATGCGCTCCAAAAACACGTGGGACATAAAAAGCTTTCACTCTTGTAGTAACAGCAAATGGTAATTATATCCTACCATACTATAACGAACTACGGTAGCGTGTAGTCATCTCATCTTTAAGATGTTATTGCCACCTCTCGCTATCTCCCTTTGGATGTAATGTATAATGGGCTGCGCCAGCCACTTCTGGAAGGAATCGTGGCATGGCCCGCGTTGGCCACGCCATCTCACGCTTTGGGAATAACAAAAGAAAGGGGAAGGGTCCACATGACCGCCAAATAACCAAATTTCTGAAGACGGAGCTGCAAATGACGCAAGTATCGGTACCTTGGGCATTGAGAGAGGGGTGGGTGTCATCAACATAACAATAACACACAGTCATCAAAAACAACACAACAAAGCATGACTGATAACATAAGAAGTCCCACTCATTTATCAACATGCCCCAACACTCAACCAACTTAATTATTGCGTTACGTTGCCCCTTTGTGAAATATAGCAGTCCCCAAGTTGTGGGGAACATTAAATGTATGTGAATTGTGTGAAAGTTGCTACAGAGGTCTGCATATGTATTGAAACCAGTTGCTTTTTTATTCGAACCATCGCGTATGTATGATGTGTCCTTTCGATCGTCTAAGACCATACCATATACGATCAAGCTGTCATACCATGTCTTATCTTAATCATACCATATTTGTTTGGTAATGTTTTTAATGGTTGAACCGAAACGTAGCTTTTGAATGACTATACAACAAACACACGATATTTTGTATGATTCATTTATTGATCTTTTACTTCATCCGACACAAAAAGCTTACTAAAAACATGAAACGAATCAACAGAAAGTCTGACAAAGTCAAGAACTCATCAGGCTTCGATAAAATAGGCTTCAAAGACCCGTATATACACGCATACATACATGCATATATATATATATATATATATATATTTATGTATATGATAGCTAGCGCCAAAACCATAATTTGAAACACAGTTTTGACCGTCGTGACTTATATAACAGAAGATGTGCTCCTTTACACGTCATTGTTTGATTAAGTCATCGCACATTGCACAGCCAATTGGCGATCGAAAATCGTGCTCACAAATGCCAGATATAAACGACCCGAGAATTTCCTCTTCTTGGCTTTGACCGCCTCATGGCTAACGGAATGACAGGATTTGAATGGCGTTATCATGGCGTCAGCGAGGCATGCGTGGCCATGGTGTACTTTCCGAAAAAGTCTGCACATCTTCGCGGGCGTTTAGCTCAGAAACTAGAGAAGTTTAGGTCTTAAAAGAGGCTGGGCTGTGAACTGCACCGAACGGTCTTTAAGAAAGCTATTTCACCCCAAATGCCCATGCAAATGTGGAACACTGCCCTTCAGCAAGTATGATAAATAAAACAGTGCGAACGATATTTTTTTTAGCTGCGATGGAGACCGCTGGAATGCAGGTGAAAGCAAGCCAGGCTTTGTCACCTATCTAAATCTCATCACTGACGTAGCAATGTAGACCTTGACAACATTATTGTTAGACCCAACCATGTCGCACATCGCATACACTCCCTTTAAGTTTGCATGGTGTGTAGTGTCTGGCTTTTGTATAATTAAGGCTATTGATGTTCTGTATTGCTATAATTGCGGACCATTATTAAACATAGCATTGATGTGCGATAGCAAATGGCAGCATTTCTGCGGTATGTAGTAGTTTGTATCTGCATCCACCGCTATGGCCTACAACGGTGTTTGTGATGTAATAAACGAAAGATAAATACTGAGTATTGGATGTTTGTAAACCGGGCTGTATCCACCTTATTGGAGGATCTGTTGTTCACATACGCTATTGCAGGCACAACCATTTGTTCTGGTTGCGGATGCCTGACGGTAGCCCTGAGAGCCGTAAAAATTAGTGATCCTGTATTTTGCCCCAGTGCGACCGGCATCACACAGTGACACACGTTTGTGCCGATGCGATTATCTGTTTTTCCAAATAAAATCGCACTGATGTCGTCAAACCGCGATGGCGTGGCATCGGAGTTGAGACCCTTTATTTCCGTACTTGTGTTTTTGCGTCAGTTATTTTTGTATAGTTTAATTTTTGGAAGACTTAGTCCGAGCCTTTGGAATAAATTAATTCCTAAAATCAGAGCCCACGCTAAGCAGTGCTTGTTACACGAGCCCTGTGCTTCATCATTTGATCGTGAAATTTCAGGTCTTTGGCAGAACTTGGTGGCCAAAGTGTGACGTGTTACAATGCTCGGCGCGGTCTGCTCTGCCCTCTGGCATAACCTGACCTTTAAGCACGGCCGGTGTCACCGGCCGCGGGCCATCCCAGTCATGACCGCACAGGAAGCGCCTGAAGTGGTTCCTGGTACAACCGTGCGCAGCTGAATTATTTCCAGGTGTACACTTGAGTAGGCAATTCGGTATCACTTTTTAAGGTGCCATGCCAGTTGTTCTTGAATGTAACATGGTGATGCAATCACCAGTTGCAACGAATTAAGCACATAATACATCATACAGGCGGTTTGCCATGCCGGACAGGGCCCCTGAATGTACACAATTTGTGTTGAGCTGACGTTACGCTTTGCTCGGTCCACGGGGGCCTTGTGATGGCTTATTTGATGCTGGGAGAGTTCCAGTCAGCACGGCGCGTTTAAAGCAGGTCGGAGCGAAGCGTGTTCGCGCACAACAGCGCTGGCGTCCCTCAGCATCCCCCAAAACCTTCAGCTTACCAGACGACTCCAGCTGCCCGATGCAGCAAAGCAGCAGCAGCAGGCCAGCGATGCATCGGAGATGTTCCATGGTGTTGCCAAGTTAGAACCTGACAGCTGAGGCACAGCGAGTACGAGGCTGGTTTCTGCAGGCCGCCTGAGTGACGTTACTGACCGATGGAGCCGGCCGCTAGATAAGTCAGCAATCGGTGACCGACCTTAAAATCAATAGGTCAGGCTAAGGTCTTTGGTGGCGGCCAATGCGGAGATGGTGGCGCCCGTCGGCGAGAAACGATGGCGGAGTTGCGCTGTGCTGCGACAGAAGAGGAATTCGAGCAGGAATTATAAGCGGCCTTCGTTGACAGGTGGCAGCGGAGATAGGAGGAAAATATATAATTGAGATTAAGGCTGGTTTTGTTTTTCTTAAAGAAAATATCGCCGCTCCTTGCCAAAAAAATCCAACCGAAAATAAATCCTCCGCTCACCGAGCATTACAAACAGTCCTGACACGCGACGTGAATTTCACTGGCGACGAATTTTTAGACTCAAAATCAGCTGTTGTTTATCAGAAGTACCAGATGATGTCGTGCAGCAAACAAACATCTTTTTTATTGTTGCGATGGTCGATTATGTGCATTGAAAAAAACAGATAGCCTTTGGTTGTTGCCGCAACTGTCATCAGCGTATCATTTGTTGTTTTTGTTGCGCAATAACATTCTTACATCTATATTCAACACACATTTGTACCCGAGCGGTAGAAAGTGGTCAAATGTGCACAGGGAGATATAGCACCACGTGCGATGCTTGCGTTTTCTGACTAATTGAAGAATGTATTAAGCATCTCATTTTATGCAGAGTTGCATAAAAAGCCAACAATATTATTATGTATGCCGCGTACAAATATGGTAGGTGTGGGGCAAAATTAATTGGTAAAATCCATTACTGAGACACATGTCGGATCCGAATAGAACGGTACTGCATGGGTAGGTGCTCGGGCATAATGGTCGCTGCACTGTCCCCTTTGAAGGAAGTCATGTGTTGACGGCTCCCAGAGTTGTCTGAACAAAGTAACTGGAACACGGCAGATAACGTCTTGCGAGAGGGTCAGCCCCCGCCTAGGAGAGGATAGGGAATGGTCATGCCCGCCCCGCCCCCCCCCCCCCCCCAAACAGTTCGCTGGTTATAAGTGAACATTCAACCACAAGCATACTACAACTAATTCGACGAAAACGAGGAATTGCATACTTGAAATGCATTACTCAATTATTATCACATTGACAAAATATCGGGCACAAAATGAAGGGAATCACGTTTGAATAGTAGCACCATGCGAATAGATACTTACCCACTAACAAGGTGCCTAGCGCAGGGCAGATACCTTGTTGGTGGGGGTGAGGTACCAGCCCGTATTGACTAAACTGCCATGGCATATGCACCCCCTCCTCGCCCCCGTTCTGCCCGATTCATCTCTTGGTTTTATAATGCTGTTTGCAACCCCATGTATGCAGATTCCACCGTTTAGTGCATAAATACACGGTACCTACCCACCAAGGCATATTCCTGGGTATCTCCCCATCTATCCACCAAGTCAGTGTTGTAGCTGTGTGACGCGCTCGCAGCTCGTGGCCCTCGAACTGCATCGCTTACACGCTCGACAAGCTGTCATCAGTTTTAAAAGACGTCGTCTTCCCTACACAGCCTGATGTGCGTGACGCTTCGTAGCTTGTTTACTTGCTTTAGTTTTGCTTTACCCTCCTACGTAAAATTATCCCGTTTTACTACCTATTCCACCTCCTGCCTGGGAGTGGGGTGCTGTGCGGGAGCGTAGGCGCGCCTTTGGAAAGGTCTGTGCACCGCACGCCCCCGCCCCGTCCCTCAGCATTCCCCGCTCATGGAGTTATATCTCTGCATTTTCGCTGACGATAACGAGATGAGCTCGTGCACCTGGTGTCGCGGGGCGGTGGTGATCGTCTCGGAGGAGGTCCGTCTATCACGCCTCGTGCCGGCGTCGGTTCGTGTTGCGCGCGACGGGCGGCCGGTCGGCAGACACCTCGTGGCCCCCGGAGTGTTGGCTAAGCGGGAGCAACGGCCGCTTGCATGTTGGGACGTTTATGTGCGAAATATGCCAGTACATAAGAGAGATGGTCATGTGACATGTTTGAATGCCGATGTGGGCGATATAAGAAAGACCAAAAGCTGGGGCGATGTTGGGTTGATAGTGCGTTAACCACTCGCCTCCCTCTCACCGCTTGCGCGGTGACCACCGACGGGTGAGCAGTGTGCTGGGCTTCGAGCTGTGCGCGTGCGGGGTGTGGGACGCGATGTCGTCTTGGTTCAAAACCAGGCGTGCGACGGCCGGGAATCGAACCCGGGTCAACTGCTTGGAAGGCAGCTATGCTCACCACTATACCACCATCGCTTGCAATCGTTGCAAATGCTGCATATAACAGCCACCAGTACTTGGTTTTACTCAAGAAAGGAAAGTGGGCCAGTGAGTACCAGACGTAGTGATCACAGGCCGTCATGTCTGGAAATCGTATTCACAAAAGTCAGATATAAACGACTAGATACTTATATTTTGTTTTCGCCTTGATCACAGCATAGCCAGCGGAAGAACAGCATTTCAGTGACGTTATTATCGCTCCATGGATGCCTGGGTGATCTTGAACTAGTCTTCTCGAACTTGTCTGCACATCTTCGCGGGCGTGTAGCTCAGAAACTAGAAGGGTTCATGTCTTAGGGGCAGGGCTGTGAACTGCACAAAGTGATCTTCAAGATGGGTATGCACCTCATGGTGCAACAGCTTTTTCCCTCTTCTTTAATATCTGTATCTGTGAACGGTCTGTGTCAACAATTCCAGATCGACACAGCATCACATCAACGGCGGCGATGTTTGTGTGATACAGCATGGATAGTGGCCAGAGACATGTGTGAACAATTTGAAAACTGTCGTGCTCTGTATATTCCGTGTTGTTGCATGATGTATCCACTTAAGTACAGCAAACAACGCATAATAGCTTGCGTCTGGTTTTTAAACACAGGTTATTACAAAGCAGCGATTGTAACGCCTTCAAATGGTGTCTGTGCTCGTGCACAATGTGGGGGGCTGCGAACACTTCTTATGCCATTGAAACATCCAGCACATTATACTCTGTCAGTGCACAGCATCAGATGATGCATGCAAGTTTACAGCGCAGGGCCTATGGTCTACTGATTGGCTAAGGTTGTGTTGGCTAAGAGCAACGGCCGCCTGCATGTTGGGACGTTTATGTGCAAAATATACCAGTACGTAAGAAAGATGGTCATGTGACATGTTTGAATTCCGATGTGGGCGATATGAGAAAGACCAAAGACTGGGGCGATGTTGAGTTGATAGTGCGTTAACCACTCGCCTTCCTCTCACCGCTCGCGCGGCGACCATTGGCGGGTGAGCAGTGTGCTGGGCTTCGGTTTGAAATCACGCGTGCGATGGCCGGGAATCGTACCCGGGTCAACTGCTTGGAAGGCAGCTATGCTCACCACTATACCACCATCGCTTGCAGTCGTCGCAAATGCTGCATATAACGGTCAACAGTACTTGGTTTTCCTCAAGAAAGGAAAGTGAGCCAGTAAGTGCCAGATGTAGTTATGACAGGCCGGTCTGTCGTCTGATGGTGTCGGAATCACCGCCCCATCGCATGGTTGTGTATGCATGTGCCTTGGATTCATGGATGGTGACAATGGATTGTCGCACGGTCCTTGATACTGCATCGCTCTCAGCAAGTCACTGTTTCGTCCCGAGTGTTGATCTTCACGTTTGTTGGGTTCAGTTCAAGGCCTGGCGCCAGGCGTGGGGATTGCCTCAGCTCTCCCGTTGAACACGCTGCTGACATCAGACCCGGGCTCATAGTGCATTAGCACAGCACGGGCTTTGATGCTGAAATTGTCTACCGCATTAGGAGCGCGGTGCAGTTCTGACTGCCGATAAATGCCATCTTTACTGTTATGCTTATGGTTTGGCATCTCTGGTAGCAAAATGGTCTGCTTTGAAGCATCTGTTTTGGCCATTTTCTCGTAACAACTTTTAGCCATGTCCATAAGAAATACGTTGGCATCACCGCAAACGCTTCTGAACGGCGTCCCAAAATGACGTCACAAGACAATCATATACCTTCCAATCACCTAAAGATCCGTCCTGGTATGCAAAACATGTATTGAATGTTCTTAAGGCAAAGGCCGTCTTCAACGTCTCGAGTGGGCGCCGAAATAACGTTTTGATATCACATGAAAGATAGGTCCTCAAATCCTGTCTCAAAAGACGTCTGGAGGGAAGCTAAAAAAAGAAAATGGCGTTATAACATCTTGTTCAATTCTAGTCATTGCGTCTTAAAATTCCTCCACTTCAGAGCGTTGCGTTATGGCAAAGTGCATGTTCCTCAATTGAAGGTATTCAAGCAGGCATCAGGCATAAAGAAACGTGCTGATAATTATTGGTACACTTTTGAATGGAAAAGACTGCCCAAGACAAGACAATTTCTTAGTCAAGCAGATATCCCCATCATTGCGTTATTGGCTACTTCATCGTACTACCCTCTCTTTTAATATATGTATCTGTGAACGGTCTGTGTCAACAATTCCAGAAGGACACAGCATCACTTACACGGCGGCGATGGCTGTGGGATGAAGCATGGATTGTGGTCAGGGATATGTGTGAGCAATTCGAAAACTGTCGTGCGCTGTTTATTCCGTGTTGTTGCATGGTGTATCCCCTAAAGTAGAGCAAACGACGCATAAGAGCTTGCGTCTGGTTTTTGAACACCGGTTAGTACATAGCAGCGATCGTAACGCCTTGGAATGGCGTCTGTGCCTATGCACAGTGTAGGGGGCTGCGAACACTTCTTATGGCCTTGAAACATCCAGTACATTATACTCATGTCAGTGCACAGCATCAGATGATGCATGCAAGTTTATACCACAGGGCATACGGTCTACTGAGATGTGGTGGAACAGTAAAGTATCTGACATATCTTGGTGACCAGCCATTTTAAATTATACTCTCTTCCTTCTCATTCGTATTTGAAAGGTGGGATAAGAGCACTTAAGGTCTACCTTGGTACAATCTAAATTTTATAGCCCAGGTACTTGGATCAATGCTTTCAAACAATGATGCTAGCCAAACAATGTTTTGCACGAGATGACACTGACATGATTCCTAGGCATAATATGTATAGGGTTAAAAATAGGGAGAAATGGCTCACCGCGTATCACGGTTTTAGAATATATGCGTGTTAATGCCGACTCAACATTGTGGTAGGGCGGGCTTTTGCGGGCTTGATACCTTGCTGGCCGGGCGAGCCGAGCTATGGGCAAATAGTTTGGAGAATGTTGCCGTTCCAGTGTGTGTATTGAGGATCGTGCAAGACATATATGGTGAAACTTTTACAGAAACTCAACTTACGAAACGGGGCTAAAATGCAAGTTTCGAATGTCACAAGCACAAGTAAAAGGCTAAAGTGTGGTCACTGCTAATTTCGGCGTAGAGTATTGCTATCTGTGACAGTTGTGCATAATAGATTAACACAAAATAGGCTGTCCGATTACCAATCTTAGAGGCATTTGAAACTTGAAACCAACGTACCTGTGTGAACGTCAAAGGTCAATGTCCTTTGAACGTGACTTGAGACGTCGCACATGGTAACATCCTCACATGCTGTTGCTATATGAGGTCTAAATGCGTGCAAATTTGGAAGAAATTCTGAGGCGCCGGGCACAAATTCCTCAAATTCCTCTGACGTGACCGGTGTGGCATGAATGTCGCCACCGTTACTTACCACTTTTTCTAGTCACAGCTCTGTCTACGCCTGGTCCAATGACTGACATGCAGGCCATAAGACAGCAGCAGACCATGCAGTCAACGAAAAAAAGATGCAAGCCCACTTCGAGAATTCCAAGACCTTTGTGTGTTGACCAGCCGGGCAAAAGACCTCGATGAAGACGTGCGGCAAACCCCTTACCCAAGATAATTATCAGACACGACCGTCATTTCAAGTCGGGATAAACAACCGACAGCGGCGGTTGTCCCTTACTCCGCGTGTTACACGGTGACCACGGGTCACTGTAACCCAGATCGTGTGTCCCTGGTGTCCGTGGCTGGAGTCACACGCCACACCCATCGCTCACACTCTCTCCCATACGTAATCCCACAAGCCGAGCCGACCGTTCAGCCGCCAGCCGTGGTATAAAATGTGAGACACCACCACGTTTGGTATCATTTGGTCCCACACACCCTACGGCACAACATGAAGGCAAGTGTTCTGAAGGTGGAGCAAAGAACAGGTCACAAAGTTTCCACGACATGTGCGAAGTTATTGTCTTCAATGGGTGTCCGATCGAAGGGACCAAAGAAGTGTTTTCCATCATACTCAAAAGGAAAACACTTCCTTTGCCAGATCGCTATTGTCTACAGTACTCCTGCGCATGATGTCGACAGTGTGCCGTAAAGGACAGCGGTACTTTGGAAGGACAGCGACGGAACAGCTGTCTTGATGTACCGTCTGCAGACGTGCTCTGAAAAATATCACCGGCAATACTCAGCATTTCGTACATTATGGCGTGTCTGTCATCGATAAAGCCAACGTATTAACACAGTAGGTAACTACGTATGTTTAACAACAGTCGGCGCTATAAAACATGCGGCACGTTTTCAGTTCTTCTTGGTCGCCGCTCTTCTGGCCATTGCCGCCGCCGACAACGCCCCAGGCTACGGGGCCCCGGCCCACCATCAGACCAGCTACGCCCCCGCCCCGGCTCGCCGCCAGCCCAGCTACGCCCCGGCCCACCAGCAGAGCTACGATCAGCCGCCAAAGTACCACTTCAACTACGACGTCCACGGCTACGGGGACTACGAGCCCCAGTTCAACGCTCAGGAGGGCCGTGATGGCTACAGTACCCAGGGCTCTTACTCTGTTGTCCTTCCCGACGGCCGTACCCAGAAGGTGGCCTACAACGTCGCTGATGCCTACTCTGGCTACGTCGCTGACGTCACGTACGAGGGTGAGGCCCGCTACGACCAGGCTTACGCCCGCCCCTCTTACCATCCGCAGTCCAGCTACAAGCCCGCCGTCAAGTCGGCTGCGTCCCACTACTAGAAAACGAGCTCCAGCAGACATAAAAACTGGTCGAATGTAGTTATGAAATGATTGTTACTGAATATATCGCGCAGCATTCTCTGACATCTTTGCACCGATAGCACCAGCCCCAGTGGCTTTAATCTCTGAGGGATGGAATCAATAATATCAAACACTGAAAATATCTATGCAGGCGGTTTGACCTTCCCAGACAACTTTAATTGCCATCCTGTCCTTGATCTTGCATTTTTCTCAGTAAGTCGCTATGTGCTTCTAAATTTCACCTTGACACTTATTGGGTTCAGTTCAACGTCTGGTACCAAGCCTGGGCGCAGTCTCTCTCGCTCTCATGTTCAACACGCTGTTAACATCACAGCCAGGCTCACAGTGCATTGACACAGCCTGAACATTATGCTGAAATTCTCTACTGTATTAGGAACACGTTGCGGTACTGACTGCCGATAGATGCTAATATCTTTACTGTCGTGGTCTTTATGGTGTGGCGTCTGTGGTGGCATAAAGGAGTTCTTCAGGCATCACGTCTGGCCATTTCCTCGTAACAACTTTTTAGTTATGACCGTAAAAAGTAGGTTGGCATCACCGCAAATGCTCCTGAAAGACGGCCCAAAATGACGTCGGCACTACATCCATATACATTTCAATCACGTGAAGATGCGTCTTGGTATTATGCAAAGGACGTCTTATGCGTCTCAAGAGGACGCCGGAAAGACGCTTAATTGTCTCATAAAAATGGGTTCTGAAGTTCTGTCGCAAAGATATCTGGAAAAAGCTTAAAAACTGAAAATGGCGTGATTTGCAAATGGCGTATTTTGAATTTGGTGAAAAATAAAATAGCGTCATTTAAAAAAACTGACAAGGCTTTTGGAAGTGCAGAAGGAGTTCCTAGTGGTGAGAAGGATATGTGGAAAATTTGAAAACTGCAATATGCTGCTTCTTCTGTGCTGTCGCATGATGTATCCAGTTAAGGACGGCAAACAACATATAAGTGTCTGTGTCTAGTTCTTGAATACGAGTTATTACATAGCAGCACTTTCGGCGCGCTGGAATAGGGTTTGTTTTTATGCACAATGGGATGAACTGCGGACACTTCCTAGGACCCTGACGCATGCAGCAGATTTTACTCTCTCAGTGTACAAACATTGGATGATGCATGCAACTTTAGAGGACAGGGTCTGTAGTCTATTAAGATCGGGTGGGAGAGTGAAGTCTCTAATGCATTTTGGTGACGAATCATTTTGAATTCCACTCTCTACCTTCTCATTTGTAGTAGGTAGCTGGCATCACTGCTCATAAGGTCTTCGTTAGTACAGTATAAATGTTATAGCCCAGGTACTTGGATCATTCTTTTCTAAACAATATCATTGATGCCAGCGAAACAAGGTTTTGCAGGAGATGACAATTATATGACATTTTAGGCACGATATGGTTGGGTTCAAATTCAGGTGAAATGACACGGCGGATATTACCATTATCAAGTAAACGCGGGTTGATGTCGGCCTGGTATTGTAGCAGAGCGGGCTTTTGCGGGCCGCATACCTGGCGGGCGGGAGCGTGCCGGGCTGTGAGCTAATATTTTGGAAAAAGCTGCGTCTCAAGCGTGTGCATTTAGGATCGTGCAATGTATATATGGTGAAGTTTGTATAGAAACTGGATTTGCGAAACGGAGCTCAAATGTGCGCTTCAAATATCACCATCAGAGGTAAAGAGATCAACTTGGATTACCGCAAAGTTTGGCGTAGTAAATTGAAATCTGTAGCAGTTATGCGAAAAACTGTAACAGAAACAAGTTGTCCGATTACTAATCCTAGGGTTATTTAAATCTTAAAATAACATACTCGTGTGAACTTCAGAAGATTAGTGTCCTTTGGGCGTGACTTCAGACGTCGCACGGGGTAACATCCTCACCTGCTATTGCTTCCTGACATCTAAGTGGATGCGAATTTGGACGAAATTTTGAGTGGCTGGGGTGAAAATCCTGTTTTTTGTGCCCGGTGTGGCGTGGAAAAACGACATCGTTACTACCTATTTCTTCTCGCCACAACCTTGTCTGCACCAGATTACATGACTAATACTAAGGCCATAAAACAGCAATGAGACATGCAGCTAACAAAAACGTGCAAACCCGCTCAAAGAAATCCAAGAGCTGTGTGTGTTGACCACCCGGGCAAGAGACCGTGATGAAGACGTGCGGCAAACCACTTATCCAAGGTGATTACGAGCCAAATCGCCGTCTTAAGTTGGGATAAACAACTGTTCATAAACCGCGTGTCGCACGGTGACCACAGGTCACTGTGACCCATATCGTGCGTCCCTGGTCTCCGGAGCTGGGGTCACACGCCACACCCATCGCTCACGCCCTCTCCCATACGTAATGCCCACGAGCCGAGCCGACTGTCCAGCCACCAGCCGCGGTATAAAAGGTGAGACACCACCAAGGTTGGCATCACTCGATCCCACGCACCCTGCCGCACAACATGAAGGCAAGTGTTCTGGAGAAGGAGCAGATAACAGGTCATAAGGTTTCCGGGACGTACATGGAACAAAAGCCATTGTCTTCGACGGGTGTTTTGATGGAAGAGGCAAAGGAAGTTTTTTTATTCATACTCTGAATGGAAACACTTCCTTGCCTGATCACTGTTGTCTATAATGCCAGTACACATTATACCGGCAATGCATCGTAAGGAGCAACAGAAGCTCTGAAGTACAGCGATGATGCAGTCGACTTGATATGCCGTCTGCATACGTGCTCAGGAAGACATCACCTGCAATACTCAGCAGTTAGGACATGATGGCGTGTTTGTTATCGATAAATGCAACGCATAAACACAAGAGGTAACTACGCATATTTAAAGGCATTCAGCGCTATGAAACATGCGGCATGCTTTCAGTTCTTCTTGGTCGCCGCTCTTCTGGCTGTTGCCGCCGCCGACAACGCCCCAGGCTACAGGGCCCCGGCCCACCATCAGACCAGCTACGCCCCCGCCCCCGCTCACCGCCAGCCCAGCTACGCTCCGGCCCACCAGCAGAGCTACGATCAGCAGCCCAAGTACCACTTCAACTACGACGTCCACGGCTACGGAGACTACGAGCCCCAGTTCAACGCTCAGGAGGGTCGTGATGGCTACAGCACCCAGGGCTCTTACTCTGTTGTCCTCCCCGACGGCCGTACCCAGAAGGTGGCCTACAACGTCGCTGATGCCTACTCTGGCTACGTCGCTGACGTCACGTACGAGGGTGAGGCCCGCTACGACCAGGCCTACGCCCGCCCCTCTTACCACCCGCAGCCCAGCTACAAGCCCGCCTACAAGCCGGCCAAGTCCTACTACTAGAAACAAGCTTCAACTGTGAAGAGACAGGACAAATGTTGTATGCGTGCGATTGCAAACTAGTTGAACATATTTATGGAATAGTTCTTACTGAATATATCCACAATATTCTATCACAATTTCGCAGCGGAAACATCAGCCCCAGTGACCATAATCTCCGCTCGTTGAAATCAAAATACCGAACACTCACTAAAAAAATTGATGCAAACGGCTTAGACTTTCTCAGAGTTGCTCGAAAATGTTTGGTGCGCTTGATGGCATTTCAAGAACACATATCTTGCCGTGTGTCTCAGTGCCGCTGCGATCCATACTGCACTGCGCAAACGCATTGCTTAAGCTAAACCGTTCTTCGACACCTGAGAAGTTAGCGTGCACATCTTTGTTTTATATTTGATAGTCAAGTTCCATTCAACTTCAATGCTCTTCAATCTTTAAAGGCATTTTTCCCATATATCAGACGGCTTCAAGTTCAAGGTTGATTTTCTTCACATGAATACCAGCATGTCCCAATCCGGTTGAAGTATTTGCGTTGATGTAGTGTTGTTTCGGCATGGTGTAGGACCTATTTGAGGGCTGATGGCTTGGTTGCAGTTTTTGGCGCCGTAGTTTATTGGCAATGCAAACAGCTTGGCAGAACTAGAATACCCCAAACAAAATGTTTTGGACGAAATTTGTGAATGGTGCAAGACCCACACCATCTCATTCAGTGATGTCGTTGTGCATCATTTATGATTAAACCACAACACCTTCCAAGTGTTCACAGGTGCGTTTTACCAGCTAACCGTTGTCATTCACAACCAGGGAAACGCTTACCTATAGACAAAGTACAATGAACGCTTTAAAACAAACGGCAGGGATCGTATGTGTTCATAGAGCAGAAACCGAACATGCACTCACGCCCCCATATTAGTTTTCTGAAGCCAACAGTGGCACTGCCGGGTTACTATGGCTGAAGACCGTGATACGGACCCAAGGTAGGTATCACCGATTGGTCAGATACTCCCCACCTCAAAAACGAACTTGGGGTGGGACCTGTTTGCGCCTGTTCTAAAAAAACGGTTTCGACGCGAGGCAGCACGAACCACAATAGGCGACGCGCCATGAGAGCATTGCAAAATTGACAGCCGCACAAAACTTAACGAGACAGCGTGGAACACTTCCGTGGATGACATCGAGGAAATTATTATTCGTTCAATTTTTCCCCTCGGCCGAACGCACCTTTAATGTTATGCTGGAATACTGCCGGTCTGAGGCAGAGTTTCTCGTGTGCAATCCCTAACCATTTCACGTTGTTTTAATGGCTCACTTCCATACGTGGACGGCTTAAGAGGAAACAAACCCACCACATCAACAGCAAAGTATTCATTGACTCTAGCACGCTTCATCTAACGAGAAACATAATAGTACAAATCAAAGGAAAACTCTACTGAGGCCGGAGAAACGAAACCCGCTACCATCATCGCTTGAAACCTTTTTTGGCGACACCTATCTTTGTCGCATGATTGTATTGTGGTTCCCAGCCCACTGATGCAATCAGAAGTGTGGTGGGATTTCATTGCCCGCAAAGGAAAACATGACAAAAACAAGGCTAACCATTCGTGATTTCACACTCGTCAGTTTTGGCTCCGCACAATATTATTTTCAACACTGCCTTGATACTTGAGATGGACAGGTTACGGTCAACAAGATCGAACGCACGGACATTTAATCAAACGGAAGATTGAACATCTGTAGCAGGTTTGGATGGCTTGCAGCCAGGAGCCCATTGTATCTCGCATTCAGCATTCAGGGTTCATCAGAATTCAGGGATGTATTCCGTTGTCCCGATTTGTTGAATACGGAATCACTGATGACTGTCACTGTCGCTAATCGTGTTTTGCGACTGAATTGCCAGTCTAATGCCAAAATAGTCGTGATTGTGCGGTAAACACACGTGCCCCTGATGCGAAAAACTTAAGTGAAGTTTCACCTTGGCTTCCTTACCAATGCCCCACATATGGCTGTCTCCGAGGAGGTCACTAGAGGACGCCTTGTCCCGGCGTCGAGTTCCGCTTTCCCGTTATCGAGCGGGAGGAACGGCCACATTCCGGTAGGAAGGATTGTGTGCGAAGTGTGTTAGTTGCAAGAAAAAATTGCGATGGAACAGTTTTGACTAACGGCGTAGGCGATATCTAGAACACCAGCACTATGGTGGTGTCGGGATGATGATCTGCTGACTACTCGCCTCACTCTCACCGCTCACGCGATAGCCACTGGCGAAGGAGCAGCGTGCTTGGCTTCGCGCTGTGCGCGTGCCGTGTGTGGGACTGGATGCCTCCTCTCGGATCAAAACCAGGCGTGCGATGGCCGGGAATCGAACCCGGGTCAACTGCTTGGAAGGCAGCTATGCTCACCACTATACCACCATCGCCTGCATTCATTGCAAATGCTGCATATAATGTTGCACCAGCACTTGGTTTTCCTTAAAAAGTGAAAGTGGGCCAGTGAGTGTCACGCGTAGTTATTATAGGTCTGTCTGTCATTTGACGTCTGACGAAATGACGTTTACAAGACAACCATATACTTTCCAACCACATAAAAGTACGTCCTGGTATGCAAAGCACGTCTTGAACGTCTCGGGAGGACACCGAATAGGCGTTTTGATCTCACATCAAAAATATATCCTCAAATCCTGCGTGAAAGGATGTCTGGAAGGCACTTAAAAACTTTGAAAGTGGGGTTACATTATCTTACATTATCCTTTGATGACATCCTCTTGCCATCGCATCTTAAAATTGCTCCAATTTAGAACGTTACGTTACGTTGAAGGGAATGTTCCAACTTTGAAGTCATTCAAGCAGGCATCATATATGACGAGACTCAATGCGTCAAGGTTTTGCTACTTACGCCATCTTACTTTTGCTACTTACGTACCTCGCACAGCATTGATTGAGGTCTAATTGACCGCCGTTATCTCTGGAAATCGTGCTCACGAACGCCAGATATGAACGACTCGACTATTTTCGTATTTCCCTTGATCGCTGCCAGTAGCGCCGGCAGGAGGAGCAACGGGGGCATGTGCATCCCCCTTAGGATCCCGAGAGGCCCGACGGGCCTTTCGGGATCTACGGCTGAAGCCTGATTTGAGGGCTTAAAGGGCCCGAAAAACCGACCGGAGGTTGTGTTGAGGGGCCGGCCCTGCGGGCCAGGAACTTTAATGTCATCCAGAGCGTCATGTGTGCTAATCAGGAGCCCCTGAGTCGATAAGGGCCTATATGTCGGTCAGACACCACCAGTTAAGCATAGTCGGCACCGTGTCGGCATGGCCTGGTGACCCATTGCCCAATCAGGAACAAAGCAGGAGCCAGAGATTTACATTGTTCGGGGCCCCAGCGTCTGTCAGGGGTGCCACAGTGCCTCACATGGGGTCCTGTGTTGGCAAGGAGCCCGAATCATCCAGAGGCAGTGTTTGAGGAGGCTTGAAGAGCCTGGAGGGCCCACCGGGACCGGCGATCAAGGGCCCGATTGGAGAGCTAAATGGCACGAAGTGCTGGTCGGGTCTCATTCAGGGGCTCCAGCCTGCCGGGATGGTCCTGATGTGACAGTCAGACGGACCTCTTTGTCTATCGGGGACGCCGTATCGATATGGGCCTATATGTCGGTCAGGCACCATCAGCAGCGCATAGTCAGCTCCGTGTCCATATGGGCCGGGGGGGGGGGGATCAACTTCCCAATCAGGTACAAAGCCGGAGCCAGAGATTTACATTGGTCGAAGCCATTATATCTGAAAGGGGCCCGCAGTGCCTAAAAGAGGGTCCTGTGTTTGCAAGGGGCCCCCAGCCGACCAAGGGCAGTGCTCCATGAGGTCCGAAAGGGGGCCCCGGGGGGCCAGCGGAACCAACGATTAAGGGGTCATTTGAGTGCATGAAGGCCCGAAGGGTTGGCTGTTGGACACGTAAGAAATTGCGACCCGAAGGGCCGTTACCTAAAATATCAGTCAGAGGTCTTCTGCACCGTTTGAAGGCCCTGAGACAATGCCGGTGTCTCGGTCGGCCGAACAGTTAGCTCACTGTCAGTCAGAACTTAAAGCGCCTATTTCGCTAGCAGAGACAAGGCCATGTAGGTGATTCGCATTGGCCAGGCCCGCTGCAACAATGCTGGGCTTCTGCATCGGTCAGGGGCCCAGTGCCTAACATTGATCAACATAGACAGGGACGGGACCTCGAATGACAGAGGACTTCTTGCGTTGGACGGGGCCCTCTGACAAAAAGAGAAATATTAAAGCTTATGATGAGTGTTCACGTTCAGACAATGGAAGGGTCCTGTGCCAGGCGAAGTCAGCAATACCCGACGGCGGGTCCTCCAGCCCAGTTCTAGCATGAACCCGTTAAACCGAAGCCCGAAAGCTTTCCGCGTCGGGAAGAGACCCATGTGATATGATGTATACCTTTAAGGGCCTCCGCACCGAACGGGGGTCCCGCACCATGTCGTCAGAATGGCAGGCGGAAGACACCCCGCGGTGGGACGGCCCTTCAGGTCCTGACCGGGAACAAAAATGTGCCCCGTAGTGCTCTACTCAAAAAAACCCTTGCCCGGAAATATTGGGCCTCATCAGTGTTGAAAAGAGTGGGTCGACCTGAGTTTCAAAACCAACATTGTCGTTCCATGTTTGCATGAGAACTTTCACTCTTTTGCAGCATCGATGAGTGGAACAACTTACGCCAAAAGGCTTGAGCCTGCTCGCCCAAAATCTCGCGAGCAAGGACAGCGATGGTCCTTGCAGCGATGGTGACCTTTGTATTGCAGGAAAGTTGGCCGACGTTGGCCGAAGTAGATGTCAAGCTCATAGAAGTTATATATGCTTGTGTATGCAGCTGTATGCTCGAGAATAAAATGCGTTTTCCATTCAAAACAAGTGACCACGCAAGCTGCGCATAGAAATTACTAAAAAATTGGAGAGCCGCGGGTAATAATCTTTACCTTCGTTTTCACGATCATTAGCAAGTTTTAGATGACACCTTGTAATTTCTAAGTCCCATTATGTATCCTAAAATAGAACTACTAATGCGCCGCAAACAGCAAGCTTCTTCAGAACGGTTAGTATCTCCACCGATCGGCATGTGGTCGTGTTTACAGAATGCGTAAGTCGCCATTTTTGCCACGCTCTGGGGAAAATACATTTAAATCCGCAGCTCCTTTAAACGCTCTCCGTGTCTGTTATAATGGATGGGCATGGTAAGGGAATGCTCATGCATTACCTTATACATTCCGTGCTATTTCTTTACCTTGCCTGTCTCTCCTGGTTCCGCACTGATAACGCTGCGCACCCCGTACCCCGTTTACGCTGCGTTAAACGTAACATCCCAAAATGGTTCGTTGAGGCCCTAAATGAAACTCGAAACAAATAATAGCCATGTTTCTTGCCAGGAGAAGACCCCAATAGTATTTGGCTATTAGGCTTTAATTCCTTTTCAAAGATGTTATCACGATTTGCAACAACACCTGAACGTAAAGTTAAGTTGTCCAAAATCCCCTCTTTCCCTTGTTACGCCTCCGTAACGCTACATCAACAGCCCTTCCCTCCATTCATAGCAAAGTTTATGGAGGCATTTGAAGCCAGACTTCAATCTGTGTGCACATTTATTTTGCTTGACGAAATAACTAGAAACCTTGGACTCCGTAGTGTTCCATATGCTTTCGCAAGCGTCTGGATATTTGGCATTACAAACGCTTCAAACCGACGGGTGAACAGTAGTTGCACTTGGTTCCAATGAAAACAGATACCAGGGTGGTAATGCTGACAATATATTCTACATCTGCAATGCATCCTTAATTTTATCAAATATCTCACTCAAAAAAACTAATAGCAACAATTTGTTTGAAAAAACTCAACACCCGGAAGTCGCTGGCACGTCTGTACAAACTATTTTGGCTTTTCGAGAACAGAAGCACTGTTTCCCGCCGGTGCAGTGGAAGTTCCCGGGTGTGCACACCCGATGTAAACAAACACCCGCGACACAAGTTGGTGCATGCAGAGGGCATTTTTTGTAGGCGCACGGGTCGGGGAAGGCGGGGGCGGTGCAGTTGAGTCCCCCTCTGGACACGCCCGGACAGCAGAGCAGGTTGGATGCGCAGTCGTTATCGTAGTGGCAGAGGTTGACGTTGGCCTGGGACACCTGCTCCGGCGGCGGACAGAAGCCGGGCTTGGGCTTGGCCCGTGGCACACATTTGACAGTGAACTGGCAGCTGGGGAAGTATTTACGAGTCACACCTCGGCATAAAGGGTCGCGAGCCAGGGCAGGTCGCGAGCGAGACCTCCTCACCGTCACACAGACTGTGCCAGTTCCGCAGCGGACCGTAGCGCACCGATCGGGAATACAGACCGGCACGGGGTAGCACGGCGCGCCGATACAGAGGACCTGCCGCAGCACGCACGTCTGCAGACGGCGGCATCGGACGTTCTGGCAGCTGGGGGGGCGCTTCCTTACGGGAGCTGGCGACTTGACGCACACCGGGTGGTGGTCGGAGCAGAAGCCATGGGAGCACCGGCGACGTTGTTCGCAACGTTGACCCTTCGGGCACAACTTCACGCAACTGATACGTTTAGGCGCCGAGACGGGCTCTGAAAGTCGGACACGTGGTTGTTACTCTTTAAAGCAGTCAGTGCCTGGTATCTCTGCGCAATGTTCAGTTTTGTACGACACACTGGTTTCCTTTGCCATCAGCAGCTGTTAGACTGTGAGGCTGAATCGAGAGAAATATGGACCCTATGCCCTTTTAGAGCTCAAGGTCATCTACAGAGGACTACCCAGACAGGAAAATAAGTAAATCTGTTCTTATAAAAAGTCGGCGACCAAATCTTAACATACAGGGCTCATCATGGCCAATTATGCGAGGGCGATATGTGCCTCTATGTGTGATGTGTGCTAGCTTCAAATCGTTTACACGTGTAAATGATGCCTGCCGCGTGATGTGCGACGCCTGTTCATTTGAAATCGTTTGCATGCATAGCTCGTGCGCGATATGTGATGCCTGTTCACTTCAGCTGGCTTGCATGCTCGAATGAAGCGTGGTGCGTGATGCTTATTCGGCTGAATTCGTTTTCATGTACACGCATGTCCGGGCATTCCAATTCTTACATAGGCACTGTGTCTTCGTAATGTCTGGCAATGACTCTCTGTTTAGTCCCCTTAATGTTGGCGTTCTGTAAAAACTGCGGCTTATTGTTTATTTAAAAAAGAACCTCAAAAATCGAGTAGGATCATCGGCAGGTAATTTTGAATTCACTTCTGCTATTGTTTCGAGAAAGGCATGTTGCCGAAATATCAACTGAACTATATCTCTATTCTCCTGGTTTTTCAGAGGAATATGGCTAGTATACTGTCTTATCTAAGTGGCTAATGTTCTTCACTCATGCAGTGAACAACTCACATAAGTTAGACTGCCTGCTTTCAACAGCCGCAGCTGTTAGATAACCTGACGTTTTCATAGCTTAGAAATGCACTATTCATTGAGATTTCTTTGGCGAAAACATTTGAGGCCTGTGGCAGGGCTGGTGCAATACACGTGTTAACAACAAAATTTCCGCCTTTGGACACGGTAATGCTAAAAAAAGAACGAAAACGTTCTACGCCCTGAATAAAGTGCTACATAGTGCAAAATACAGTATAACCTTTTTACCTTGAACTACGAACTAACTGAGTTTCAAGTTCTAAGGCAACTGGTACTTTCAATGATGGAAATATTTGTTACATATGTATCTGGGTGTGTTTAGTTTCGGAATGACGGCACTCTTCTTTGATGCCAGCCAATGACATCAAATAAGATACGATGGCAGCGACGAGAGATGAGTTACCGGTGAACAATGCAACTCGAAGAGGTGTGTGGTAGAACGAAGTTTGATGCGCTCCAAAAACACGTGGGACATAAAAAGCTTTCACTCTTGTAGTAACAGCAAATGGTACTTACGTCCTACCATACTATAACGAACTACGGTGAGCGTGTAGTCATCTCATCTTTAAGATGTTATTGCCACCTCTCGCTATCTCCCTTTGGATGTAATGTATAATGGGCTGCGCCAGCCACTTCTGGAAGGAATCGTGGCATGGCCCGCGTTGGCCACGCCATCTCACGCTTTGGGAATAACAAAAGAAAGGGGAAGGGTCCACATGACCGCCAAATAACCAAATTTCTGAGGACGGAGCTGCAAATGACGCAAGTATCGGTACCTTGGGCATTGAGAGAGGGGTGGGTGTCATCAACATAACAATAACACACAGTCATCAAAAACAACACAACAAAGCATGACTGATAACATAAGAAGTCCCACTCATTTATCAACATGCCCCAACACTCAACCAACTTAATTATTGCGTTACGTTGCCCCTTTGTGAAATATAGCAGTCCCCAAGTTGTGGGGAACATTAAATATATGTGAATTGTGTGAAAGTATTCTACAGAGGTCTGCATATGTATTGAAACCAGTTGCTTTTTTATTCGAACCATCGCGTATGTATGATGTGTCCTTTCGATCGTGTAAGACCATACCATATACGATCAAGCTGTCATACCATGTCTTATCTTAATCATACCATATTTGTTTGGTAATGTTTTTAATGTTTGAACCGAAACGTAGCTTTTGAATGACTATACAACAAACACATGATATTTTGTATGATTCATTTATTGATCTTTTACTTCATCCGACACAAAAAGCTTACTAAAAACATGAAACGAATCAACAGAAAGCCTGACAACGTCAAGAACTCATCACGCTTCGATAAAATAGGCTTCAAAGACCCGTATATACACGCATACATACATGCATATATATATATATATACATATTTATATATATGATAGCTAGCGCCGAAACTATAATTTGAAACACAGTTTTGACCGTCGTGACTTATATAACAGAAGATGTGCTCCTTTACACGTCATTGTTTGATTAAGTCATCGCACATTGCACAGCCAATTGGCGATCGAAAATCGTGCTCACAAATGCCAGATATAAACGACCCGAGAATTTCCTCTTCTTGGCTTTGACCGCCTCATGGCTAACGGAATGACAGGATTTGAATGGCGTTATCATGGCGTCAGCGAGACATGCGTGGCCATGGTGTACTTTCCGAAAAAGTCTGCACATCTTCGCGGGCGTTTAGCTCAGAAACTAGAGAAGTTTAGGTCTTAAAAGAGGCTGGGCTGTGAACTGCACCGAACGGTCTTTAAGAAAGCTATTTCACCCCAAATGCCCATGCAAATGTGGAACACTGCCCTTCAGCAAGTATGATAAATAAAAAAGTGCGAACGATATTTTTTTTTTAGCTGCGATGGAGACCGCTGGAATGCAGATGAAAGCAAGCCAGGCTTTGTCAACTATCTAAATCTCATCACTGACGTAGCAATGTAGGCCTTGACAACATTATTGTTAGACCCAACCATGTCGCACATCGCATACACTCCCTTTAAGTTTGCATGGTGTGTAGTGTCTGGCTTTTGTATAATTAAGGCTATTGATGTTCTGTATTGCTATAATTGCTGACCATTCTTAAACATAGCATTGATGTGCGATAGCAAATGGCAGCGATTCTGCGGTATGTAGTAGTTTGTATCTGCATCCACCGCTATGGCCTACAACGGTGTTTGTGATGTAATAAACGAAAGATAAATACTGAGTATTGGATGTTTGTAAACCGGACTGTATCCACCTTATTGGAGGATCTGTTGTTCACATACGCTATTGCAGGCACAACCATTTGTTCTGGTTGCGGATGCCCGACGGTAGCCCTGAGAGCCGTAGAAATTAGTGCTCCTGTATTTTGCCCCAGTGCGACCGGCATCACACAGTGACACACGTTTGTGCCGATGCGATTATCTGTTTTTCAAAATAAAATCGCACTGATGTCGTCTAACCGCGATGGCGTGTCATCGGAGTTCAGACCCTTTATTTCCGTCCTTGTGTTTTTGCGTCAGTTATTTTCGTATAGTTTAATTTTTGAAAGACTTAGTCCGAGCCTTTGGAATAAATTAATTCCTAAAATCAGAGCCTGCGCTAAGCAGTGCTTGTTACACGAGCCCTGTGCTTCATCATTTGATCGTGAAATTTCAGGTCTTTGGCAGAACTTGGTGGCCAAAGTGTGACGTGTTACAATGCTCGGCGCGGTCTGCTCTGCCCTCTGGCATAACCTGACCTTTAAGCACGGCCGGTGTCACCGGCCGCGGGCCATCCCAGTCATGACCGCACAGGAAGCGCCTGAAGTGGTTCCTGGTACAACCGTGCGCAGCTGAATTATTTCCAGGTGTACACTTGAGTAGGCAATTCGGTATCACTTTTTAAGGTGCCATGCCAGTTGTTCTTGAATGTAACATGGTGATGCAATCACCAGTTGCAACGAATTAAGCACATAATACATCATACAGGCGGTTTGCCATGCCGGGCAGGGCCCCTGAATGTACACCATTTTTGTTGAGCTGACGTTACGCTTTGCTCGGTCCACGGGGGCCTTGTGATGGCTTATTTGATGCTGGGAGAGTTCCAATCAGCACGGCGCTTTTAAAGCAGGTCGGAGCGAAGCGTGTTCGCGCACAACAGCGCTGGCGTCCCTCAGCATCCCCCAAAACCTTCAGCTTACCAGACGACTCCAGCTGCCCGATGCAGCAAAGCAGCAGCAGCAGGCCAGCGATGCATCGGAGATGTTCCATGGTGTTGCCAAGTTAGAGCCTGACAGCTGAGGCACAGCGAGTACGAGGCTGGTTTCTGCAGGCCGCCTGAGTGACGTTACTGACCGATGGAGCCGGCCGCTAGATAAGTCAGCAATCGGTGACCGACCTTAAAATCAATAGGTCAAGCTAAGGTCTTTGGTGGCGGCCAATGCGGAGATGGTGGCGCCCGTCGGCGAGAAACGATGGCGGAGTTGCGCTGTGCTGCGACAGAAGAGGAATTCGAGCAGGAATTATAAGCGGCCTTCGTTGACAGGTGGCAGCGGAGATAGGAGGAAAATATATAATTGAGATTAAGGCTGGTTTTGTTTTTCTTAAAGAAAATATCGCCGCTCCTTGCCAAAAAAATCCAACCGAAAATAAATCCTCCGCTCACCGAGCATTACAAACAGTCCTGACACGCGACGTGAATTTCACTGGCGACGAATTTTTAGACTCAAAATCAGCTGTTGTTTATCAGAAGTACCAGATGATGTCGTGCAGCAAACAAACATCTTTTTTATTGTTGCGATGGTCGATTATGTGCATTGAAAAAAACAGATAGCCTTTGGTTGTTGCCGCAACTGTCATCAGCGTATCATTTGTTGTTTTTGTTGCGCAATAACATTCTTACATCTATATTCAACACACATTTGTACCCGAGCGGTAGAAAGTGGTCAAATGTGCGCAGGGAGATATAGCACCACGTGCGATGCTTGCGTTTTATGACTAATTGAAGAATGTATTAAGCATCCCATTTTATGCAGTGTTGCATAAAAAGCCAACAATATTATTATGTATGCCGAGTACAAATATGGTAGGTGTAGGGCAAAAATAATTGGTAAATCCATTACTGAGACGCATGTCGGATCCGAATAGAACGGTACTGCATGGGTAGGTGCTCGGGCATTATGGTCGCTGCACTGTCCCCTTTGAAGGAAGTCATGTGTTGAAGGCTCCCAGAGTTGTCTGAACAAAGTAATTGGAACACGGCAGATAACGTCTTGCGAGAGGGTCAGCCCCCGTCTAGGAGAGGATAGGGAATGGTCATGCCCGCCCCGCCCCCCCCCCCCCCCCAAACAGTTCGCTGGTTATAAGTGAACATTCAACCACAAGCATACTACAACTAATTCGACGAAAACGAGGAATTGCATACTTGAAATGTATTACTCAATTATTATCACATTGGCAAAATATCGGGCACAAAATGAGGGGAATCACGTTTGAATAGTAGCACCATGCGATTAGGTACTTACCCACTAACAAGGTGCCTAGCGCAGGGCAGATACCTTGTTGGTGGGGGTGAGGTACCAGCCCGTATTGACTAAACTGCCACGGCATATGCACCCCCTCCTCGCCCCCGTTCTGCCCGATTCATCTCTTGGTTTTATAATGCTGTTTGCAACCCCATGTATGCAGATTCCACCGTCTAGTGCATAAATACACGGTACCTACCCACCAAGGCATATTCCTGGGCATCTCCCCATCTATCCACCAAGTCAGTGTTGTAGCTGTGCGACGCGCTCGCAGCTCGTGGCCCTCGAACTGCATCGCTTACACGCTCGACAAGCTGTCATCAGTTTTAAAAGACGTCGTCTTCCCTACACAGCCTGATGTGCGTGACGCTTCGTAGCTTGTTTACTTGTTTTAGTTTTGCTTTACCCTCCGACGTAAAATTATCCCGTTTTACTACCTATTCCACCTCCTGCCTGGGAGTGGGGTGCTGTGCGGGAGCGTAGGTGCGCCTTTGGAAAGGTCTGTGCACCGCACGCCCCCGCCCCGTCCCTCAGTATTCTCCGCTCATGGAGTTATACCTCTGCATTTTCGCTGACGATAACGAGATGAGCTCGTACACCTGGCGTCGCGGGGCGATGGTGACCGTCTCGGAGGAGGTCCGTTGATCACGCCTCGTGCCGGCGTCGGTTCGTGTTGCGCGCGCGTCGGCCCGCCGGTCGGCCGGCACCTCGGGGCCCCCGGAGTGTTGGCTAAGCGGGAGCAACGGCCGCTTGCATGTTGGGACGTTTATGTGCGAAATATGCCAGTACATAAGAGAGATGGTCATGTGACATGTTTGAATTCCGATGTGGGCGATATGAGAAAGACCAAGGACTGGGGCGACGTTAAGTTGATAGTGCGTTAACCACTCGCCTCCCTCTCACCGCTCGCGCGGCGACCATTGGCGGGTGAGCAGTGTGCTGGGCTTCGGTTTAAAACCACGCGTGCGATGGCCGGGAATCGAACCCGGGTCAACTGCTTGGAAGGCAGCTATGCTCACCACTATACCACCATCGCTTGCAGTCGTCGCAAATGCTGCATATAACGGTCAACAGTACTTGGTTTTCCTCAAGAAAGGAAAGTGAGCCAGTAAGTGCCAGATGTAGTTATGACAGGCCGGTCTGTCGTCTGATGGTGTCGGAATCACCGCCCCATCGCATGGTTGTGTATGCATTTGCCGTGGATTTATGGATGGTGACAATGGATTGTCGCATGGTCCTTGACACTGCATCGCTCTCAGCAAGTCACTGTTTCGTCCCGAGTGTTGATCTTCACGTTTGTTGGGTTCAGTTCAAGGCCTGGCGCCAGGCGTGGGGATTGCCTCAGCTCTCCCGTTGAACACGCTGCTGACATCAGAGCCGGGCTCATAGTGCATTAGTACAGCACGGGCTTTGATGCTGAAATTGTCTACCGCATTAGGAGCGCGGTGCAGTTCTGACTGCCGATAAATGCCATCTTTACTGTTATGCTTATGGTTTGGCATCTCTGGTAGCAAAATGGTCTGCTTTGAGGCATCTGTTTTGGCCATTTTCTCGTAACAACTTCTAGCCATGTCCATAAGAAATACGTTGGCATCACCGCAAACGCTTCTGAACGGCGTCCCAAAATGACGTCGCAAGACAATCATATACCTTCCAATCACCTAAAGAGCCGTCCTGGTATGCAAAACATGTACTGAATGTTCTTAAGGCAAAGGCCGTCTTCAACGTCTCGAGTGGGCGCGGAAATAACGTTTTGATATCACATGAAAGATAGGTCTTCAAATCCTGTCTCAAAAGACGTCTGGAGGGAAGCTAAAAAAAGAAAATGGCGTTATAACATCTTGTTAAATTCTGGTCATTGCGTCTTAAAATTCCCCCACTTCAGAGCGTTGCGTTATGGTAAAGTGCATGTTCCTCGATTGAAGGTATTCAAGCAGGCATCAGGCATAAAGAAACGTGCTGATAATTATTTGTACACTTTTGAATGGAAAAGACTGCCCAAGACAAGACAATTTCTTAGTCAAGCAGATATCCCCATCATTGCGTTATTGGCTACTTCATCGTACTACCCTCTCTTTTAATATATGTATCTGTGAACGGTCTGTGTCAACAATTCCAGGAGGACACAGCATCACTTACACGGCGGCGATGGCTGTGGGATGAAGCATGGATAGTGGTCAGGGATATGTGTGAGCAATTCGAAAACTGTCGTGCGCTGTTTATTTCGTGTTGTTGCATGGTGTATCCCCTAAAATAGAGCAAACGACGCATAAGAGCTTGCGTCTGGTTTTTGAACACCGGTTAGTACATAGCAGCGATTGTAACGCCTTGGAATGGCGTCTATGCCTATGCACAGTGTAGGGGGCTGCGAACACTTCTTATGGCCTTGAAACATCCAGTACATTATACTCTGTCAGTGCACAGCATCAGATGATGCATGCAAGTTTATACCACAGGGCATACGGTCTACTGAGATGTGGTGGAACAGTAAAGTATCTGACATATCTTGGTGACCAGCCATTTTAAATTATACTCTCTTCCTTCTCATTTGTATTTGAAAGGTGGGATAAGAGCACTTAAGGTCTACCTTGGTACAATCTAAATTTTATAGCCCAGGTACTTGGATCAATACTTTCAAACAGTGATGCTAGCCAAACAATGTTTTGCACGAGATGACACTGACATGATGTCCTAGGCATAATATGTATAGGGTTAAAAATAGGGAGAAATGGCTCACCGCGTATCACGGTTTTAGAATATATGCGTGTTAATGCCGACTCAACATTGTGGTAGGGCGGGCTTTTGCGGGCTTGATACCTTGCTGGCCGGGCGAGCCGGGCTATGGGCAAATAGTTTGGAGAATGTTGCCGTTCCAGTGTGTGTATTGAGGATCGTGCAAGACATATATGGTGAAACTTTTACAGAAACTCAACTTACGAAACGGGGCTAAAATGTAAGTTTCGAATGTCACAAGCACAAGTAAAAGGCTAAAGTGTGGTCACTGCTAATTTCGGCGTAGAGTATTGCTATCTGTGACAGTTGTGCATAATAGATTAACACAAAATAGGCTGTCCGATTACCAATCTTAGAGGCATTTGAAACTTGAAACCAACGTACCTGTGTGAACGTCAAAGGTTAATGTCCTTTGAACGTGACTTGGGACGTCGCACATGGTAACATCCTCACATGCTGTTGCTATATGAGGTCTAAATGGGTGCAAATTTGGAAGAAATTCTGAGGCGCCGGGCACAAATTCCTCAAATTCCTCTGACGTGACCGGTGTGGCATGAATGTCGCCACTGTTACTTACCACTTTTTCTAGTCACTGCTCTGTCTACGCCTGGTCCAATGACTGACATGCAGGCCATAAGACAGCAGCAGACCATGCAGTCAACGAAAAAAAGATGCAAGCCCACTTCGAGAATTCCAAGACCTTTGTGTGTTGACCAGCCGAGCAAAAGACCTCGATGACGACGTGCGGCAAACCCCTTACCCAAGATAATTATCAGACACGACCGTCATTTCAAGTCGGGATAAACAACCGACAGCGGCGGTTGTCCCTTACTCCGCGTGTTACACGGTGACCACGGGTCACTGTAACCCAGATCGTGCGTCCCTGGTGTCCGTGGCTGGAGTCACACGCCACACCCATCGCTCACACTCTCTCCCATACGTAATCCCACAAGCCGAGCCGACCGTTCAGCCGCCAGCCGTGGTATAAAATGTGAGACACCACCACGTTTCGTATCATTTGGTCCCACACACCCTACGGCACAACATGAAGGCAAGTGTTCTGAAGGTGGAGCAGAGCACAGGTCACAAAGTTTCCACGACATGTGTGAAGCAAGTTATTGTCTTCAATGGGTGTCCGATCGAAGGGACCAAAGAAGTGTTTTCCATCATACTCAAAAGGAAAACACTTCCTTTGCCAGATCGCTATTGTCTACAGTACTCCTGCGCATGATGTCGACAGTGTGCCGTAAAGGACAGCGGTACTTTGGAAGGACAGCGACGGAACAGCTGTCTTGATGTACCGTCTGCAGACGTGCTCTGAAAAATATCACCGGCAATACTCAGCATTTCGTACATTATGGCGTGTCTGTCATCGATAAAGCCAACGTATTAACACAGTAGGTAACTACGTATGTTTAACAACAGTCGGCGCTATAAAACATGCGGCACGTTTTCAGTTCTTCTTGGTCGCCGCTCTTCTGGCCATTGCCGCCGCCGACAACGCCCCAGGCTACGGGGCCCCGGCCCACCATCAGACCAGCTACGCCCCCGCCCCGGCTCGCCGCCAGCCCAGCTACGCCCCGGCCCACCAGCAGAGCTACGATCAGCCGCCAAAGTACCACTTCAACTACGACGTCCACGGCTACGGGGACTACGAGCCCCAGTTCAACGCTCAGGAGGGCCGTGATGGCTACAGTACCCAGGGCTCTTACTCTGTTGTCCTTCCCGACGGCCGTACCCAGAAGGTGGCCTACAACGTCGCTGATGCCTACTCTGGCTACGTCGCTGACGTCACGTACGAGGGTGAGGCCCGCTACGACCAGGCTTACGCCCGCCCCTCTTACCATCCGCAGTCCAGCTACAAGCCCGCCGTCAAGTCGGCTGCGTCCCACTACTAGAAAACGAGCTCCAGCAGACATAAAAACTGGTCGAATGTAGTTATGAAATGATTGTTACTGAATATATCGCGCAACATTCTCTGACATCTTTGCACCGATAGCACCAGCCCCAGTGGCTTTAATCTCTGAGGGATGGAATCAATAATATCAAACACTGAAAATATCTATGCAGGCGGTTTGACCTTCCCAGACAACTTGAATTGCCATCCTGTACTTGATCTTGCATTTTTCTCAGTAAGTCGCTATGTGCTTCTAAATTTCACCTTGACACTTATTGGGTTCAGTTCAACGTCTGGTACCAAGCCTGGGCGCAGTCTCTCTCGCTCTCATGTTCAACACGCTGTTAACATCACAGCCAGGCTCACAGTGCATTGACACAGCCTGAACATTATGCTGAAATTCTCTACTGTATTAGGAACACGTTGCGGTACTGACTGCCGATAGATGCTAATATCTTTACTGTCGTGGTCTTTATGGTGTGGCGTCTGTGGTGGCATAAAGGAGTTCTTCAGGCATCATGTCTGGCCATTTCCTCGTAACAACTTTTTAGTTATGACCGTAAAAAGTAGGTTGGCATCACCGCAAATGCTCCTGAAAGACGGCCCAAAATGACGTCGGCACTACATCCATATACATTTCAATCACGTGAAGATGCGTCTTGGTATTATGCAAAGGACGTCTTTTGCGTCTCAAGAGGACGCCGGAAAGACGCTTAATTGTCTCATAAAAATGGGTTCTGAAGTTCTGTTGCAAAGATATCTGGAAAAAGCTTAAAAACTGAAAATGGCGTGATTTGCAAATGGCGTATTTTGAATTTGGTGAAAAATAAAATGGCGTCATTTAAAAAAACTGACCAGGCTTTTGGAAGTGCAGAAGGAGTTCCTAGTGGTGAGAAGGATATGTGGAAAATTTGAAAACTGCAATATGCTGTTTCTTCCGTGCTGTCGCATGATGTATCCAGTTAAGGACGGCAAACAACATATAAGTGTCTGCGTCTAGTTCTTGAATACGAGTTATTACATAGCAGCACTTTCGGCGCGCTGGAATAGGGTTTGTTTTTATGCACAATGGGATGAACTGCGGACACTTCCTAGGACCCTGACGCATGCAGCAGATTTTACTCTCTCAGTGTACAAACATTGGATGATGCATGCAACTTTAGAGGACAGGGTCTGTAGTCTATTAAGATCGGGTGGGAGAGTGAAGTCTCTAATGCATTTTGGTGACGAATCATTTTGAATTCCACTCTCTACCTTCTCATTTGTAGTAGGTAGCTGGCATCACTGCTCATAAGGTCTTCGTTAGTACAGTATAAATGTTATAGCCCAGGTACTTGGATCATTCTTTTCTAAACAATATCATTGATGCCAGCGAAACAAGGTTTTGCAGGAGATGACAATTATATGACATTTTAGGCACGATATGGTTGGGTTCAAATTCAGGTGAAATGACACGGCGGATATTACCATTATCAAGTAAACGCGGGTTGATGTCGGCCTAGTATTGTAGCAGAGCGGGCTTTTGCGGGCTGCATACCTGGCGGGCGGGAGCGTGCCGGGCTGTGAGCTAATATTTTGGAAAAAGCTGCGTCTCAAGCGTGTGCATTTAGGATCGTGCAATGTATATATGGTGAAGTTTGTATAGAAACTGGATTTGCGAAACGGAGCTCAAATGTGCGCTTCAAATATCACCATCAGAGATAAAGAGATCAACTTGGATTACCGCAAAGTTTGGCGTAGTAAATTGAAATCTGCAACAGTTTGCGAAAAACTGTAACAGAAACAAGTTGTCCGATTACTAATCCTAGGGTTATTTAAATCTTAAAATTACATACTCGTGTGAACTTCAGAAGATTAGTGTCCTTTGGGCGTGACTTCAGACGTCGCACGGGATAACATCCTCACCTGCTATTGCTTCCTGACATCTAAGTGGATGCGAATTTGGACGAAATTTTGAGTGGCTGGGGTGAAAATCCTTTTTTTGTGCCCGGTGTGGCGTGGAAAAACAACATCGTTACTACCTATTTCTTCTCGCCACAACCTTGTCTGCACCAGATTACATGACTAATACTAAGGCCATAAAACAGCAATGAGACATGCAGCTAACAAAAACGTGCAAACCCGCTCAAAGAAATCCAAGAGCTGTGTGTGTTGACCACCCAGGCAAGAGACCGTGATGAAGACGTGCGGCAAACCACTTATCCAAGGTGATTACGAGCCAAATCGCCGTCTTAAGTTGGGATAAACAACTGTTCATAAACCGCGTGTCGCACGGTGACCACAGGTCACTGTGACCCATATCGTGCGTCCCTGGTCTCCGGAGCTGGGGTCACACGCCACACCCATCGCTCACGCCCTCTTCCATACGTAATGCTCACGAGCCGAGCCGACTGTCCAGCCACCAGCCGCGGTATAAAAGGTGAGACACCACCAAGGTTGGCATCACTCGATCCCACGCACCCTGCCGCACAACATGAAGGCAAGTGTTCTGGAGAAGGAGCAGATAACAGGTCATAAGGTTTCCGGGACGTACATGGAACAAAAGCCATTGTCTTCGACGGGTGTTTTGATGGAAGAGGCAAAGGAAGTGTTTTTATTCATACTCTGAATGGAAACACTTCCTTGCCTGATCACTGTTGTCTATAATGCCAGAACACATTATACCGGCAATGCATCGTAAGGAGCAACAGAAGCTCTGAAGTACAGCGATGATGCAGTCGACTTGATATGCCGTCTGCATACGTGCTCAGGAAGACATCACCTGCAATACTCAGCAGTTAGGACATGATGGCGTGTTTGTTATCGATAAATGCAACGCATAGACACAAGAGGTAACTACGCATATTTAAAGGCATTCAGCGCTATGAAATATGCGGCATGCTTTCAGTTCTTCTTGGTCGCCGCTCTTCTGGCTGTTGGCGCCGCCGACAACGCCCCAGGCTACAGGGCCCCGGCCCACCATCAGACCAGCTACGCCCCTGCCCCCGCTCACCGCCAGCCCAGCTACGCTCCGGCCCACCAGCAGAGCTACGATCAGCCGCCCAAGTACCACTTTAACTACGACGTCCACGGCTACGGAGACTACGAGCCCCAGTTCAACGCTCAGGAGGGTCGTGATGGCTACAGCACCCAGGGCTCTTACTCTGTTGTCCTCCCCGACGGCCGTACCCAGAAGGTGGCCTACAACGTCGCTGATGCCTACTCTGGCTACGTCGCTGATGTCACGTACGAGGGTGAGGCCCGCTACGACCAAGCTTACGCCCGTCCCTCGTACCATCCGCAGCCCAGCTACAAGCCCGCCGTCAAGTCGGCTGCGTCCCACTACTAGAAAACGAGCTCCAGCAGACATAAAAACTGGTCGAATGTAGTTATGAAATGATTGTTACTGAATATATCGCGCAGCATTCTCTGACATCTTTGCACCGATAGCACCAGCCCCAGTGGCTTTAATCTCTGAGGGATGGAATCAATAATATCAAACACTGAAAATATCTATGCAGGCGGTTTGACCTTCCCAGACAACTTGAATTGCCATCCTGTACTTGATCTTGCATTTTTCTCAGTAAGTCGCTATGTGCTTCTAAATTTCACCTTGACACTTATTGGGTTCAGTTCAACGTCTGGTACCAAGCCTGGGCGCAGTCTCTCTCGCTCTCATGTTCAACACGCTGTTAACATCACAGCCAGGCTCACAGTGCATTGACACAGCCTGAACATTATGCTGAAATTCTCTACTGTATTAGGAACACGTTGCGGTACTGACTGCCGATAGATGCTAATATCTTTACTGTCGTGGTCTTTATGGTGTGGCGTCTGTGGTGGCATAAAGGAGTTCTTCAGGCATCATGTCTGGCCATTTCCTCGTAACAACTTTTTAGTTATGACCGTAAAAAGTAGGTTGGCATCACCGCAAATGCTCCTGAAAGACGGCCCAAAATGACGTCGGCACTACATCCATATACATTTCAATCACGTGAAGATGCGTCTTGGTATTATGCAAAGGACGTCTTTTGCGTCTCAAGAGGACGCCGGAAAGACGCTTAATTGTCTCATAAAAATGGGTTCTGAAGTTCTGTTGCAAAGATATCTGGAAAAAGCTTAAAAACTGAAAATGGCGTGATTTGCAAATGGCGTATTTTGAATTTGGTGAAAAATAAAATGGCGTCATTTAAAAAAACTGACCAGGCTTTTGGAAGTGCAGAAGGAGTTCCTAGTGGTGAGAAGGATATGTGGAAAATTTGAAAACTGCAATATGCTGTTTCTTCCGTGCTGTCGCATGATGTATCCAGTTAAGGACGGCAAACAACATATAAGTGTCTGCGTCTAGTTCTTGAATACGAGTTATTACATAGCAGCACTTTCGGCGCGCTGGAATAGGGTTTGTTTTTATGCACAATGGGATGAACTGCGGACACTTCCTAGGACCCTGACGCATGCAGCAGATTTTACTCTCTCAGTGTACAAACATTGGATGATGCATGCAACTTTAGAGGACAGGGTCTGTAGTCTATTAAGATCGGGTGGGAGAGTGAAGTCTCTAATGCATTTTGGTGACGAATCATTTTGAATTCCACTCTCTACCTTCTCATTTGTAGTAGGTAGCTGGCATCACTGCTCATAAGGTCTTCGTTAGTACAGTATAAATGTTATAGCCCAGGTACTTGGATCATTCTTTTCTAAACAATATCATTGATGCCAGCGAAACAAGGTTTTGCAGGAGATGACAATTATATGACATTTTAGGCACGATATGGTTGGGTTCAAATTCAGGTGAAATGACACGGCGGATATTACCATTATCAAGTAAACGCGGGTTGATGTCGGCCTGGTATTGTAGCAGAGCGGGCTTTTGCGGGCTGCATACCTGGCGGGCGGGAGCGTGCCGGGCTGTGAGCTAATATTTTGGAAAAAGCTGCGTCTCAAGCGTGTGCATTTAGGATCGTGCAATGTATATATGGTGAAGTTTGTATAGAAACTGGATTTGCGAAACGGAGCTCAAATGTGCGCTTCAAATATCACCATCAGAGGTAAAGAGATCAACTTGGATTACCGCAAAGTTTGGCGTAGTAAATTGAAATCTGCAACAGTTGTGCGCAAAACTGTAACAGAAACAAGTTGTCCGATTACTAATCCTAGGGTCATTTCAATCTTAAAATTACATACTCGTGTGAACTTCAGAAGATTAGTGTCCTTTGGGCGTGACTTCAGACGTCGCATGAGGTAACATCCTCACCTGCTATTGCTTCCTGACATCTAAGTGGATGCGAATTTGGACGAAATTTTGAGTGGCTGGGGTGAAAATCCTGTTTTTTGTGCCCGGTGTGGCGTGGAAAAACGACAGCGTTACTACCTATTTCTTCTCGCCACAACCTTGTCTGCACCAGATTACATGACTAATACTAAGGCCATAAAACAGCAATGAGACATGCAGCTAACAAAAACGTGCAAACCCGCTCAAAGAAATCCAAGAGCTGTGTGTGTTGACCACCCGGGCAAGAGACCGTGATGAAGACGTGCGGCAAACCACTTATCCAAGGTGATTACGAGCCAAATCGCCGTCTTAAGTTGGGATAAACAACTGTTCATAAACCGCGTGTCGCACGGTGACCACAGGTCACTGTGACCCATATCGTGCGTCCCTGGTCTCCGGAGCTGGGGTCACACGCCACACCCATCGCTCACGCCCTCTTCCATACGTAATGCTCACGAGCCGAGCCGACTGTCCAGCCACCAGCCGCGGTATAAAAGGTGAGACACCACCAAGGTTGGCATCACTCGATCCCACGCACCCTGCCGCACAACATGAAGGCAAGTGTTCTGGAGAAGGAGCAGATAACAGGTCATAAGGTTTCCGGGACGTACATGGAACAAAAGCCATTGTCTTCGACGGGTGTTTTGATGGAAGAGGCAAAGGAAGTGTTTTTATTCATACTCTGAATGGAAACACTTCCTTGCCTGATCACTGTTGTCTATAATGCCAGAACACATTATACCGGCAATGCATCGTAAGGAGCAACAGAAGCTCTGAAGTACAGCGATGATGCAGTCGACTTGATATGCCGTCTGCATACGTGCTCAGGAAGACATCACCTGCAATACTCAGCAGTTAGGACATGATGGCGTGTTTGTTATCGATAAATGCAACGCATAGACACAAGAGGTAACTACGCATATTTAAAGGCATTCAGCGCTATGAAATATGCGGCATGCTTTCAGTTCTTCTTGGTCGCCGCTCTTCTGGCTGTTGGCGCCGCCGACAACGCCCCAGGCTACAGGGCCCCGGCCCACCATCAGACCAGCTACGCCCCTGCCCCCGCTCACCGCCAGCCCAGCTACGCTCCGGCCCACCAGCAGAGCTACGATCAGCCGCCCAAGTACCACTTTAACTACGACGTCCACGGCTACGGAGACTACGAGCCCCAGTTCAACGCTCAGGAGGGTCGTGATGGCTACAGCACCCAGGGCTCTTACTCTGTTGTCCTCCCGGACGGCCGTACCCAGAAGGTGGCCTACAACGTCGCTGATGCCTACTCTGGCTACGTCGCTGACGTCACGTACGAGGGTGAGGCCCGCTACGACCAGGCCTACGCCCGCCCCTCTTACCACCCGCAGCCCAGCTACAAGCCCGCCTACAACCCGGCCAAGTCCTACTACTAGAAACAAGCTTCAACTGTGAAGAGACAGGACAAATGTTGTATGCGTGCGATTGCAAACTAGTTGAACATATTTATGGAATGGTTCTTACTGAATAAATTCCACAATATTCTATCACAATTTCGCAGCGGAAACACCAGCCCCAGTGACCATAATCTCCGCTCGTTGTAATCAAAATACCGAACACTCACTAAAAAAATTGATGCAAACGGCTTAGACTTTCTCAGAGTTGCTCGAAAATGTTTGGTGCGCTTGATGGCATTTCAAGAACACATATCTTGCCGTGTGTCTCAGTGCCTTTGCGATCCATACTGCACTGCGCAAACGCATTGCTTGAGCTAAACCGTTCTTCGACACCTGAGAAGCTAGCGTGCACATCTTTGTTTTATATTTGATAGTCAAGTTCCATTCAACTTCAATGCTCTTCAATCTTTAAAGGCCTTTTTCCCATATATCAGACGGCTTCAAGTTCAAGGTTGATTTTCTTCACATGAATACCAGCATGTCCCAATCCGGTTGAAGTATTTGCGTTGATGTAGTGTTGTTTCGGCATGGTGTAGGACCTATTTGAGGGCTGATGGCTTGGTTGCCAGTTTTTGGCGCCTGTAGTTTATTGGCAATGCAAACAGCTTGGCAGAACTAGAATACCCCAAACAAAATGTTTTGGACGAAATTTGTGAATGGTGCAAGACCCACACCATCTCATTCAGTGATATCGTTGTGCATCATTTATGATTAAACCACAACACCTTCCAAGTGTTCACAGGTGCGTTTTACCAGCTAACCGTTGTCATTCACAACCAGGGAAACGCTTACCTATAGACAAAGTACAATGAACGCTTTAAAACAAACGGCAGGGATCGTATGTGTTCATAGAGCAGAAACCGAACATGCACTCACGCCCCCATATCAGTTTTCTGAAGCCAACAGTGGCACTGCCGGGTTACTATGGCTGAAGACCGTGATACGGACCCAAGGTAGGTATTACCGATTGGTCAGATACTCCCCATCTCAAAAACGAACTTGGGGTGGGACCTGTTTGCGCCTGTTCTAAAAAAACGGTTTCGACGCGAGGCAGCACGAACCACAATAGGCAACGCGCCATGAGAGCATTGCAAAATTGACAGCCGCACAAAACTTAACGAGACAGCGTGGAACATTTCCGTGGATGACATCGGGGAAATTATTATTCGTTCAATTTTTCCCCTCGGCCGAACGCACCTTTAATGTTATGCTGGAATACTGCCGGTCTGAGGCAGAGTTTCTCGTGTGCAATCCCTAACCATTTTACGTTGTTTTAATGGCTCACTTCCATACGTGGACGGCTTAAGAGGAAACAAACCCACCACATCAACTGCAAAGTATTCATTGACTCTAGCGCGCTTCATCTAACGAGAAACATAATAGTACAAATCAAAGGAAAACTCTACTGAGGCCGGAGAAACGAAACCCGCTACCATCATCGCTTGAAACCTTTTTTGGCGACACCTATCTTTGTCGCATGACTGTATTGTGGTTCCCAGCCCACTGATGCAATCAGAAGTGTGGTGGGATTTCATTGCCCGCAAAGGAAAACATGACAAAAACAAGGCTAACCATTCGTGGTTTCATACTCGTCAGTTTTGGCTCCGCGCAATATTTTTTTCAGGGGTGAACGAGAACCCGTCAACACCACATCGAAGCACTATATCGCTACCGTTCTGATGCCTTTTGGGGGTCGTGGGACAACTTCACGGGATCGATCAGGACAAATATGGCTACTACAGGACAGCGAGACACCGCACACGCTACGAGTCTTACTAGACTGGTTGGAGAATATTGTTTTCGGAAGGCCACGTCAGCCATAGTGTGGGCTTCTCACTGGCCCAACTTGTCATCCCTGGACTGTGTGCGGTGGGGTTACCTCAAGGGACCACATCCCTGTACACAAGCTGGTGACCTTTAAGGATTTCAACACTGCCTTGATACTTGAGATGGACAGGTCACGGTCAACAAGATCGAACGCACGGATATTTGATCGAACGGAAGATTGAACATCTGTAGCAGGTTTGGATGGCTTGCAGCCAGGAGCCCATTGTATCTCGCATTCAGCATTCAGGGTTCATCAGAACTCAGGGATGTATTCCGTTGTCCCGATTTGTTGGATACGGAATCACTGATGACTGTCACTGTCGCTAATCGTGTTTTGCGACTGAATTGCCAGTCTAATGCCAAAATACTCGTGATTGTGCGATAAACACACGTGCCCCTGATGCGAAAAACTTAAGTGAAGTTTTATCTTGGCTTCCTTACCAATGCCCCACATATGGCTGTCTCCGAGGAGGTCACTAGAGGACGCCTTGTCCCGGCGTCGAGTTCCGCTTTCCCGTTATCGAGCGGGAGGAACGGCCACATTCCGGTAGGAAGGATTGTGTGCGAAGTGTGTTAGTTGCAAGAAAAAATTGCGATGGAACAGTTTTGACTAACGGCGTAGGCGATATCTAGAACACCAGCACTATGGTGGTGTCGGGATGATGATCTGCTGACTACTCGCCTCACTCTCACCGCTCACGCGATAGCCACTGGCGAAGGAGCAGCGTGCTTGGCTTCGCGCTGTGCGCGTGCCGTGTGTGGGACTGGATGCCTCCTCTCGGATCAAAACCAGGCGTGCGATGGCCGGGAATCGAACCCGGGTCAACTGCTTGGAAGGCAGCTATGCTCACCACTATACCACCATCGCCTGCGTTCATTGCAAATGCTGCATATAATGCTGCACCAGCACTTGGTTTTCCTTAAAAAGTGAAAGTGGGCCAGTGAGTGTCACGCGTAGTTATTATAGGTCTGTCTGTCATTTGACGTCCGACGAAATGACGTTTACGAGACAACCATATACCTTCCAACCACATAAAATTACGTCCTGGTATGCAAAGCACGTCTTGAACGTCTCGGGAGGACACCGAATAGGCGTTTTGATCTCACATCAAAAATATATCCTCAAATCCTGGGTGAAAGGATGTCTGGAAGGCACTTAAAAACTTTGAAAGTGGGGTTACATTATCTTACATTATCCTTTGATGACATCCTCTTGCCATCGCATCTTAAAATTGCTCCAATTTAGAACGTTACGTTACGTTGAAGGGAATGTTCCAACTTTGAAGTCATTCAAGCAGGCATCATATATGACGAGACTCAATGCGTCAAGGTTTTCCTACTTACGCCATCGTACCTCGCACAGCATTGATTGAGGTCTAATTGACCGCCGTTATCTCTGGAAATCGTGCTCACGAACGCCAGATATGAACGACTCGACTATTTTTGTATTTCCCTTGATCGCTGCCAGTAGCACCGGCAGGAGGAGCCACGGGGGCATGTGCACCCCCCTTAGGATCCCGAGAGGCCCGACGGGCCTTTCGGGATCTGCGGCTGAAGCCTGATTTGAGGGCTTAAAGGGCCCGAAAAGCCGACCGGAGGTTGTGTTGAGGGGCCGGCCCTGCGGGCCAGGAACTTTAATGTCATCCAGAGCGTCATGTGTGCTAATCAGGGGCCCCTGAGTCGATAAGGGCCTATATGTCGGTCAGACACCTCCAGTTAAGCATAGACGGCACCGTGTCGGCACGGCCTGGTGGCCCATTGCCCAATCAGGAACAAAGCAGGAGCCAGAGATTTACATTGTTCGGGGCCCCAGCGTCTGTCAGGGGTTCCACAGTGCCTCACATGGGGTCCTGTGTTGGCAAGGAGCCCGAATCATCCAGAGGCAGTGTTTGAGGAGGCTTGAAGAGCCTGGAGGGCCCACCGGGACCGGCGATCAAGGGCCCGGTTGGAGAGCTAAATGACACGAAGTGCTGGTCGGGTCTCATTCAGGGGCTCCAGCCTGCAGGGATGGTCCTGATGTGACAGTCAGACGGACCTCTTTGTCTATCGGGGACGCCGTATCGATATGGGCCTATATGTCGGTCAGGCACCATCAGCAGCGCATAGTCAGCTCCGTGTCCATATGGGCCGGGGGGGGGGATCAACTTCCCAATCAGGTACAAAGCCGGAGCCAGCGATTTACATTGGTCGAAGCCATTATATCTGAAAGGGGCCCGCAGTGCATAAAAGAGGGTCCTGTGTTTGCAAGGGATCCCGAGCCGACCAAGGGCAGTGCTCCATGAGGTCCGAAGAGGGCCCCGGGGGGCCAGCGGAACCAACGATTAAGGGCTCATTTGAGTGCATGAAGGCCAGAAGGGTTGGCTGTTGGACACGTAAGAAATTGCGACCCGAAGGGCCGTTACCTAAAATATCAGTCAGAGGTCTTCTGCACCGTTTGAAGACCCTGAGACAATGCCGGTGTATCGGTCGGCCGAACAGTGAGCTCACTGTCAGTCAAAACTTTAAGCGCCTATTTCGCTAGTAGAGACAAGGCCATGTAGGTGATTCGCATTGACCAGGCCCGCTGCAACAATGCTGGGCTTCTGCATCGGTCAGGGGCCCAGTGCCTAACATTGATCAACATAGACAGGGACGGGACCTCGAATGACAGAGGACTTCTTGCGTTGGACGGGGCCCTCTGACAAAAAGAGAAATATTAAAGCTTATGATGAGTGTTCACGTTCAGACAATGGAAGGGTCCTGTGCCAGGCGAAGCCAGCAATACCGGACGGCGGGTCCTCCAGCCCAGTTCTAGCATGAACCCGTTAAACCGAAGCCCGAAAGCTTTCCGCGTCGGGAAGAGACCCATGTGATATGATGTATGCCTTTAAGGGCCTCCGCACCGAACGGGGGTCCCGCACCATATCGTCAGAATGGCAGGCGGAAGACACCCCGCGGTGGGACGGCCCTTCAGGTCCTGACCGGGAACAAAAATGTGCCCCGTAGTGCTCTACTCAAAAAACCCTTGCCCGGAAATATTGGGCCTCATCAGTGTTGAAAAGAGTGGGTCGACCTGCGTTTAAAAACCAACATTGTCGTTCCATGTTTGCATGAGAACTTTCACTCTTTTGCAGCATCGATGAGTGGAACAACTTACGCCAAAAGGCTTGGGCCTGCTCGCCCAAAATCTCGCGAGCAAGGACAGCGATGGTCCTTGCAGCGATGGTGACCTTTGTGTTGCAGGAAGGTTGGCCGACGTTGGCCGAACTAGATGTCAAGCTCATAGAAGTTGTGTATGCTTGCGTATGCGGCTGTATGCTCGAGAATAAAATGCGATTTCTATTTAAGGCAAGTGAGTACTCAAGCTGCCCATAGAAATTATTAAAAAATTGGCATGCCGCGGGTAATAATCTTTACCTTCGTTTTCACGATCATTAGCAAGTTTTAGGTGACACCTTGTAATTTCTAAGTCCCATTATGTATCCTAAAATAGAACTACTAATGCGCCGCAAACAGCAAGCTTCTTCAGAACGGTTAGTATCTCCACCGATCGGCATGTGGTCGTGTTTACAGAATGCGTAAGTCGCCATTTTTGCCACGCTCTGGGGAAAATACATTTAAATCCGCAGCTCCTTTAAACGCTCCCCGTGTCCGTTATAATGGATGGGCATGGTAAGGGAATGCTCATGCATTACCTTATACATTCCGTGCTATTTCTTTACCTTGCCTGTCTCTCCTGGTTCCGCACTGATAACGCTGCGCACCCCGTACCCCGTTTACGCTGCGTTAAACGTAACATCCCAAAATGGTTCGTTGAGGCCCTAAATGAAACTCGAAACAAATAATAGCCATGTTTCTTGCCAGGCGAAGACCCAAATAGTATTTGGCTATTAGGCTTTAATTCCTTTTCAAAGATGCTATCACGATTTGCAACAACACCTGAACGTAAAGTTAAGTTGTCCAACACCCCCTCTTTCCCTTGTTACGCCTCCGTAACGCTACATCAACAGCCCTTCCCTCCATTCATAGCGAAGTTTATGGAGGCATTTGAAGCCAGACTTCAATCTGTGTGCACATTTATTTTGCTTGACGGAATAACTAGAAACCTTGGACTCCGTAGTGTTCCATATGCTTTCGCAAGCGTCTGGATATTTGGCATTACGCTTCAAACCGACGGGTGAACAGTAGTTGCACTTGGTTCCAATGAAAACAGATACCGGGGTGGTAATGCTGACAATATATTCTATATCTGCAATGCATCCTTAATTTTATCAAATATCTCACTCAAAAAAGCTAATAGCAACAATTTGTTTGAAGAACTCAACACCCGGAAGCCGCTGGCACGTCTGTACAAACTATTTTGGCTCTTCGAGAACAGAAGCACTGTTTCCCGCCGGTGCAGTGGAAGTTCCCGGGTGTGCACACCCGATCTAAACAAGCACCCGCGACACAAGTTGGTGCATGCAGGGGGCACTTTTTGTTGGCGCACGGGTCGGGGAAGGCGGGGGCGGTGCAGTTGAGTCCCCCTCTGGATGCACCCGGACAGCAGAGCAGGTTCGATGCGCAGTCGTTGTCGTACTGGCAGAAGGTGCCGTTGGCCTGGGACACCTGCTTCGGCGACGGACAGAAGCCGGGCTTGGGCTTGGCCCTTGGCACACACTGGACAGTGAACAGGCAGCTGGGGAAGTATTTGCGAGTCACACCTCGGCATAAAGGGTCGCGAGCCAGGACAGGTCGCGAGCGAGACCTCCTCACCGTCACACAGGCTGTGCCAGTTCCGCATCGGACCGTAGCGCACCGATCGGGGATACAGACCGGCAAGGGATAGCACGGGGCGCCGATACAGAGGACCTGCTGCAGCACGCAGGTCCGCAGACGGCCGCAGCGGACGTTCTGGCAGCTGGGGGGACGCTTCTTTACGGGAGCTGGCCACTTCACTCACACCGGGTGGTGGCCGAAGCAGAAGCCATGGGAGCACCGGCGACGTAGTTCGCAACGTTGACCCTTCGGGCACAACTTCACGCAACTGATACGTTTAGGCGCCGAGACGGGCTCTGAAAGTCGGACACGTGCTTGTTACTCTTTAAAGCAGTCAGTGCCTGGTATCTCTGAGCACTGTTCAATAGCAGCGGGTGGCATTTGCGCCGCTGCTACCATTGCATTGCAACGCTGGTGTGCGGCAGGAACGCCGCCGTTACCTCAACGGCGATACATATTATCTATGTATGCGACAAACACAAATAAACACATTGATGTGTTCAAATTTAAACATGGCATACGTCTGTTTAGGCTTCATTTCGCCACGTGGCATGGCCACGTAGATATTGACGTATACATCTGAAGCGGGGCGATGATGAAAAGAACTTGGCATATGACGTGGCTTAGTGGGATCAATTGTTGCCCTAAATTTTGCTATCAATCGGGAGGTTCCGTTACAATCAATACACTGATAGCATACCAAAGCTGTGTCATCACTAGTTTGTAAACAGCAGGTGCTAAGTCCCATCGATCCCGCTATCCTGTCATGTTTTGAGGAAAGAATACACGGGAAATCAAAGTAATAATTAAAAAAGACCCCCAATACATCAGAATGGGATTCTGAGAGTGAGAAAGACCCAAAATAACAAATAAGCTTCTGTGGCGACTGAAGCACTTCACTGAATGAGTTTCAGTCAGTCTTAGGTGCAGGCGTTTTGTTTCACACAAGGTAAGGTACGGAACAAACTCCTCGACAGACAGGTAAGTTGATGCATGACAAGTTTTCCCTGGAAAAAATCAGGCACGATGTACTATTTCTTCTTTTTTCCAGGTAAGCCAGGTCTACGTCATCCGCGTGGTCAAAAGAAGGAAGTGTATATCGTGGTTTAAAATTCAAGACACCAACTGTCACCGAGAACTTAATAATGCACCTTGCTTAAGTTGTTTCTGATGAACACTGCAATGGCGCACTTTTAGCTAAAGCCGTTTTAGCGGAAAATATCTGGACACAACATAAACGATTGAAGTTGTGCTACCAGCATAAATGCTTAACACGGGCCTTGACGATTAAATCCCAGTAGATTCCATATATTTGTGGCGCATCGCGATTAGTGACCCTTCTCATAAAAATTAGTTATAGACCGTTTGTATTTTACTATCTGTAATTTAGAGTTTACAAACTAAAAGTTACAACTGTTTCATAAAACCAGCGCGTGTTGTAGAACCGTAATTGTAAAACACGACGCCGTGTTTAAGTTGTCAACGCCAATCGGCGGTCTTGCCAACGACGCATAAGAACTACGCCTGACCGGCTTTTTCCACTCCATGGGCCCAACTTTGACGTGACGTCACTGGAGTTTCGACACAGCGAAGGCAGCGCGCAACCCCGCGCGGTGGATATTACGATCTAGATAGTTCCGTTTCCGTTGGTTATAGCTATACTGCATGTCAAATTTGTTGGGCATAGCTACGCTTTCCTCCTTCCACCTCATGTAATGCGTTACATCATCAAACGATTAGTTCCGTGCAACTTCGGGATACCTAACCTAAATTACATCACCCACGCTGAGCTCGATATTAATAGCAATGCATGCAGTCAGGTTCACGCAGTCAGGCTGGCGGTTCTCGCCGTTCCCGCTTCTACCGGCGCCGGTTTCTGTGTCGCCCGTGTGCACGTGCCCAGGGTCGCACCTAGAATATTGGTGCAGCAGGGTTGACACAGAGGTCTATGAAAGATCCCTGTTGAAAGAGTCCCGAAGTTTTGAGCGGACTGCGACTTTTCCTTTCGTTTCTTTTTCATCCAGTTCTTCCGACGGACGTGTTCATAGAGGTGGCCATGGAATGGACACTGAGGGGACAAAGTGCTTGTTTCGTTCAGGCGGCGCCGTGAGTGAAACGCTGGGGGCCACAGAATACTTATGGTACGGCATTCAGGTGCCACGGGCGCCGGGCCTTCTGATCGATTCCGGGCCGCTCTGAGGACACATTGATTTTCTTCATGACCCAGGCCGTCCTCTGACGGGAGCAGTTGGTCCGGCTCGGAGTAGTCTTTAAGTGACCCACAATAATTTCTTACGGGCGCGAGGGGTCTACTTAATGACACAGGAATCACTTAACAAAATCAGGTCCTTGGGTGAAACGCAGTGTTGGGCCCTTTGTTGGTTAATGGTCATACTATCGGACACGAAGGTGCTGTGCCGAATTTTAGGTATAGAGGAGAGATATTCATTCGTTTAACCCAACCACCGCAGTGAACAGCGACGCCTACCTGGAAATCTTGAGGACATTGATATGGCCCTAGTTATACATGCTCAAGTGAACATGTCGCATTCGCAGTTTAGGTGACGCCTTTCACGTACTTGCCGGTCTCACTGCGCCTTAAAGACATGGTGTGTGTTAGAAAGTGAGCGCTATAAATCGTCTCTAAAATGCACGTTGGTC
>NW_023596921.1:46287627-46301705 GCF_011947565.3 Pollicipes pollicipes | reverse complement strand
GGACTAAAACGGTTGCAGTGTCCGCTGACTGGGCCAACCGCCGTCGCGCGTGGGCACCCACTGACGCTCGGTTTACTCACCTTCCCTCCGGCTCAGCTCGTCGCGCGCCGGCCGCCGCCTTCACTCCTTTTCACCTGTGCCGGCTCCATCCGCCCCAGACGAGCCCGAGGCACGGATGTAAGCGAACGGCGACCGCCTGGCCGGTAACGGGCGCCGTCCGCCAACACAGCCGGCGGTCCTGAACGAGAGAGCCGTAGGGGTCCGGCGTCCCTCGTGCCTGTCTGCTGACGCCCCCAGCACGCTCCCCTCCCCCCAGCCCCGCAGCCGCCAGGCAGCGGAAACGACTGTCGTCCAATAAAAGCCGCGCGGTCGCCCGCCCCGTCACCTTGGTGTCTTCGGCGCGCGGGTCAAGCAACCGCGGCCCGTTTTGACAACGAGGCAGCGGTCCGGTGACGACACATGCGACCGCCAGCGCCTCTCTTGTTGGCTGGAGGGCCGGGGTGCGTGCGGCTCTCGTGATTGGGCCCATCTCGGATTGCCGACTACCCAGTCTGGCTTGTTCTAGAGCAGGTGTCGCGGTGGCCGGCATCTCTGTAGTCGCTCAGACGAGCGTCAAGGTCCGACTGAAGCCCCACGTGTACAGCATTAATGCCGGGGTGCAGAGCGGTGCCGCAGGGCCGCGTTGCCGGGCGGCGGGCTTCAGTCGCCCCGCGGCGGCGGCGGCGGCGGTCTATGGCAGGCCGGGTGGAGACAGGTGCCGGGTGGGCGCGGCCCCGCGTGGGTGGAGCCCCTCCTATCGTCGGATCGGTCTGGATTCTGAATGGCCTTTGGACGGTCGGGGCCTGCGGTGACAACGCCGTCCGAACCATATATGGCTGGGCCGCGCTGGCCAGCGCTGGCCGCTTACAGGGGTGTCCGACCTGCGGTGCGACCACCTGTTCGGCACACCGACGAGGGCTGTTTGACCCGTGGTGGGCTGCGTTGCTTGTTTATTGTGCAGCGCTTTTATGCCGCCAAGCAGGCTCTGGTCAGGACCCTGGTTCGCTTTCTGCGCGATTTGCGGAGAAGACCTGGGTTGGTAGGTTTTACCCTGGCAGTCGAGGTGACCCAGTTACCCCACCGTGGTGGCCGTCCCGGACTGTCCTGGTAACAAGCCCTTTGACCGTGGTATCAGCAGTGGCGCCACCTAGCCTGGCCTCGTCGCCCGGCCGGTGTGAGGAACGCGCTCCTGTTGGTCCCAACCGCCTCCGTCCGAAGTCCCATCGCGGATGGCGAGGTCAGCAACCCCTGACCGCGCCAGCCCTGGGCGACTCCAGGCTGGGTCGTCCCCCGGGAGGCCGCCGTCCCCGGCGTGCCCCCATCCCCCGTGCCGGCGCGTGCTGCTCGTCCGTGCACGGCGTGTCGTCACCGGATGTGCCGAGCGCGCCGGCCCGGTGACACCGGTCGCCGGGCGCCTGCCGCCGGTCCGGCCGGTCCGGCGGCAGGCGCGCCAGGTATGCGCGCGGCCGCCGTGTTCGCCGCCGGCCGGCCTGCAGCAGGCCATTTGCGGCGGCTGCTGAGTCAGCCGGCGGACGCGGCCGGGCCGCTTATAAGGAGACGCGCGTCCTGCACTGACCGCGTCAATCGGACGCGGTCGCTTCTGCCGCCCCGCCCCGCACCGCCTCGCAACGGGGCCGACCCGGCGCGCCAACCGCGCCAAACGGCCGGAGCCGGAGCGGGCCGGCGCGGCGGGCGCGGCGCAGTGGCCGGCCGCGCCGCCGCGCCGCCGCGCGCAATAGCTGGAGCGGCGGTGCGGCCGTGATCGGGCATGTGAAGCGCGCGGCGGTCTGGTGCTGGCGGCAGCGGTGGGGAGCGGACGCGGCCCGCTGCAGGCGCTGGGGTGGAGGCCGTGGCTGTTCAACAACCACGAGGGAACAGCCGGGACAGACCCCTTCCGCCGTGGCGTGGAACATGGAATACATTTTTGCCATGCAAGCTTCCGTTGCGTTTCTAGCAGTATTCTGTCCAATAATCCTCAAATGGTGTTTAACAACAGACTGCATGCGAACAGACGCCTGACGCTGGCGCTGAGATGAGCTTGTGATATAAGCGCTTCTTGCATGTTTGATGGTTATGTTGTTTTTATGTTGCGTTGCCGTTCTTCATTCTTCTTTGCGTTATTATTACGGCATCGGTCGAGAATGACGCCGTATGCAGACTGTGTTGTAAACAGTGTTTTTTGCATTGAAAACCTCCGTGTGCGGTTTGAACGGTTTGTCCCGTGGTCATCGTTTTTGTCTCCGTTTTTGGCGACCGTTCGACTCAGGTGACGCGCGTGCTGACGTGTCATTTGTCTTTTCAGAGGGAGAATATTGAAATGTTCCTGAAAGGCTGTGAAGCGTACGGCCTGAAGCCACAGGACCTGTTTCCAGGTCAACGACCTCTATGAAAACAAGAACCTCTACATGGTGAGTTGGTTCATGCGCTGGTTTTCATCATGTCAGTTGAGCATTAATGCCCTCTCACGCACGAGGAAATTCGCCACTGGCCTTGGTAACGCCCTAAAGAACACCGAAAACACCGCACTCTGACACTGAATGTGCCAGCTAGATGCGCTTTTTGCACGTTTGGCGACTGTCTGCAGACTCACGCAGAGCATGGTCCGATATTTCATCACCCGGCGCCGGTGAATGAGCCGTAGTGCATGACGTCACCTGCAGCCACTCAAAGCAGCGCCTGCCTCTGCAGAACGGCCCCAGCCTGACCCCTCGCACGTGCTCCCGTACACGGCCCATTCAGTGCGGCCTCGTCCGCTGCGTTCAGCAGCCTTCGCTGCGCGTCGAGGACCGCTATCAGCTGCACAACACGTCTGACCTTGCGTATCGCCCCGGGCCAGCGCCGACGCGAGGGGGGTCTGCGCGCGGTGCGGGCGCTCCGAGCGGCGGTGCGACCAGCGCACCAGGCCGCCCTGTCCTGCCCCCCAGAGCCACGTATAGAACGCGACTGATGACGTAGGGTCCAGGCGCGACCATGCCCCTCCGCGGACCCCACCCGGCACCAAAGGCCAAATCACTGGCTGGGAAGTCGGGTACCAACTTTGAAAAGCATGAATGCCTGTCCCATTGGGGCACCGTCATTGTCCATGGCGCCGTTTGCATGGTTGGGCAGCGGCTGGCAGACACAGGTGGTGGCGCCTGCTGTACGTGCCGCCACTTCCCTCCGTGCTTTTTCAGTTTGACTCCAACCACCTATGACGTCAGAGTTTCGACACTGCATTTTGCCCGACGGCAGCGGCCGTCGCCAAGCCTCCCTTGGAACTGACGCAACAGCTTCCCCTTCCAGAGCAGTCCTCTGCTACGGAACACGTCATCTGTGTTGACGGATTAGGAGACGGTGCCCTCCGCCTGCGGAGGTCAGGACGTGCCCTCCGCCCGCGGAGTCAGGACTGTCAGATCCGTGCCCTCTGCCTGCGGAGGTCAGGACTGTCAGCTCCCGTGCCCTCCGTCTGCGGAGTCAGGACTGCCAGCTCCCGTGCCCTCCGCCTGCGGAGGTCAGGACTGTCAGATCCGTGCCCTCCGTCTGCGGAGTCAGGACTGTCAGCTCCCGTGCCCTCCGTCTGCGGAGTCAGGACTGTCAGCTCCCGTGCCCTCCGCCTGCGGAGTCAGGACTGTCAGCTCCCGTGCCCTCCACCTGCGGAGTCAGGACTGTCAGCTCCGTGCGCTCCGTCTGCGGAGTCAGGACTGTCAGCTCCCGTGCCCTCCGTCTGCGGAGGTCAGGACTGTCAGGTCCCGTGCCCTCCGTCTGCGGAGTCAGGACTGTCAGCTCCCGTGAGCTCCGCCTGTGGAGGTCAGGACAATAACCGCCCATACCTCTGCCATACGCTGCGCCAGCTAGTCCCACAGCGCAGTCGGCTGCTGCCACGTCGGCGGTTGCGTCAGCCGCGACGATGGCTCGCCACTCGCGCCGGCGGCGGCCTCCGGCGGCCAGCACGCGCAGGAGGCCGCTGGAGGCCGCCTGCCGCCGGCTGACGGTTTGACGGCGGCCTCAGCCGCGCGACAGGCGCCGGGCGAAGTGACGCGATGGCTGAGTCATTCTGTCCGGTCGTCGCGCCGTTCAGGTCGACCTTTGAACGGCCGGAAAACGGCGAAAGGCGTGACATTTTGCGATGTTGCTTGCCATGGTAAAGCCCTGAATGGTAGATCTGGACACCTGAGTTGTTCTGGACATAGCGAGGGAAGGTGGGGAAAGGTATAAGACAAAGCTCACTTTCACCCACAGCATTCCCGAAAACCGTGATCTGAGCAGACCAACACCCGACACTTCACTGGACCGCTAGACCATCTTGATCCGTCCTCATGTACCCGGTTTACATGGGCAGCCGAGGATAATTCGAATTAAGATCGGAACGGATCATGCGACGTTAACCCTCTCGGAGAGGGGCGTTTACATGGGCGAAAGCGGCTTTACGCCGGATTAACGGTCGATAGTTCGATCCCGCTTAGTTCGAATCAAGGAACGGATTATGGGCGAAAACTGCGCTTTTGAGGCGAACTGAACAAAACAAGAAGAAAAAAAGCCGGCACTCTGCGTATGGATGGCGAATGTCACGAGCCATGGTGGGCGCGAGACAGCTTTGAGGGCGAGGAGAAAGATGGACTCCGTTGAAAAAATGACATGTGCGGGCCCCCTAGGCTTTATAGCTACAGCACAAGCCATAGCACTTGAAACACAAGAGTTGCGCAGTCGGCACTGCCAAATCTGTCACATAAGCAGTGTTATATGCAAATTTTTACTAGCGGGAAACTTTGGCTAGGAGGAAACCAGTATTTTCTTGTATTGGCCAATGACACTCACAAACTTACCACACTCATATCAGTATGCCAACCAGCATCATGTCATCTACTTTGCACAGCTCAAGAAACACATTACCTTCCCACACTAATGCATTTATGAGCAGCCTGCAACAGTGAGCTAAGCTACATAAATGACTCATGAATGCTACATAGTTAGTGGCAAAAATTGTGTAACTATGTTGTCTTTCCCCATCCAATGCGTCATCAGTACCTGAGGGCAGGATTGCCATTTAGACTTGGCATGCACTGGCAAGTCAGCATGCAGCTATTTGCTTTCTTGACATACTAGGGTTGAAATACTGTTTTGATATCCTTGCAGTCAACAGCATTGGCTGATATGGACTGATGGCTAGGTGGCACAAACAGCTGGGTTTGCACAGTCCAAAGATCATAACATGTGAACCAGCCCCAGAGCTGTCATGACAAAAGCAATCTGGGCTCAAAATTCATAACAATGATTAATTATAACAACAGCTCAATTATCCACCTCATGGGTTGCAAAGATACATGTCACAAAAAAGCACCAAGGAAACATATTTACTCACCAGTACAAAAACAGGTAATGACGTGCACCACAGATGTTCTCTGCACATCATGCGACATTATGTTAGGTTTACTTAGTTTATGCAGTTTTCTTCCACATGGAATGCACAAACCTGGATTTGACAGAGTACTGATGACAGCTGTTTTCATCCAGTGCTCACATTTGCTTTCTTGACATTCTGGAACCATCACTGGGCAATTTTGGTCCCATCATTAAAAATAGTTCACATTCTGCACTGACTGCAATGATCTATTGCCTATATTTGTTGATCCTTTGCATCATGCAGGAGTTATTGAGTTACCTATCTCACACACCTTAAACTGACAAGCAGCAAACAGCTTAATCACATCAAAAACAAATATTCCAGCCCCCGCCTCCTTGCCAGTTGGTCTACCAGTGTGATGTAACTTCATATTTCCTTGACGAGCCAGTCACCAATATCCAGCACATCCCTCCTGCTGATAGGTGGTCAACCAAATGTTCAAGTCACAGGAGGGATGTCTGCAAGATCAATCCTGGGGCATTTATGTATTCACTTAATGAAAGAAACTATTGGTACTCCCTGCAAGAATTGTTGAACAGTTGAATTACTTACCTCATGGCCTACAAAGACACCTGTCACAAAAAAGCACCTAGGTGACATATTTAATCACCAGTACAAAAACAGGTGATGATATGCAACACAGACGTGTTCTCCATGCAGCATGTGACATCGTGTTAGGTGTTAGTTTATGCACTGTTTTCCCGCACATGAAACACACAAACTTGGATTTGGCAGAGTAATGATGACAACTATTTTCATCCAGTGTTCACATTTGCTTTCTTGCTGCTTTGACCCCGTCATTGGGCAATTTCGGTCCTACCATTAAAAAAGTTCACATTCCGAGCTGACTGCAATGATCTATATTTGTTCATCCATCATATCATGCAGCAATTTTTAAGCTAGCTTTCTCACACAAATTAAACTGACAAGCAAACAGCATCCTAATTTAAGGAACATCTGCAAAAACACTCCTGGGGCCTTTAGGCATTAACTTAATGAAAGAAACTTTGAGGCATTCTCTGCAAGAATTTTGAGCAATCCAAAAATTAAAGTGAGAACAAGTCAAAGCTATATAAAATTACCATATTACCTCCGTCCGGCTTCCGGAAGCATGGAGCCTGCCCCAGATGTAAATTAATCTAACCTTTAGGCGGAAAGATAACACCAAACACCGCCGACGCCTGCTGTCTGCATAGATCAAGCGCCTAGCAAGGCTAAATTACGTGAGCATTTCTGTGCTGCTAGCCACTCAAGGCCCTCAATAATAAGAGTAGTTTTAGCAGCATGGTGTCAACTTCACCTTCTTTCTCTTTTCCTTTACCATCTTGACCTTGGACCGTCTCGAGCAATAGCTGAAAACCCGTGGAAAAGCGGCAACACCAAACAAAGCTGAAATGGCCATGAACGGACCTGCGTGCGCCAGGCATTTTTCTTTTTTTTTTTGTTTAGACAGCTGACGGCCGATAATTCGGACGAAATCCCTTCCTGAACGGATGATCCTCTCACGGGAAGGGATTTCCTCCGGCGCACGATTCGAATCAGCGGAACGGCGCGTGAGTTACCCGGTTTACATGGGCAGCCGAGGATAATTCGAATTAAGATCGGAACGGATCATGCGACGTTAACCCTCTCGGCGAGGGGCGTTTACATGGGCGAAACCGGCTTTACGTCGGATTAACGGTCGATAGTTCGATCCCGCTTAGTTCGAATCAAGGAACGCATTATGGGCGAAAACTGCGCTTTTGAGGCGAACTGAACAAAACAAGAAGAAAAAAGCCGGTACTCTGCGTATGGATGGCGAATGTCACGAGCCATGGTGGGCGCGAGACAGCTTTGAGGGCGAGGAGGGAGATGGACTCCGTTGGAAAAATGATCTGTGCGGGACTCATAGGCTTTATAGCTACAGCACAAGCCATAGCACTTGAAACACAAGAGTTGCGCAGTCAGCACTGCCAAATCTGTCACATAAACAGTGTTATATGCAAATTTTTACTAGCGGGAAACTTTGGCTAGCAGGAAATCAGTATTTTCTTGTATTGGCCAACGACACTCACAAACTTACCACACTCATATCAGTATGCCGCCCAGCATCATGTCATCTACTTTGCGCAGCCCAAGAAACACATTACCTACTCCCACACTAATGCATTTATGAGCAGCCTGCAACAGTGAGCTAAGCTACAGAAATGACTCATGAATGCTATATAGTTAGTGGCAAAAATTGTGTAACTATGTTGTCTTTCCCCATCCAATGCATCATCAGTACCTGAGGGTAGCATTGCCATTTAGACTTGGCATGGACTGGCAAGTCAGAATGCAGCTATTTGCTTTCTTGACATACTAGGGTTGAAATACTGCTTTGATATCCTTGCAGTCAACAGCATTGGCTGATATGGACTGATGGCTAGGTGGCACAAACAGCTGTGTTCGCACAGTCCAAAGATCATAACATGTGAACCAGCCCCAGAGCTGTCATGACAAATGCAATCTGGGCTCAAAATTCATAACAAATGATTAATTATAACAACAGCTCAATTATCCACCTCATGGTTTGCAAAGATACATGTCACAAAAAAGCACCAAGGTAACATATTTACTCACCAGTACAAAAACAGGTAATGATGTGCACCACAGATGTTCTCTGCACCTCATGTGGCATTATGTTAGGTTTACTTAGTTTATGCACTGTTTTCTTCCACATGAAATGCACAAACCTGGATTTGACAGAGTACTGATGACAGCTATTTTTATCCAGTGCTCACATTTGCTTTCTTGACATTTTGGAACCATCACTGGGCAATTTTGGCCCCATCATTAAAAATAGTTCACATTCTGCACTGACTGCAATGATCTATTGCCTATATTTGTTGATCCTTTGCATCATGCAAGAATTATTGAGTTACCTATCTCACACACACTAAACCGACAAGCAACAAACAGCCTAATCGCATCAAAAACAAATATTCCAGCCCCCGCTTCCTTGCCATTTGGTCTACCAGTGTGATGTAGCTTCATATTTCCTTGACGAGCCAGTCACCAATATCCAGCACATCCCTCCTGCCAGTAGGTGGTCAACCAAATGTTCAAGTCACAGGAGGAATGTCTGCAAAATCAATCCTGGGGCATTTATGTATTCACTTAATGCAAGAAACTATTGGTACTCCCTGCAAGAATTGTTGAACAGTTCAAGTACCTACCTCATGGCCTGCAGACACCCATCACAAAAAAGCACCAAGGTGACATATTTAATCATCAGTACAAAAACAGGTGATGATATGCAACACAGACGTGTTCTCCATGCAGCATGTGCCATCACGTTAGGTGTTAGTTTATGCACTGTTTTCCTGCACATGGAACACACAAACTTGGATTTAGCAGAGTAATGATGACAACTACTTTCATCCAGTGTTCACATTTGCTTTCTTGCTGTTCTGACCCCGTCATTGGGCAATTTCGGTCCTACCATTAAAAAAGTTCACATTCCGAGCTGACTGCAATGATCTATATTTGTTCATCCGTCATATCATGCAGCAATTTTTAAGCTACCTTTCTCACACAAATTTAACTGACAAGCAACCAGCATCCTAATTTAAGGAACATCTGCAAAAACACTCCTGGGGCCTTTAGGTATTAACTTAATGAAAGAAACTTGGAGGCATTCTCTGCAAGAATTTTGAGCAATCCAAAAATTAAAGTGAGAACAAGTCAAAGCTATATAAAATGACCATATTACCTCCATTTGGCTTTTGGAAGCATGGAGCCTGCCCCAGATGTAAATTAATCTAACCTTTAGGCGGAAAGATAACACCAAGCACCGCCGACGCCTGCTGTCTGCATAGATCACGCGCCTAGCAAGGCTAAATTACGTGAGGATTTCTGTGCTGCTAGCCACTCAAGGCCCTCAATAATAAGGGTAGTTTTAGCAGCATGGTGTCAACTTCACCTTCTTTCTCTTTTCCTTTACCATCTTGGACTTGGACCGTCTCGAGCAATAGCTAAAAACCCGTGGAAAAGCGGCAACACCAAACGAAGCTGAAATGGCCATGAACAGACCTGCGTGCGCCAGGCATTTTTCTTTTTTTTTTTGTTTAGACAGCTGACGGCCGATAATTCGGACGAAATCCCTTCCTGAACGGATGATCCTCTCACGGGAAGGGATTTCCTCCGGCGCACGATTCGAATCAGCGGAACGGCGCGTGAGTGTATACATGGGCCGGATAGTTCGGATCGAGGACGGGTCCCGGCTCAATTCGAATCACAGCTGCCCATGTAAACAGGGTAAGTGTATACATGGGCCGGATAGTTCGGATCGAGGACGGGTCCCGGCTCAATTCGAATCACAGCTGCCCATGTAAACAGGGTAACCGACAGCTGTCCGGGAGGGGGCTCCACCACCCACCGTTCCGCCGCAGCCGGCTGCCTGCCCGCCCGGCGCCGGCGTGGCGGGCCCGCCGAGCCCGCCCGCGTCGTCCCGGCGTCACGTCCGTCAGGCCGTGCCGTGACGTCAGGCCGTGCTCTGTGACTGCGGCTCGTGTTACCGGCGGCCGGCGGCCGGCGGCCGTCACGCGGCCGAGGAGCGCCGATGTTTGTCGGGCTCGCGTTACCGAGCCGCCGCCGCGCCGCCGTCAGCCACTGATCGGGCCGCTCTGTTTCAGGTGGTCGACTGTCTGTACGCGCTCGGCGGGAGTGGTGAGTGGGCGGGGCCGGAGGCAGGTCCTCTGGTGGTCACGCCGAGGGGCGGCTGGGGGGGGGGGGGCGGGGGGGGGGGGGGGGGCTCGGGTATGGAGTGGTGGTGTTGTGCTGGGAGTTATCTGCAGGTACGAAATCGTGGCGTGTGGCCGATGCATGAACGTGTGGTATGAGGAGATGACTGGTCAGAGGGGTCAGCTGCGGCCTTGGCATGATGCCGGGATTTGGTCCGGTATCAGCCGGATACAACCGTGCCGTACGCTAAGGGGCGTTGGTAGGGACAAGCTCGTTGACGGTTTTGCTGCTTGCATCGTGTCTGGTCAAGGTAACTCTGTAGTCCATAGTCGGAATGACAGGATGGCGGAGGAGGATCCGATGAAGTTTTCTCGTTCACGTCTTTGCTTCACAAACTGGTACTGACCAGCGATGACAGTGGCGAATCATTAGACAGCTCGCAGAACCTATTGCGCCCACTGATGTTAATAATACTGTGAATGCTTCCTGGCGTATCAATCATGGAGCACGGGCTCATGGCGCACGACACTAATAAATGCCTATGCGATGTGGCGTGCAGGCATTGTACTGCCTACCATGTGCTGTACTTGGCAAATTGTTGTAGTAATACCACGCGATGGTGTGGTTTCGATAATGGAAGCGTCCCAATCACTCACATCAGCATATTGATGTCTCACGCAACTCCGAGGTGACTTTCATTGGGCCGCTGCCTGTGCTGTGCCATCCTCCTCCGTGGGAGTGACCGACTGCTCCCCGTCCCCAGGCTCAGAAGAAGGGCTTCGACGGCCCAGTGCTGGGTGTGAAGGTGGCCAACGAGAACAAGCGGAACTTCAGCCAGGCCGTGCTGCGGAAGGGCGAGCAGGTGATCGGCCTGCAGTACGGCAGCAACCAGGGCGCCAACCAGTCCGGCATGACCGCATACGGCGCCGGCAGACAGATCCTCCCCAACGGACGCTAGGCGGCGCCACCGCCTTGCCGATAGGCGGCGCTGCTATCGGCGTTCGGCGACGCCAGCCCGTGACGGTCAACAGCATGTGATTGAATACCGATGTGTCGGCACATTCCGGTTATATGCATGTTCGTCCTCGCGCAGTGAAGCGCGGGAGGCGTCTTGTACCGCCGATCACCAGCCACGAGAAGTTTCATCGGGAGCAAAGCTCTTTGCCGTTTTACAAATGTGAGATTGTATGCCATAGGAATAGTGTCAACGTATTAGAATATACAGTTTTTCATGGAGTTTTTACGGACTCGTGTCTTCGCAATACGCTTTATTAATATGCACTGTTCCCGCTTCGTCGTTTGGAATTTCGGAGGGCGCATTTTGGGAGTGAACCATGGCTGGAGCTCAACCACTCAGCTTTCTCCCAGCCGCTCGGGCTTCGCGTAAATACAGATGGCGTTTGTGACTTGGAGCTTTCCTTCGAAGCAGGAGACAAACCAGGATTCCATGGAGTCACAGTTTTGAATATTTCCACGCGCAGAGTGGAGGCTGGAGCGCGAAATGGACGGGAAGCCGATAGCCCTTGGTGCAGGTGTTTGAGTGACCAACGGAATGGTCGGAAGCATTTGGAAACCTGGATTTAAAGGAGTCCGGTATCCCAGTCAAAGCCTGCCCTGCGGAATGCTCCTACTCTGATATGGCTTCCCGTGTAGAACCCCATTGCAGCACTCTCCCTTGTCAGTGACGCGGTAGATGTTAAAATAACTGATTTGATCTCTATAACAATGAAGACTGGGAAAGCCTAGAACAAGCGCTTACCCCTTTATGTGCTCCAGTATGCACTTGGCCTTTGTGTGGGGCCCCTTTGAGGCTCCAAGGCGTGAAGGCCAGGCGCGGTTACCCTCTGCGCCCGCGACGAGCCCGGCGTCTGAGGTGGTTACGACAGGTTCCGGCGAACACCATCCTTCCGCCGAACCACGCCACCCTTCCGCGGTGAACCACGCCACCTTTCCGCGGCGAACCACGGCACCCCTACGCCGAACCACGCCACCCTCCCGCGGCGAACCACGCCACCCTTCCGCGGCGAACCACGGCACCCCTACGCCGAACCACGCCACCCTTCCGCGGCGAACCACGTCACCCTTCCGCGGCGAACCACGGCACCCTTTCGCCGAACCACACCACCCTCCCGCGGCGAACCACGTCGCCCTTCCGCGGCGAACCACGTCGCCCTTCCGCGGCGAACCACGGCGACCTTCCGGCGAACCACGGCACCCTTTCGGCAAACCCCGCCACTCTTCCGGCGAACTACGGCACCCAAACACGCCTGACAAAACTCGGGTTGTATAACATAACATATAAACTGGCTACCATTAACAAACAAGGCTGGCTATATCACAAGCGCCGTTGTCAGCAAGGACCTAAAAACATTCGCATCTCAACACTCAGAGGTCGCAGTTCGCCGTCCACCATTCAGCGCCACCAGCCAACCCCGCAGGAGCGGAGGGCCGAGCGGCGGAGGGCCGCGCTGGACGCGCCGGAGACCCAGGCCGGCACGCGCCACACCAGCTGCGGCGCCCCGACGGCGGCACCGGCTGCCATGGGTCAGCAGCCGGGGGCCGGAGCGGTGACCCAGCTCCCGGCCGACCCTGAGGGCAGCGGCCCGACGCCCGGCCGGCGGCGCCTCAGCGCCACAACGACGTCTCAGCACCTCGGCATGGCACAGCGCAGCGTGGCCGTAAGGCACTGCCAACGGCCACCGATCGAGGTTCCGCGACCGGCGGCCCGCCTCCACGCGACGTCCCGCCCGGCGGCACTGACGAGGCACCACTACCGCCGCCGCCGCAGCCGCAGAGCGCCGTCAATGCGGCTTCGGCACGTGGCCGTCCACGTAGAAGTTGCGCGTGGCGGCCGGCAGCGTGAGCTCCACCCCCTCCAGCTCCTTGGTCAGGATGATCTGACAAACCCTGCAGACGGAAGCAGCGCGGCCGCCGGTCAGCGCGCTGGCCGGTAACGACTACCCCCGCCCCCCTCAGCTGGGCGCGCTGACATGGCGGAGGGGGGGGGAGGGGGGGCTGGAACAGCCGCAGCGTTACGCAACGCGCTGACGGACGTCGCCACGCATCTGTGACTTGGAATACCTCCCGTCTGGCACGTCCAGTCTGCGCCGCGAGACAGCGGCAGCACTGCCACCAGTATATGAGAATGCAAGCAAACAGTCTGGAATAGAATCAGGAGACAGATATGCAAGAGCACCACGAGAAACGGGCCAAAGCACGCGCATATAACGATATTTGGAGTTCTGCTAACCAACGTACCGATAAGCACGACACCCTCTTGACAGGTAAAGAAACCACAAATTAAAGTCACTCTGTCCGCTAAGGTGGCGACTTTGCAGGGCCACCTCGGCAGCCACAAAGACATCATGCAAACATATCATGTGCAGAACGCCACGACGTAATCGACGACATCTTGAAGAGCGTATTTACGAAATGATTTTTTGCCTAGAAAAGTCTTGGTACTTAAAAGCAACACCAACTGCTACAAGCCAGCTTTTTCATCATACATGATGCTTTGCCTCAATACCTTCAATGTGTGACATTCCCTTCAAATAAAGACGATATTTCCTGCTCGGTAGACAGGCACTGACGAAGGCTCGTGGGAATCAGTGAAAACACGTCATGGTGCAACACTGCCATGCGATGCATAAATGTCACAACCGAGACGTGGGGAACATCAAAAGACAATACTCAGGGATTTCGAGAGCGAGGTGAGGCCCTCCATCTAGCCTCCATTCAGGAACTACAAGTATGGCAAGACGACACGACATATCGTGGCGCTGAGTACTAGCCGGCGATGTTGAGTGGCCTACGTCACGACAGTAATGCTGTTACTCTGACAAGTGTAAGGCGGACATCACAACTGAGGTCTGTTAGGGCATTTTACGTGCGAATACCACTAGGTCATCCGAACACGTACTGTGGTAGATGTAAACCCAGGTCTCCACACAGCACG
>NW_023596921.1:46226953-46286627 GCF_011947565.3 Pollicipes pollicipes | reverse complement strand
GAATGATTTAGGTCTTCTGAGGACAGGGCTTTGGACTGCACCTTATGATCTTCAAGATGGCTATTTCAGTTCAAACCCCCGTATAACTGGGGAACAATACTTTCCAACGATCCCTCAAAATTTGCCTATGAGGCGGCGCGAACTCGACACCAGGATGTAATATTTTGTGGGTGAACCAATGCAAATCAGGAACCAGGGTCCGGTCGTTCGCAAAAAAAAAACAACGATCTCCGGACCGACGAGTTGGTGTTAACGAAAGGCCAATGGAAACCGGCATTCATCAGTCTCGTTTTTACGAAGGGCCGGTGGGAGCCAGAAGCCATTATTTGAGAACCAGTAACTACGACACTTCACTGCCCTTTGCATAAACTGATTACAGTTACAACCACTCCAGGATCGCTTCACGTGCAGGGTGCGCTCGCCCACCGTTAAGCTACCTTCCTGCTTGCAGACGCTGTCTCCAGGAAGTAGAAGTACTGAGACTTATCCTTGTTTGTGCGAGGTGTTGTTTTTGAAGGCTGGAAAGCATGTTGTGCTAAGCGGTTGAGGAAACGTGAGGATTTCTAGCGTGGTGCCGGTGCATGCGTTGGAATGCCTGCTTGGGTACAAACAGGGTGGTAACGAGTTGTGGCGACTTTTGTTCGCGTGCCCAAATTAGGTTGCACACGACTGGAAGAATGAAACGGACCGCGCACGTTTGCACTGATGGCGACGATTTGGTGACAGCTCTTCGACACTTAAGCTACAGATAACTTGGAATCTCAATCGCCCAGTTATGCTGCCCCCCTGACGGTGGTATGCAAATCTGTTTGGTCTGTAACTGCTGAGACGGAACCCTCCGTGAAACTTCTGCCTTCCACTCCTCGGAAGGGAGCTGCTGCCCGCAGGAGACCTTGAGCTGCTGTTCGGGCGGGACCCACCGCTCTGACTCCTTTACTGGAACACCCACGCCCTGAGGACGCCGTCGAGAGGTGTCAGACTGACCCGCTGCCGCTCGGGCCGCCGCTGCAGTGGCCGCAGACAGAGCCTTATAAGGCCGGCGCCGGCAGCGGCTCTTCAGACGGCTTAGTCCGCCGGTATTACCATACAGCGCTGCACTGGACGTCCGGCCCGCTCGCTCCGCGCCGCCCCCTTCCCGGAGCTGCTGCCGCCCGCCCCCGTGGTGGGATTATGGGTTTCGGTGAGCAAGCGGCCGCAGCAGTTGCTCGCAAACCTGCACCTCCTGACGAAACGCTGGGCCTGGAGGAGTGTACCTCGCCGTAATGGCGTCGCCTGGTCGGTGTCGGAGAGCGACGCCGCCGACCAGGTGGGCTGTGATTCCCGTGTTGCCATGCCTCGGGATGGGCGCCGCTGGGTCCGAGACATATTCGGCCATGTCTCGTGGACCAGTCTCGAGCTGGTCCAGCACTCCCGCCGGCATGAATGTCCGTCGACGTGGGCGGCATGTGACGTTCTGCACGTGCTGACCGCCAGCTCGCGCCCAGTAACGCCGACACGTTTTCGCGGGTGGTCCATACCTGTGCTGGCCAGAGGGCGAGGTCGGCTTCAGAGACCGAGGCGCTCTACACTGGGCCTCGCCACACGCGCTGCAGACGGGCAGGGCTCCATGTCGGCTCGGCTGCGGCACTCCTGCCCCCCACCCGAGGCTGCCGTGCAGGGATTAGGGCCTGTCTGGACGCCGCCCGCGCACGCGAACCGGTTTTTTCGGGCGATTTTCCGCACGAGCGTCGCTGTGAAATTGGCTGTGCTTAAGGCTAGGCTCAGCTGGAAACAGCGTCCATGACGTCAGTCTTATTCCATGGTGCAGACACGTGACCAAACTGAGCCGCTCGGTGCCGGAAGCGCGTGTCCTTGTCGTGTTGTGTGGGCTCGGCTGCTGTCGCGCACTGTGCTGGTTGCTGCCTCACGGGAGATGTCAGCCAGGGTCGGTCGCCTCACGAGAGTGACGGGCCAGTCAGGGTCGGTCGTCTCTCGCGAGGGACGGGGCCAGCCAGGGTCACCTCTCGCGAGGGACGAGCCAGCCAAGGTCCGTTGTCCCACGCGAGGAACGGGATCAGTCAGATTTACGTGAGCGTGAACAGGGCAACATTTCAACTTCCTGTACCGTTCGGTATGTGACATTCGAATAGATGACGCACGTCAGAGCATTAGCGTGTCCGCGATGTGGATTTCAAACTGGTGCTCTCCGCGTTGTGTAAATAGTTCTAGGCAGCGTCTGAACAGCATGCGGTATGGTCTGTCTCGTCACCTGTTCGTGCGCTCCATTGCTGCCGACAATTTTTAATGCGTTGTGGACAAAATGCATAGCTGGCAGCTTGCTTCACGCCCGATTCCACGTGCACCATAGTCCTTTCAGTAAGAAGAAAGCACAATGAGTGCTCGATCGGCTCCCTCGTCATTGGAGATGACGAGGGAGCCGATCTTGCCGAATTGCATTTGAAAGTTGCTAAATCACAAATCAGGCAGACGTGTCTCAAGAGCATTTATGCTAACGCTGCAAAAAGCAGAACTTACACATAGCCTTACATACGGTTTGCTCTCCCGAACTTTTTCAAAAATCTTTGACACCTTTCACGCTTTGGCTTTTTGGAGACTTTTGGACAGTGAGGCCTGTTATATAGCGCATGGCAACGTGGCGTGCCGTAGATAATGCATGGATGATGTGCCAAACGACGGTCACAAAGCAGCCCAGCTTCAGAAAAGTACTGTGCTCGTCTAAGACGTTCGTGCTCGGCAGGAAGTACCAATTCGATGCAGACTGGCAGGGTTTTGGCACTGGTGTATGTTGTGTGGTGACGGCAGGTCCCAGTAGGTTCACTCGGGTGACTCGCTTATCCTGTTGGGCGTCGTGTGTCCGTGTGTCGTCGAAGATCTGGTGAGTCATCCCGAATGAACTGGATGACGACTTGTTTTTCCTTCATACGGACCAAAATCCTTGATGACCAACCTCCAAAAGGCTCTCCATGGAATGCGGTGACACAGTTGAGACGCCTTGATGAACTCAGGCGATCTGGCAAGGCCCAGATTTATCTCTTGAGCAGACAGCTTCGTACGTACCTAACCCAGTTTCATGATAACATATTTCGGTTTGATTCCCATAGGCGGCGCTAACGTTTATCAATAAATCGAAGACTAAACGGTTGCAGTGTCCGCTGACTGGGCCAACCGCCGTCGCGCGTGGGCACCCACTGACGCCGGTTACTCACCTCCCTCCGGCTCAGCTCGTCGCCGCGCCGCCGCCGCTCCCTTTCACCTGTGCCGGCTCCTCCGCCCCAGACGAGCCCGAGGCACGGATGACGACGGCGCCGCCTGGCCGGTAACGGGCGCCGTCGCCACAGCCGGCGGTCCTGACGCCGTAGGGGTCCGGCGTCCTCGATGCCGTCTGCTGACGCCCCCAGCAGCGCTCCCCCCAGCCCCAGCGCCGCCAGGGCAGTGACGACTGTCGTCCAATAAAAGCCGCGGTCGCCCGCCCCGTCCACCTTGTGTCTTCGGCGCGCGGGTCAGCAACGCGGCCCGTTTTGACACGAGCAGCGGTCCGTGACGACACATGCGACCGCCAGCGCCTCTCTTGTTGGCTGGAGGGCCGGGGTGCGTGCGGCTCTCGTGATTGGCCCATCTCGGATTGCCGACTACCCGGTCTGGCTTGTTCTAGAGCAGGTGTCGCGGTGGCCGGCATCTCTGTAGTCGCTCAGACGAGCGTCAAGGTCCGACTGAAGCCCCACGTGTACAGCATTAATGCCGGGGTGCAGAGCGGTGCCGCAGGGCCGCGTTGCCGGGCGGCGGGCTTCAGTCGCCCCGCGGCGGCGGCGGCGGCGGTCTATGGCAGGCCGGGTGGAGACAGGTGCCGGGTGGGCGCGGCCCCGCGTGGGTGGAGCCCCTCCTATCGTCGGATCGGTCTGGATTCTGAATGGCCTTTGGACGGTCGGGGCCTGCGGTGACAACGCCGTCCGAACCATATATGGCTGGGCCGCGCTGGCCAGCGCTGGCCGCTTACAGGGGTGTCCGACCTGCGGTGCGACCACCTGTTCGGCACGCCGACGAGGGCTGTTTGACCCGTGATGGGCTGCGTTGCTTGTTTATTGTGCAGCGCTTTTATGCCGCCAAGCAGGCTCTGGTCAGGACCCTGGTTCGCATTCTGCGCGATTTGCGGAGAAGACCTGGGTTGGTAGGTTTTACCCTGGCAGTCGAGGTGACCCAGTTACCCCACCGTGGTGGCCGTCCCGGACTGTCCTGGTAACAAGCCCTTTGACCGTGGTATCAGCAGTGGCGCCACCTAGCCAGGCCTCGTCGCCCGGCCGGTGTGAGGAACGCGCTCCTGTTGGTCCCAACCGCTCCGTCCGAAGTCCCATCGCGGATGGCGGAGGTCAGCAACCCCTGACCGCGCCAGCCCTGGGCGACTCCAGGCTGGGTCGTCCCCCGGGAGGCCGCCGTCCCCGGCGTGCCCCCTCCCCCGTGCCGGCGCGTGCTGCTCGTCCGTGCGCGGCGTGTCGTCACCGGATGTGCCGAGCGCGCCGGCCCGGTGACGCCGGTCGCCGGGCGCCTGCCGCCGGTCCGGCCGGTCCGGCGGCAGGCGCGCCAGGTATGCGCGCGGCCGCCGTGTTCGCCGCCGGCCGGCCTGCAGCAGGCCATTTGCGGCGGCTGCTGAGTCAGCCGGCGGACGCGGCCGGGCCGCTTATAAGGAGACGCGCGTCCTGCACTGACCGCGTCGATCGGACGCGTCGCTTCTGCCGCCCCGCCCCGCACCGCCTCGCAACGGGGCCGACCCGGCGCGCCGACCGCGCCAAACGGCCGGAGCCGGAGCGGGCCGGCGCGGCGGCGCGGCGCCGGGGCCGGCCGCGCCGCCGCGCCGCCGCGCGCATAGCTGGAGCGGCGGTGCGGCCGTGATCGGGCATGTGAAGCGCGCGGCGGTCTGGTGCTGGCGGCAGCGGTGGGGAGCGGACGCGGCCCGCTGCAGGCGCTGGGGTGGAGGCCGTGGCTGTTCAACAAACCACGAGGGAACAGCCGGGACAGACCCCTTCCGCCGTGGCGTGGAACATGGAATACATTTTTGCCATGCAAGCTTCCGTTGCGTTTCTAGCAGTATTCTGTCAATAATCCTCAAATGGTGTTTAACAACAGACTGCATGCGAACAGACGCCTGACGCTGGCGCTGAGATGAGCTTGTGATATAAGCGCTTCTTGCATGTTTGATGGTTATGTTGTTTTTATGTTGCGTTGCCGTTCTTCATTCTTCTTTGCGTTATTATTACGGCATCGGTCGAGAATGACGCCGTATGCAGACTGTGTTGTAAACAGTGTTTTTTGCATTGAAAACCTCCGTGTGCGGTTGAACGGTTTGTCCCGTGGTCATCGTTTTTGTCTCCGTTTTTGGCGACCGTTCGACTCAGGTGACGCGCGTGCTGACGTGTCATTTGTCTTTTCAGAGGGAGAATATTGAAATGTTCCTGAAAGGCTGTGAAGCGTACGGCCTGAAGCCACAGGACCTGTTCCAGGTCAACGACCTCTATGAAAACAAGAACCTCTACATGGTGAGTTGGTTCATGCGCTGGTTTTCATCATGTCAGTTGAGCATTAATGCCCTCTCACGCACGAGGAAATTCGCCACTGACCTTGGTAACGCCCTAAAGAACACCGAAAACACCGCACTCTGACACTGAATGTGCCAGCTAGATGCGCTTTTTGCACGTTTGGCGACTGTCTGCAGACTCACGCAGAGCATGGTCCGATATTTCATCACCCGGCGCCGGTGAATGAGACGGAGTGCATGACGTCACCTGCAGCCACTCAAAGCAGCGCCTGCCTCTGCAGAACGGCCCCAGCCTGACCCCTCGCACGTGCTCCCGTACACGGCCCATTCAGTGCGGCCTCGTCCGCTGCGTTCAGCAGCCTTCGCTGCGCGTCGAGGACTGCTATCAGCTGCACAACACGTCTGACCTTGCGTATCGCCCCGGGCCAGCGCCGACGCGAGGGGGGTCTGCGCGCGGTGCGGGCGCTCCGAGCGGCGGTGCGACCAGCGCACCAGGCCGCCCTGCCCTGCCCCCCAGAGCCACGTGTAGAACACGACTGATGACGTAGGGTCCAGGCGCGACCATGCCCCTCCGCGGACCCCACCCGGCACCAAAGGCCAAATCACTGGCTAGGAAGTCGGGTAGCAACTTTGAAAAGCATGAATGCCTGTCCCATTGGGGCACCGTCATTGTCCATGGCGCCGTTTGCATGGTTGGGCAGCGGCTGGCAGACACAGGTGGCACCCGTTGGTGGCGCCTGCTGTACGTGCCGCCACTTCCCTCCGTGCTTTTTCAGTTTGACTCCAACCACCTATGACGTCAGAGTTTCGACACTGCATTTTGTCCGACGGCAGCGGCCGTCGCCAAGCCTCCCTTGGAACTGACGCAACAGCTTCCCCTTCCAGAGCAGTCCTCTGCTACGGAACACGTCATCTGTGTTGACGGATTAGGAGACGGTGCCCTCCGCCTGCGGAGGTCAGGACGTGCCCTCCGCCCGCGGAGTCAGGACTGTCAGATCCGTGCCCTCCGTCTGCGGAGTCAAGACTGTCAGCTCCCGTGCCCTCCGCCTGCGGAGTCAGGACTGTCAGCTCCCGTTCTCTCCGTCTGCGGAGTCAGGACTGTCAGCTCCCGTTCTCTCCGCCTGCGGAGTCAGGACTGTCAGCTCCCGTGCCCTCCGCCTGCAGAGTCAGGACTGTCAGCTCCCGTTCTCTCCGTCTGCGGAGTCAGGACTGTCAGCTCCCGTTCTCTCCGCCTGCGGAGTCAGGACTGTCAGCTCCCGTGCCCTCCGCCTGCGGAGTCAGGACTGTCAGCTCCCGTGCCCTCCGCCTGCGGAGTCAGGACTGTCAGCTCCCGTGAGCTCCGCCTGTGGAGGTCAGGACAATAACTGCCCATACCTCTGCCATACGCTGCGCCAGCTAGTCCCACAGCGCAGTCGGCTGCTGCCACGTCGGTGGTTGCGTCAGCCGCGACGATGGCTCGCCACTCGCGCCGGCGGCGGCCTCCGGCGGCCAGCACGCGCAGGAGGCCGCTGGAGGCCGCCTGCCGCCGGCTGACGGTTTGACGGCGGCCTCAGCCGCGCGACAGGCGCCGGGCGAAGTGACGCGATGGCTGAGTCATTCTGTCCGGTCGTCGCGCCGTTCAGGTCGACCTTTGAACGGCCGGAAAACGGCGAAAGGCGTGACATTTTGCGATGTTGCTTGCCATGGTAGAGCCCTGAATGGTAGATCTGGACACCTGAGTTGTTCTGGACATAGCGAGGGAAGGTGAGGAAAGGTATAAGACAAAGCTCACTTTCACCCACAGCATTTCCGAAAACCGTGATCTGAGCAGACCAACACCGACACTTCACTGGACCGCTAGACCATCTTGATCCGTCCTCACGGACAGCAGTCCGGGAGGGGGCTCCACCACCCACCGTTCCGCCGCAGCCGGCTGCCTGCCCGCCCGGCGCCGGCGTGGCGGGCCCGCCGAGCCCGCCCGCGTCGTCCCGGCGTCACGTCCGTCAGGCCGTGCCGGCTGTGCTCTGTGACTGCGGCTCGTGTTACCGGCGGCCGGCGGCCGGCGGCCGTCACGCGGCCGAGGAGCGCCGATGTTTGTCGGGCTCGCGTTACCGAGCCGCCGCCGCGCCGCCGTCAGCCACTGATCGGGCCGCTCTGTTTCAGGTGGTCGACTGTCTGTACGCGCTCGGCGGAGTGGTGAGTGGGCGGGGCCGGAGGCAGGTCCTCTGGTGGTCACGTTGAGGGCGGCTGGGGGCTGGGGGGGGGGGGGGGGGGGGGCTCGGGTATGGAGTGGTGGTGTTGTGGTGCTGGGAGTTATCTGCAGGTACGAAATCGTGGCGTGTGGCCGATGCATGGACGTGTGGTATGAGGAGATGACTGGTCAGAGGGGTCAGCTGCGGCCTTGGCATGATGCCGGGATTTGGTCCGGTATCAGCCGGATACAACCGTGCCGTACGCTAAGGGGCGTTGGTAGGGACAAGCTCGTTGACGGTTTTGCTGCTTGCATCGTGTCTGGTCAAGGTAACTCTGTAGTCCGTAGTCGGAATGACAGGATGGCGGAGGAGGATCCGATGAAGTTTTCTCGTTCACGTCTTTGCTTCACAAACTGGTACTGACCAGCGATGACAGTGGCGAATCATTAGACAGCTCGCAGAACCTACTGCGCCCACTGATGTTAATAATACTGTGAATGCTTCCTGGCGTAGGTATCAATCATGGAGCACGGGCTCATGGCGCACGACACTAATAAATGCCTATGCGATGTGGCGTGCAGGCATTGTACTGCCTACCATGTGCTATACTTGGCAAATTGTTGTAGTAATACCACGCGATGGTGTGGTTTCGATAATGGAAGCGTCCTAATCACTCACATCAGCATATTGATGTCTCACGCAACTCCGAGGTGACTTTCATTGGGCCGCTGCCTGTGCTGTGCCATCCTCCTCCGTGGGAGTGACCGACTGCTCCCCGTCCCCAGGCTCAGAAGAAGGGCTTCGACGGCCCAGTGCTGGGTGTGAAGGTGGCCAACGAGAACAAGCGGAACTTCAGCCAGGCCGTGCTGCGGAAGGGCGAGCAGGTGATCGGCCTGCAGTACGGCAGCAACCAGGGCGCCAACCAGTCCGGCATGACCGCATACGGCGCCGGCAGACAGATCCTCCCCAACGGACGCTAGGCGGCGCCACCGCCTTGCCGATAGGCGGCGCTGCTATCGGCGTTCGGCGACGCCAGCCCGTGACGGTCAACAGCATGTGATTGAATACCGATGTGTCGGCACATTCCGGTTATATGCATGTTCGTCCTCGCGCAGTGAAGCGCGGGAGGCGTCTTGTACCGCCGATCACCAGCCACGAGAAGTTTCATCGGGAGCAAAGCTCTTTGCCGTTTTACAAATGTGAGATTGTATGCCATAGGAATAGTGTCAACGTATTAGAATATACAGTTTTTCATGGAGTTTTTACGGACTCGTGTCTTCGCAATACGCTTTATTAATATGCACTGTTCCCGCTTCGTCGTTTGGAATTTCGGAGGGCGCATTTTGGGAGTGAACCATGGCTGGAGCTCAACCACTCAGCGTTCTCCCAGCCGCTCGGGCTTCGCATAAATACAGATGGCGTTTGTGACTTGGAGCTTTCCTTCGAAGCAGGGGACAAACCAGGATTCCATGGAGTCACAGTTTTGAATATTTCCACGCGCAGAGTGGAGGCTGGAGCGCGAAATGGACAGGAAGCCGATAGCCATTGGTGCAGGTGTTTGAGTGACCAACGGAATGGTCGGAAGCATTTGGAAACCTGGATTTAAAGGAGTCTGGTATCCCAGTCAAAGCCTGCCCTGCGGAATGCTCCTACTCTGATATGGCTCCCCGTGTAGAACACCCATTGCAGCACTCTCCCTTGTCAGTGACGCGGTAGATGTTAAAATAACTGATTTGATCTCTATAACAATGAAGACTGGGAAAGCCTAGAACAAGCGCTTACCCCTTTATGTGCTCCAGTATGCACTTGGCCTTTGTGTGGGGCCCCTTTGAGGCTCCAAGGCGTGAAGGCCAGGCGCGGTTACCCTCTGCGCCCGCGACGAGCCCGGCGTCTGAGGTGGTTACGACAGGTTCCGGCTAACACCATCCTTCCGCCGAACCACGCCACCCTTCCGCGGTGAACCACGCCACCTTTCCGCGGCGAACCACGGCACCCCTATGCCGAACCACGCCACCCTCCCCGCAAACCACGCCACCCTTCCGCGGCGAACCACGGCACCCCTACGCCGAACCACGCACCCTCCGCGCGAACCACGCCACCCTTCCGCGGCGAACCACGTCACCCCTTCCGCGGCGAACCACGGCACCCTCTCGCCGAACCACACCACCTTCCCGCCGCGAACCGTCGCCCTTCCGCGGCGAACCACGCCACCCTTCCGGCGAACCACGGCACCCTTCGCCGAACCACGCCACCCTCCGCGGCGAAACACGCCACCCTTCCGCGGCGAACCACGTCACCCTTCCGCGGCGAACCACGGCACCCTTTCGCCGAACCACGCCACCCTCCCGCGGCGAACCACGTCGCCCTTCCGCGGCGAACCACGTCGCCCTTCCGCGGCGAACCACGTCGCCCTTCCGCGGCGAACCACGGCGACCTTCCGGCGAACCACGGCACCCTTTCGGCAAACCCCGCCACTCTTCCGGCGAACTACGGCACCCAAACACGCCTGACAAAACTCGGGTTGTATAACATAACATATAAACTGGCTACCATTAACAAACAAGGCTGGCTATATCACAAGCGCCGTTGTCAGCAAGGACCTAAAAACATTCGCATCTCAACACTCAGAGGTCGCAGTTCGCCGTCCACCATTCAGCGCCACCAGCCAACCCCGCAGGAGCGGAGGGCCGAGCGGCGGAGGGCCGCGCTGGACGCGCCGGAGACCCAGGCCGGCACGCGCCACACCAGCTGCGGCGCCCCGACGGCGGCACCGGCTGCCATGGGTCAGCAGCCGGGGGCCGGAGCGGTGACCCAGTTCCCGGCCGACCCTGAGGGCAGCGGCCCGACGCCCGGCCGGCGGTGCCTCAGCGCCACAACGACGTCTCAGCATCTCGGCATGGCACAGCACAGCGTGGCCGTAAGGCACTGCCAACGGCCACCGATCGAGGTTCCGCGACCGGCGGCCCGCCTCCACGCGACGTCCCGCCCGGCGACACTGACGAGGCACCACTACCGCCGCCGCCGCAGCCGCAGAGCGCCGTCAATGCGGCTTCGGCACGTGGCCGTCCACGTAGAAGTTGCGCGTGGCGGCCGGCAGCGTGAGCTCCACCCCCTCCAGCTCCTTGGTCAGGATGATCTGACACCCTGCAGACGGAGCAGCGCGGCCGCCGGTCAGCGCGCTGGCCGGTAACGACTACCCCCGCCCCCCTCAGCTGGGCGCGCTGACATGGCGGAGGGGGGGGGGAGGGGGGCTGGAACAGCCGCAGCGTTACGCAACGCGCTGACGGACGTCGCCACGCATCTGTGACTTGGAATACCTCCCGTCTGGCACATCCAGTCTGCGCCGCGAGACAGCGGCAGCACTGCCACCAGTATATGAGAATGCAAGCAAACAGTCTGGAATAGAATCAGGGACAGATATGCAAGAGCACCACGAGAACGGGCCAAAGCACGCGCATATAACGATATTTGGAGTTCTGCTAACAACGTACCGATAAGCACGACACCTCTTGACAGGTAAAGAAACCACAAATTAAGTCACTCTGTCCGCTAAGGTGGCGACTTTGCAGGGCCACCTCGGCAGCCACAAAGACATCATGCAAACATATCATGCGCAGAACGCCACGACGTAATCGACGACATCTTGAAGAGCGTATTTACGAAATGATTTTTTTGCCTAGAAAAGTCTTTGGTACTTAAAAGCACACCAACTGCTACAAGCCAGCTTTTTCATCATACATGATGCTTGCCTCAATACCTTCAATGTGTGACATTCCCTTCAAATAAAGACGATATTTTCCTGCTCGGTAGACAGGCACTGACGAAGGCTCGTGGGAATCAGTGAAAACACGTCATGGTGCAACACTGCCATGCGATGCATAAATGTCACAACGAGACGTGGGGAACATCAAAAGACAATACTCAGGGATTTCGAGAGCGAGGTGGAGGCCCTGCCATCTAGCCTCCATTCAGGAACTACAAGTATGTCAAGACGACACGACATATCGTGGCGCTGAGTACTAGCCGGCGATGTTGAGTGGCCTACGTCACGACAGTAATGCTGTTACTCTAACAAGTGTAAGGCGGACATCACAACTGAGGTCTGTTAGGGCACTTGACGTGCGAATACCACTAGGTCATCCGAACACATACTGTGGTAGATGTAAACCCAGGTCTCCACACAGCACGTGGAAGAAACATCAAAACCCCAACAAGTTAAGTGTTGTGAGCCATTGACATATACTACCTTAATGCACCATGTTAAGAGAATTTCCCCATCTCTGTTGTCTTTCAGTAGCACACACCTCCCTCCGGTCCATCAGGAAACCGTTGACTGTTTGGCGCAGGGGCGCAGCCGGATTTTGCGACAGGAGAAGCTACCTTGATTTACGATGGGAGGCAACCTTTTTCACGATCGAGTCCCAACCCAATGGCAACACCTGCGCGCTTTGCACAGGCCAGCAGATCCTACAAGCGCTAAAAGGAACAGTACCTGGCATATCAATGAGCTATCCATGTTGGTTTACTTTGAGGCCTTCAAGAATTGTTTTCGGCGCGTTTCAAACATATTTACTCTTCTATGCTCCGGTATTGTTGCCAAATTTCAGCTATTGGTCTCTAGATGTCGCCGCCTATGTCAGTATTAACGAGATTTAAAACCAAAATAGTTGTCCTGATTACCAGATTCTGCAATATATTCAACAGTGTTGTGCAGAAACACTGTGCTAAGGCCTGATGGGGGTTTTCGGGGACCCACAAGCCTCCCCCCCCCCCCCCCCGACTATGCCACTGGTTTCGTGGCTTCGTCGGTCGGCTATGGTCCATTCTGACCAGAAAGGAATTCTGCACGCCAATCCTGACCCGCAGTGAGCCTCCGATCTCACCCAGCCTGGAGTTGTCGCGCAGGAAGACGGCCAGGTCCAGCATGTCCTCCTCGTCCTCCACCGGCTCCGGCAGCCGGTCCACGTAGTCGGGGTGCACGTACACGTGACAGGTGGAGCAGGCCAGACTAGCCTCGCAGGCGCCTACGGGCGGCGCGGCGCCGCGTCAGCTCGGCCGGCTGAGCGAACGGGGGCGGAAGCGAGCGGGCGCTGTTGGCGGGGCGACCTCCGTGGCCAACACGACCCTGGGCCCATCAACAACAGTGTGATGGTGGTGTCCCAAACAGCAAGGACTATAAATCAGAGATGCTGCAAGTTGCTCATACCAATCGCATGTCATCACTTCATGTGATATCTATGGACAGATTTATGCAATAGTGCTAACATCAATTGGGAGGAGGGATAAGACAACAGTGAAAGGAAAAGTCAAAACTGGTTGCAGCAATACATATGACTGAAAACACCTGACTGGCACTGGCTTCTTTGATCCCAGATTTAATTGTTGTGTTTTCTCACCTTCCAATTCAATGTTGTATCTGTGGGCCAGGTACATGACATTGTCTCCAACTTTCCCCCTCACTGGAATCCTTTCACCTTCCCGATTTATGAAGACCACATTCACTCTGAAAATACAACCCTGTCACATTTTTTTTATTTCAGAGTTCATGGCACCAATATATCCTAATTTTCAACCCTGTTAAGCAAACACTAGACAAATTCTCAAGTGAGCATACCACTCATATCTCACAACTTTAAGGCAAGCTATGCATGACAATCATTATCAAAGCCATGAGAGTCAGGGGCATAGCTTAATTAACAGTTGGAGGCTTCAGTCACCAAGTTTGAGAAGATAGTGGATAAAATCTGGAGAGAGACAAGTTGGTTGGTGAATTTGGCAGATAATTCCATTATCTTGACTGCTCAGCTCAACTGCTCACCAACTCGATTTGCAAAAATACACCCTTGACTGGCTTATATAGTACTTCAATTATTTAAATTAATATTCAATTAATAGTACTTCAATTATTCAAACAAATCACTTGTACTTACACTTCATCTTCAGACTTTGGATCCTGCCACTCATAATCCCCATGAAGCCTCACTGAAATAGCAACAAAAATGACATGGTGACAGATGGATCATGATAATACTTCCACAGTGCACAGCCCACCACAATGTGTCATGAAATACCTGTATTTAACTACAGAACAGTGCATGACAGTACATTTGAGTGCCCAAAAAGCAACCATAATGTTACTTTAAAATGTACTTGAGAATTAACCAGTCACAGAGAATGGCATCTGCTGTGAGCTTCTCAGTGGATGGAGGGACCATTTGTGGGCAGAATGGGGCAAAACAGCTAAGACTGCCCATGGGCTACCCTGAGTACACAGAAGTGCCCTCATGGTTACAGCCACCCCTGAGTCACCAGTCTTCATGAAGTTCCAAGATCCCCTTCCTGTCCCTGCAGGGACTTTCGAAATACCACAGGCTACACATGGCTTTAAGCCCCATTAAAAACTGGTGCTTCAAGCAATCATTAACTTCCCACTGAATGGCCAGATGGGTCCGCAAGTTCACCAGGTGGGGATTACAGGCAGCCAGCAGCTGCTTTGGTGTTGCCCAAACTGCTGCTCCACAAGCAACCTTTTTTTGGCAGGGGGGGGGGTCTAATTCAGTATGAGTAATTTCTTTGCCCTGCATAATCCAAAAAGGGCACTCCTGCGCAGTCCCAAACTCTTGCCCGTGCAGCCCAGAATCCAACAGTCTGCAGCCAAGATTTATTGAGATAATTAATATTTGACAAGAGATCATTGAGTGTCTAGCAATACCAACATGTTAAGGGTAGCATTCAGTAGGTGCTGGCCTTTGCCACATTAAGCTCAGGCTACACTGGGTCAGGCTGTCCACAACACTTGAATAGCCTATTTGTTATATTTCCCAATGATGTCACAAATTACCTGAAAAACATAACCCTATAGCACATGCTAACATGATCATCTTTCTTGAATCTGGGACATTTGAGATTATTGCCAAACTGACAGGTTTGGTAGGAACTGACTGTAAATTATTGATATTGTTTTAAGAATAATTATTGTTCAACACCATGCACAAAATGAGCTTATGTGTCCTTGTAAAGGAGGGTTTACATCTTAAATATGATGATAATATGTGTCGCTATCCCCTAAGTATTGCCAACAGGATTAGAAAACTAGCCCCATATCCAGCACAATATCTGATTAATGCTATGATATTACATGAAAAACAAATTGACCACAGTGCTTTCTTCCAAAAGCAGCAAATAAACATCCAACACTCATAGGTAACAAGGCTTGAAAGCTAGCAGCCTGAGTTATTGGCTTGCCTTCAAATCCTTTGAATTGTAGTATCTGCACAAGTACTATCTGTTCTTTCTATACACACGTTTTGAAATATTATCTTTGCTTAATCTTGCCCACCCATGGCCATGAGTTCAAGACCAACTTCAAAGCTTGGTTTTATCGATAGGAATAAAAACGCAATACACACTTAACGCTATCCTTGCTTCATCACAGGCCCTGCCAGTTCAATTACTGCGCAGCTGCGCCGATAGCGCTGCGAATTACCTGAGGATAACGCGAGAAACCTCGCCGGACTCTGATGAAGCAGTTCCACTTGCGGCCCTTTCACCACCTTCTCCCACGCACGAAGTCCTAAAATTGTACAATACGACGCTCTTATTGTTCGATATGCCCCCAAGACCCGACCCCTCACGCACCCAGCCATAGCTGCCGGTTTGGGCGGTAAAGGCGGTCAAGGTCAGCGGACTGACTAGAGCTGAAGGGAAACCCTGTTGTGGAAGTGCGCTGACGTCATTAGAAGGGTGTTGCTGTAAAAACGTCAAGAATTCAGGGATCATTTGCAACCAGGGGCGTTTAGGTGCACAATCTGAGTTTGTGGGCAAGGAAGCGGAGGAACTAAACAGGGAGAATGACTAAATGACGCCAAAATATGGATTTTCCCGGATTTCATCAACTTTCACCTCAAAGCCAAGGGCTGGAACCAGTCATTCTCACGAGTCAGATAAAGATAAATTTTGTCAGTGTAAAGTTTCCATTTACCAGAAGTTCACATTCACCAACACTCACTCTACTTTACAGTGTACACACGCAACCAGCAACAAGCTTGCGTCTTCCGGTCGCGTGAGTATGTCCGGTAACAAACGGCTTGTCTAATATTCACGTACTACCTCCAAACAAAAACGAGTTATAACCACGTGTTACAACAATAATGCGATATCACGTTATTTTTAACCAATGAGAAGCGTATACGAGAGCGTGCAATGGGCGGAGCTAATAAGCTAAACGAATCACAGAGAGTGGTATCGCCTTGCGATCCCTGGAACCAACGGATGCAGCCGACGGCTGAAGAGGCGCTGAGGGTGACTTTTAAAAATAAGTTTTGAACCACAATACAAAATGCATGCATGAATTAGATTCCGATGGTAGACAAGTTATGTGCTGAATGATCTGTTTGCTCGCTGTCTGGGCTTAAACGGCAACAGTTCTAGTAGCCGCACATAAGCGACCCGGGCGGCTGATGCAACGCGCACCACCCGGCTGACGCTGAGGTACCGGCCGGCAGGCCCGGCGGGGCGGTTACTGGGTGGCTGACGCAACACGCTCCACTCGACCCAGAGTGACATCACCCGGCCGGCGGGTCCCAGCGTGTCCCAGCGGGTGCGGTGGGATGGTTATGTGTGGCTTGTAGATGGCGATTGGCAAAGAGCCTCAAATTGGACCTTTTGATGCCGAAAAGTGGACTTTTGTTACATAACAGCGCGAAGTCCTTTTCATGAAATTTTGGCAGCATGTTTTAAGTGTATGGCGTTCTCTTGGCCAACGCACACACACAACTATTAACGCAACATACACTGGCTATGGCGTCTACAGGAAACATACGCATTCATAGAAGTTACGTTACACACGCCATAAAAAATTAATTACCGCGTACACTCTAGTATCATTATTATGATGAACAGTTGATCTACTTGCTCTAGTCCTTTTATTAAGTGGTTCATTGTAGCAGTTAGACATACTTTTAGCAGCAGACTCGCAAATGCGATCGCTGAGAGGGAATGCTCCACACTTGAATGCATGGAGGCAAGCATCATATATGATAAAATTAGCTCACTTGTAACTGTCAGTTTGTTTTTAAGTGTTCAAAAGCCGCTCTGGTCAACATAATTTCGCTATTTAGCATGCATGTTTCCCCACGCGTCATCGTTTGGCTATGCCATGGAACGTCTTTACAACGTTATGTCGCTGCCAGACTGGCCGTGTCAGAATCACCACTGTATCCAACGGGCTGATTCATTTCTGGCGCTTCAGCTTGCTGAGAGATGGCTATGTGTTGTTAAATCGTGTTTGCGGAGCCGAATATCGTCACGTGTTTGCGTCTTTTCTGTGTTTAATGTCGCTTTATTGCATTCACATACCCAGCCACGGCGTTATCTATAAATTATTCATTCGGGGTCTTACGTCTGCCGCAGCCCGTACCACCGCACCAATTCCTGTCTTTTATAACATCAAACGTGATTTGTGTTCGGACATCCGTCCGCGTTATTCTCTCGCGCTTCATCCTGCATTCTCGCGATGCCTCATATCTCCGGGGTAAGTCGCATGTGCCAGCCACAAGTGGGCTGAAGGGTCCCCTGGTGGGGGTCCACGTCCGGGCACCAGGCATGTGCCCGACACATGGGTCCCTGTTCGGGTTTAGTCGCGACGGTTGGGTCCCCAGGTGCACGTCGTCCTACCTCACCATTATCCATGTTCCTTCATTCCATAGCCAAGAAGTGGTCATTAATGGTCGAAAGAGCTTTAATGAAATCACAAAAAAACAATGCTGTGTTTAAAACTTGCGCTCCATGCGTTGCATTGACTGAGGGCCAACTGAAGTGCGTTGATGTTAGAAATTGTGCTGACGTACACCAGACACGGATAGCCCGATGATCAGGCATGTTCTTGGCCTTGACTTTTACACGGCCAATGAGGTGCTGGGAATTCGTGTGAATGTTCCATGGGGACGTGCATGCCAGGTGACCTTGAAATAGTTAACACGAAATAGTTCGTACAAGTTCGCGCCTGTCAAGAATAGAAATCACAGGGCTTAAAGGAAATAACCCACGTTTGGAGACATTAAAACAAGCGCCAGATAAGCTGAAAAGCTTGCTTATTGCTATTGACACCCTTTTGAAGGGAATGCTACACATTTGAAGACATTGGAGCAAGTATCAGATAAGATGAAATAAGCCTTTTATAGCAATTGGTATACTTTAAAGGGAGTGTTTCATATTTCATGGAGGCTTAAACAGAAAAGACATTACAGATCATCTGACGCAGTTTACGGCCCTATCTAAGGCCTCCTGTTTAGCTGTACGCCCGCGAAGACGTGCAACCTATTTCGGAGAAACTATTTCAAGATCACTCAGCAGTCGCGCAGCCAGAGCCTTGGCAAGGGTGGCGGGCACAGGGTTGACAAAGAGCCCGCTGATAGTGAGAAGGCCCCCTCTCCCCCCCCCCCCCCCCCACCGGGAAATCGCCAAATATGGCACATTTCTTAACGAGGGCATGCTTTTCATTTATGTTCTTATTTGCAATGTCTAACTTGAACAGAAGCCAGAAGCTCCCGCGCGGTGAATTCTGACTGAAAGTTATACTCCATAAACTGAAGAAATCATGCGTTAAACAACTGCATGAAATGCATCGACGGTGTTCCCCATTTTACAATGGTCCAGTCGACTCCTTCTAAACCGATAGAAGCTTAGAAGGAGTTATGAAGCTTCGTCATAACTTCGTTATGAGCGTAGTTTTGAACATGCGCGCTAGCAGATCTTAGAAACAAAAACCTCGACGCCAGGCGCTGCAGTCTCCCAGCCCTGGCAGGCCCAGCAGCGGCGGTCCTGTGGCTAACATTAAGTCGTGGGGAACAGGCGGACGAAAATTATGACGCATCTGAAAGACGTACCTATGAACGCTTTAGGACATCAAATCGCACTTTAAAAAGGTCGTCCAGGCGCATATGTCACCTGCGCGATCTCTTAGATTGGTGTTATAGCACATTGGCATTTACAGCGCCGCGCAGTGGCGCTGGCCTGGATCTGGTGGTGGAACTGATAAAGTCATCTTCAGTTTTTTCATGTTGCTGTAAGTGTTCATCTGTTCTGAAAACAACCTCAAAATAAAAAAAACGCCCGGTCTTTTCTTTGAACGGTGCGAATTAATTTTGGAACGCATTCGCAACTATCATTTTACGACGGTCATTCTCGCGTGGGGTGCGTGGTGTTGCAGTAGCCCAACGCCGTTTGGTTTTCAGGAAACTGCAACCCAGGCCATCGCTGTCCTTGTCGCGAGATTTGGGGTGCGCAGGCTCAAGCCTTTTGGCGTAAGTTGTTCCACTAATCGATGCTGCAAAAGAATGAACGTTCTCAGGCAAACATGGGATGACAATGTTGGTTTTTAAACTCATGTCGACCCGCTCATTTCAACACTGACGAGACCCATTACTTCCGGACAAGGGGTCTTCTGAGTAGAGCGCTAGGGGGCACATTTTTGTTCCCGATGAGGAGCTGAAGGGCCGTCCCACCGCGGGGTGTCTTCCGCCTGCCATTCTGACGACACGAGGTGGAACCCCTGGTCGATCCGGAGGCCCTTAAAGGGATACATCATATCACATTGGTACCTTCCTGACGCGGAAAGCCCTCGGGCTTCGGTTTAACGGGCTCCTGCTGGAACTGGGCTGGACTCGACTGGCACGGGACACTCCCATTATCTCAACGTGAACACTCATCATAAGCTTTAATATGTTCTCCTTTTGTCAGATGGCCCCGTCCAACGCAAGAGGTCCGTCTGTCATTCGAGGTCCCGTCCCCGTCTATGTTGGCCAATTGTTCCCATGACTGAACTAAGACTTGACCGGCCCCTTGCTGGCATAACACACCCTGTTAGGCATTGGGCCCCTGACCGATACAGAAGCCCAGCATTGTTGCAGGAGGCCCTGTCAATGCAAATCACCGACCTGGCCTTGTCCCTGCTAGGGAAATGGGCACCCAAAGTTCTGACTGGCAGGGAGCTGACTGTTCGGTACTCGTGGTCCCTGGCCGACCGAGACACCAGCGTTGTCTCAGGGGTCTTCAAGCAGTGTAGAGGACCTCTGACTGATATTTTAGGTCACGACCCTTCGGGCCGCAATTCCCTACATGACCTAGAGCCAACCCTTCAGGCCTTCATGTCCTCCAACTGATCCCTTGATCGTTGGTTGCGCTGGGCGCCCGGGCCCATCTTCGGACCTCATGGAACATTGCCCTTGGTCGGCTCGGGGTCCCCTGCAAACACAGGACAATCTTTTAGGCACTGCGGGCCCCTGACAGATACAGGGGCCCCGACCAATGTAAATCGCTGGCCCCGGCTTTGTACCTGATTGGGAATTTGACCCCCGGCCCATATGGACACTGAGCTGACTATACGCTACTGATGGTGCCTGACTGACACATAGGCCCATATCGATACGGAGTCCCCGATCGGCGCAAAGAGCCGTCTGTCACTTGAGGGCCGTTTCTGCAGGCTGGAGCCCCTGAATGAGACCCGACCAGAACTTTGTGCTATTAAGCCCATCAATCGGGCCCTTGATCGCCGGTCCCGGTGGGCCCTCCAGGCTTTTGAAGCCCCCTCAAATACTGACTCTGGCATACTCGGGCTCCTTGCCAACACAGGACCCCCCGTCAGGCACTGTGGGACCCCTGACAGACGCTAGGGCCCCGAACAATGTAAATCGCTGGCTCCTGCTTTGTTTCTGCTTGGGGAATGGGCCTCCAGACCATGCCGACACGGTGCCGACTATACTTAAGTGGTGGTGTCTGACCGACATATGGGTCCTTATTGACTCAGGAGCCCCCGATTAGCGCACATGGCCGTGCACTGGAATAAAACTAGAATAAAACAATGGTATGGAATAAAACAAATTAACTGGAATAAACGATGGTCGAGCCGTTTATATCTGGCGTTCGTGAGCACGATTTACAGATACAACGGCGGTCAATTGGCTCTCAAGCAATGTTGTGAGAGGTACAATGACGTAATTAATAAAACCTGGACGCATTGAGTCTCGTCGTATATAACGCTTGCTTCAATGTCTTAAAGTTGGACCGTTCCCTCCAACGTAGCGTAGCGTTCTAGATTGGAGCAATTTTAAGACGCAATAGCAAGAGGATGTCATCAAAGGATAGTGTAAGACACATAACGCCACTTTCAGAGTCATTTAGGTACCTTCCAGACATCTTCTCACGCGGGATTTAAGGATCTGTTTTTGATGTGACATCAAAACGCCTATTCGGCGTCCTCTCGAGACATTCAAGACGTCCTTTGCATACCAGGACGTACTTTCATGTGATTGGAAGGTATATGGTTGCATTGTAAACGTCATTTCGTCAAACGTCGACCGACGGACCGACCTATAATAACTACGCCTGATACTCACTGCCCCACTTTCACTTTTTAAGGAAAACCAAATACTGGTGCAGCATTATATGTAGCATTTGCAATAATCGCAAGCGATGGTGGTTAAGTGTCGAGCATAGCTGCCTTCCAAGCAGTTGACCCGGGTTCGATTCCCGGCCATCGCACGCCTGGTTTTGATCCGAGAGGAGGCGTCCAGTCCTACACCCGGCACACGCACAGCTCGAAGCCCAGCACGCTGCTCACCCGCCGATGGTCAGCGCGAGCGGTGACAGGGAAGCGCGTGGTTAAAGCACTATCAACCACACTAGTCACGGTGTTCTGGATATCGCCCACGTCGTTAAGTCAAAATTGTCCCACCGCAATTTTTTCTTGCAACTAACACACTGCGTACACATTCCTTCCGACCGGAATGTGGCCGTTACTCCCCGCTTGGTTACTCCGGCTCGTGGGCATGACGTATGGGAGAGGGCGTGAGCGATGGGTGTGACATGTGACCCCAGCTCCGGAGACCAGAGACGCACGATATGGGTCAGAGTGACCTGTGGTCACCGTGCGACACGCATTGTTATGAACAGCGTCCACGGTTAGTTGTTTATCCCGTCTTAAGATGGCGATTGTATCTCGCAATCACCATGGATAAGTGCTTTGCGGCACATCTTCATCACGGTCTTTTGCCCGGGAGGTCAAAACACACAACTTTTGGAGTTCTTTGAGCGGGTTTGCACGTTTTTGTTAGCTGCATGTCTCATTGCTGTTTTATGGCCTGAGTATCAGCCATGTAATCTGGTGCTGACAAGGTTGTGGCGAGAAGAAATAGGTAGCAACGCTGCCGTTTTCCCACGCCAAACGGGGCACAAAAACAGGATTTGCAACCCAGCCACTCAAAATTTCTTCTAAATTCGCATGCAGTTGGATGTCATGAAGCAATTGCGTGTGAGGATGTTACCCCGTGCGACGTCTGAAGTCATGCCCAAAGAACACTAATCTTCTGACGTTCACACGAGTATGTTAGTTTTAAGATTGAAATAACCCTAGGATTAGTAATCGGACAACTTGTTTCTGTTACATTTTTGCGCACAACTGTTACAGACTGGAATTTACGACGCCAAACTTTCCGGTAACCTAATTTTAGCCCTTTACCTGTGATGGTGATATTTGAAGCACACATTTTAGCTCCGTTTTGCAAATCCAGTTTCTATACAAACTTCACCATATATACATTGCACGACCCTAAATGCACACGATTGAGACGCATCTTTTTCCAAAATATTAGCTCACAGCCCGGCACGCCTCCCGCCCGCTAGGTATCCAGCCCGCAAAAGCCCGCTCTGCTGCAATGTTAGGCCGACATCAACCCGCGTATACTTGATAATGGTAATATCCGCTGTGACATTTCACCTGAATTTGAACCCAACCATATCGTGCCTAAAATGTCATATAAGTGTCATCTCCTGCAAAACCTTATTTCGCTGGCATCAATGATATTGTTTAGGAAAGAATGATCCAAGTACCTGGGCTATAACATTTGTACTGTAATAACGAAGACCTTATGCGCTGTGATGACAGCTTCCTACTACAAATGAGAAGGTAGATAGTGAAATTTAAAATGACTTGCCACCAAAACATGTCAGAGGCTTCACCGTCCTAACCCATCTCAATAGACTACAGACCCTGTCCTCTAAAGTTGCATGCATCGTCCAATGCTTGTACACTGATAGAGTAAGATATGCTGGATGTGTCAGGTTCATAGGAAGTGTCCGCTCTCACATTGTGCACAAGAACAAATTCCATTCCAACGCGTCACAACCGCTGCTCTGTGATAACCCCTATTCAAGAACTAGACGCAGGGTCTTATATGTTGTTTGCCGCACTTTACTGGATACACCATGCGACAACACGGAATAAACAGCATATGGCAGTTTTCAAATTGTCCACACATCCCTCCCACCACTAGGAACTCTTTCTGCATTTCACAAAGCCTGCTCAGTTTTTCCAATGACGCCATTTTATATTATACCAAATTCAAATAACGCTATTTGCAAATCACGCCATTTCAGTTTCTTAGGCTCCTTTCCAGAGATCTTTTGCAACAGAATTTCAAAACCCATTTTTTATGAGACATTTAAAGCGTCTTTCCGGCGTCCTCTTCAGACGCATAAGACGTCCTTTGCATGCTGCCAAGACTTATCTTCAGGTGGTTAGAACGTATATGGATGCAGTGCGGACGTCATTTTGGGCCGTGTTTCAGCAGCATTTACGATGATGCGAACCTGCTTTTTACGGTCATGACTAAACAGCTGTTACGAGGAAATGGCCAAACGTGATGCCCGCAGAGCTCCTTTGTGCCACCAGAGTTACCACACCATAAAGACCATAATAGTAAAGACGTTAGTATCTATCGGCAGTCAGTACCGCATCGTGTTCCTAATACAGTACAGAATCTCAGTGCAAAGCTCATGCTGTGTCAATGCACTGTGAGCCTGGCTGTGATGTTAACAGCGTGTTAAACATGAGAGCGAGAGAGACCGCGCCCATGTTTGGCACCAGACCTTGAACTGAACCCATTAAGTGTCAAGATGAGATTTAGAAGCAGATAGCGACTTACTGAGAAAAATGCAATATCAAGGACAGGGTGACAATTAAAGTTGTCTGACAAGGTCAAATCGCTTGCATGGATACTTTCAGTGTTTAGTTTTGTTAAATTCCATCCAGTAGAGATCAAAGTCACTGGGGCTGGTGTTTTCGGTGCAAAGATGTCAGAGAAGATTGCGGGATTTATTCAGTAACGACCAATACATAACTACATTAACCAGTTTTTATGGCTGCTGGAGCTCGTTTTCTAGTAGTGGGACGCAGCCGGCTTGTGGGCGAGCTTGTAGCTGGGCTGCGGGTGGTATGAGGGGCGGGCGTAAGCCTGGTCATAGCGGGCCTCACCCTCGTACGTGACGTCAGCGACGTAGCCAGAGTAGGCATCAGCGACGTTGTAGGTCACCTTCTGGGTACGACCGTCGGGGAGGACAACAGAGTAAGAGCCCTGGGTGCTGTAGCCATCACGACCCTCCTGAGCGTTGAACTGGGGCTCGTAGTCTCCGTAGCCGTGGACGTCGTAGTTGAAGTGGTACTTGGGCGGCTGATCGTAGCTCTGCTGGTGGGCCGGAGCGTAGCTGGGCTGGCGGTGAGCCGGGGCGGGGGCGTAGCTAGTCTGATGGTGTGCCGGGGCCCTGTAGCCTGGGGCGTTGTCGGCAGCGGCAATGGCCAGAACAGCGGCGACCAAGAAGAACTGAAAGCGTGCCGCATGCTTTTTAGCGCTGACTGTCGTTAAACATGCGCAGTTACGTACTGTGTTAACACGTTGGCTTTACTGACGACAGACATGCCATCATGCACGAAATGCTAAGTATTGCTGGCGATATTTTCCTGAGCTCGTCTGCAGACGGTGCATCAAGACAGCTGTTTCGTAGTTGTCTTTCCAAAGTACCGCTGTCCCTTACGGCACACTGTCGACATTAATGCGCAGGAGTACTTGTAGACAATGAGCGATCTGGCAAAGGAAGGTGTTTTCCTTTTGAGTATGATGGAAAACACTTATTTGGTTACTTCCATCCAACACCCATTGAAGACAATAACTTGCTTCACACACGTCGTGGAAACTTTATGACCCGTTCTCTGCTCCACCTTAAGAACACTTGCCTTCATGTTGTGCCGTAGGGTGTGTGGGACCAAGTGATAGCCAAACGTGGTGGTGTCTCACATTTTATACCACGGCTGGCGGCTGCACGGTCTGCTCGGCTTGTGGGATTATGTATGGGAGAGGGTGTGAGCGATGGGCGTGGCGTGTGAGCTCAGCTCCGGAGGCCAGGGACGCACGATATGGGTTAGAGTGACTTGTGGTCACCGCGCGAACACGCGGAGTTAGGGATAACCGCCGCTGTCGGCTGTTTATCCCGACTTGAAATGACGATTGTGTCTGGTGATTATCTTGGGTATGGGGTTTGCCGCATGTTTTCATCAAGGTCTTTTGCCCGACCGGTCAACACACAATGCTCTTGGAATTCTCGGAGTGGGTTTGCTTTTTTTCGTTGACTGCATGTCTAACTGCTGTCTTACGGTCTGTATGTCAGTCAATGGACCAGGCGTATACAAAGCTGTGACTAGAAAAGTGGTAAGTAACGGTGGCGACATTCATGCCACACCGGTCACAAAAGTGGAATTTGGGGAATTCTGCCCGGCGCCTCAAAATTTCTTCCAAATTTGCATGCATTTAGACCTCATATAGCAACATCATGTGAGGATGCTACCATGTGCGACGTCTGAAGTCAAGCTCAAAGGACATTGACCTTTGACGTGCACACAGGTATGTGGGTTTCAAGTTTGACTACTCCAGGATTAGCAATCGGACAACTTAGTTTGTGTGACACTATTGTGCACGACTGTCACATATTGCAACACACCACGCCTAAATTTGCAGTGACCACATTCCAGCCTTTTACATGCGCTGGTGACATTCGGACCTTACATTTTAGCTCCGTTTCGTAAGCCCAGTTTCTGTAAAAGTTTCACCATATATGTCTTGCACGATCCTAAATACACACACTGGAAAGGCAGCATTCTCCAAAATATTTGCTCATAGCCCGGCTCGCCCGGCCAGCAAGGTATTCAGCCCGCAAAAGCCCGCCCTACCAAAATGTTGAGTCGGCATTAACACGCATATACTCTAAAACCGTGATACGCGCTGAGCCATTTATCCCTAGTTTTAACCCTATACATATTATGCCTAGGATGACATGTCAGTGTCATCTCCTACAAAGCATTCTTTGGCTAGCATCATTGTTTGCAAGCATTGATCCAAGCACCTGGGCTATAAAATCTAGATTGTACCAAGGTAGACCTTAGGCGCTCTTATGCCACCTTTGAACTACAAATGAGTGTGAAGAGAATGTAGTTTAGAAGGGCTGGTCACTAAGATGTGTCAAATGTGTGTAATCAGTAACAAGTAGATCAGTGTGTAAGATGTGTCAGACACTTCACTGTCCCACCACATCTCAGTAGACCGTAGGCCCTGTGCTCTAAACTTGCATGCATCATCTGATGGTGTACACTGACAGAGTATAATTTGCTGGATGTTTCAAAGGCATAAGAAGTGTTCGCAGCCCCCCACATTGTGCATAAGCACAGACGCCATTCCAAGGCGCTACAATCGCTGCTATGAACCAACCCGTGTTCAAAAACCAGACGCAAGCTCTTATGCGTCGTTTGCTCTACTTTAGTGGATACACCATGCAACAACACGGAATAAACAGCGCACAACAGTTTTTCAAATTGTGCACACATATCTCTGACCACTATCCATGCTTCATCCAACAACCATCGCCGCCGTTTATGTGATGCTGTGTCGATCTGGAATTGTGGACACAGACTGTTCTCAGATACATATATTAAAAGATAGGGTAGTATGATGAAGTAGCCAGCAATGCAATCAGGAGGATATCTGCTTGATTAAGAAATTGTATTGTCTTGGGCAGTATTTCCCATTCAAAAGTGTACAAGTGCTTACAAGTACGTTTCTTTATGCCTGATGCCTGCTTGAATACCTTCAATTGTGGAACATACCCTTTACCGTAACGTAACGTTCTCAAGTGAAGGAATTTTAAGACGCAATGAAAATAATTTAACAAGAGGTTATAACGCCATTTTCTTTTTTTAACTTCCCTCCAGACGTTTTTTGAGACAGGATTTGAAGACCTATTTTTCATGTGATATCAAAACGTTATTTCGGCGCCCTCTCGAGACGTTGAAGACGGCCTTTGCCTTAAGAACATTCAATATATTCTTTCCATACCAGGACGGATCTTTAGGTGATTAGAAGGTATATGATTGTCTTGCGACGTCATTTTGGGACGCCGTTCAGAAGCATTTGCGATGATGCCAACGTATTTCTTATGGACATGGCTAAAAGTTCTTACGAGAAAATGGCCAAAATAGATGCCTCAAAAGCAGTCCATTTTGCTACCAGAAATGCCAAACCACAAGCTTTAACAGTAAAGACGGCATTTATCCGCAGTCAGAACCGCACCGCGCTCCTAATGCGGTAGACAATTTCAACATCATAGCCCGTGGTGTGCTAATGCGCTATCAGCCCGGTTCTGATGGCAACAGTGTGTTCAACGGGAGAGCTGAGACAATCCCCACGCCTGGCACGAAACTACGAAGCGTCCTGGCGCCAGACCTTGAACTAAACCCAACAAATGTGAAGATCAACACTCGGGACGAAGCAGTGACTTGCTGAGAGCGATGCAGTGTCAAGGACCGTGCGACAATCCATTGTCACCATCCATGAATCTACGGCACATACATACACAACCATGCGTTGGGGCGGTGATTCCGACACCATCAGACGACAGACCGGCCTGTAATAACTACATCTGGCGCTCACTGGCTCACTTTCCATTCGTGAAGAAAACCAAGTGCTGTTGACCGTTACATGCAGCATTTGCGTCGACTGCAAGCGATGGTGGTATAGTGGTGAGCATAGCTGCCTTCCAAGCAGTTGACCCGGGTTCGATTCCCGGCCATCGCACGCGCGGTTTTAAACCGAAGCCCAGCACACTTCTCACCCGCCAATGGTCACCGCGCGAGCGGTGAGAGGGAGCCGAGTGATTAACCGACTACCAACTCAATATCGCCCCAGTCTTTGGTCTTGCTCATATCGCCCACGTCGGAATTCAAACATGTCACATGACCATCTTTCTTATGTACTGGTATATTTCGCACATAAACGTCCCAACATGCAGGCGGCCGTTGCTCCCGCTTAGCCAACACTCCGGGGGCCCCGAGGTGCCGGCCGACGGGCGGCCCGACGCGCGCGCAGCACGAACCGACGCCGGCACGAGGCGTGATCAACGGACTTCCTCCGAGACGGTCACCATCGCCCCGCGACGTCAGGTGCACGAGCTCATCTCGTTATCGTCAGCGAAAATGCAGACGGTATAATTCAAGGGGCGGGGAACACTGAGGGACAGGGCGGTGGCGTGCGGTGCACAGACCTTTCCAAAGGCGCGCCTACGGCCCCTGCACAGCACCCCACTCCTACGCAGGAGGTGGAATGAGTAGTAAAACGGTATCATTTTACATAGGAGGGTAAAGCAAAACTAAAACGAGTAAACGGGCTAGGAAGCGTCACGCACATCAGGTTGTGCAGGGAACACGGCGCCTTTTAAAACTGCTGACAGCTTGTCGAGCGTGTAAGCGATGCAGTTCGAGAGCCACGAGCTGCGAGCGCGTCACACAGCCACAACACTGACTTGGTGGATGGATGACCAGATACCCAGGAATACGCCGTGGCAGGTGGGTACCGTGCAGGTATGCGCCAAACGGTGGAATCTATATACATAGGGTTTCAAACAGTATAATAAAACCGATAGATAAATCGGGCAGAGCGGGGGCGAGGAGAGGGTGCATATGCCATGGAAGTTTAGCCAATACGGGCTGATAGCTTACCCTCCACCAACAAGGTATCTACCTTGCGCTGGGCACCTTGTTAGTGAGTAGGCACCTTGCCGCATGGTACTACGATTCAATCGTCATTCCCCCTCATTTTGTACCCAATATTTTGTTAATGTGATAATAACTGAGTAGTACATTTAAAGTATGCATTTCCTCGTTTTCGTCGAAATAGTTGTGGTATGCTCGTGGTTGAATATTCACTTAAAACAAGCGAACTGTTGGGGGCGGGGGGGGATGGGAGGCATGACCATCCCCTAGCCTCTCCCAGGCGGGGGCTGACTCTCTCGCACGAGGTTATCTGCCATGCTCCAACTGCTTTGTTCAAGCAACTCCGGGATTCGTCAACACATAACTTCCTGCAAAGGCGGGCAGAGCAGCGACCATAATGCCCGAGCACCTACCCATGCAGCACCGTTCCATTCAGATCCGACATGTGTCTCAGTAATGGATTTTACCAATGATTTTTGCCCTACACCTACTTTATTTCTACCCGGCATACATAACAATATTGTTGGCTTTTTATGCAACACTGCATAAAATGAGATGCTTAATACATTCTTCAATTAGTCAGAAAACGCAAGCTTCGCACGCGGTGCTATATCTCCCTGCGTGCATTTGACCACCTTCTACCGCTCGGATACAAATTTGCGTTGAATATAGATGTAAGAATGTTATTGCGCTACAAAAACAACAAATGACACGCTTAAGACAACTGCGGCAACAACCAAAGGCTATCTGTTTTTTCCAATGAACGTAATCGACCATCGCAACAATAAAAAATATGCTTGTTTGCAGCACGACATCCTCTGGTACTTCTGATAAGCAACAGCTGATTTTGAGTCTAAAAATTCGTTGCCACTGAAATTCACGTCGCGTGTCAGGGCTGTTTGTAAAGCTCGGTAGGCGGAGGATTTATTTTAGGTTGAATTTTTTTGGCAAGAAGAGGCGATATTTTCTAAGAAAACAGAACCAGCCTTAGTCCCAATTAGTTATTTTCCTCCTATCTCCGCTGCCACATGTCAACGAAGGCCGCTTACAATTCCTGCTCGGATTCCTCTTCTGTCGCAGCACAGCGCGCCACCGCCATTGTTTCTCGCCGACGGGCGCCACCATCTCCGCATTGGCTGCCACCAAAGACCTTAGCTTGACCTATCGATTTAAAGGTCGGTCACCGATTGCTAACTTGTCAAGCGACCGGCTCCATCGGTCAGTAACGTCACTCAGGCGGGCTGCAGAAACTAGCCTCGTACCCGCTGTGCCTCAGCTGTCAGGTTCTCGCTTGGCAACACCATGGAACATCTTCGATGCATCGCTGGCCTGCTGCTGCTGTTTTGCTGCATCGGGCAGCTGGAGTCGTCTGATAAGCTGAAGGGCATAGGGATGCTGAGGGACGCAGGCGCTGTCGTGTGCGAACACGCTCCGCTCCGGGCTGCCTTAAACGCGCTGTGCTGATTGGAACTCTCCCAGCATCAAATAAGCCATCACAAGGGCGCTCGTGGACCGAGCAAAGCGGTCAGCTCAACAAAAATGGTGTACATTCAGGGGCCCTACCCGGGATGGCAAACCGCCTGCATGACGTATTATGTGCTTAATTCGTTGCAACTGGTGATTGCATCACCATGTTACATTCAGGAACAACTGGCATGGCACCTTAAAAAGTGATACCGAGTTGCTTACTTAAGTGTACGCCTGGAAATAATCAGCTGCGCACGGCTGTACCAGGAACCACTTCAGGTACTTTATTTGTGGTCATGACTGGGATGGCCCGCGGCCGGTGTCAGCGGCCGCGCTTAAAAGTCAGGTTACGCCAGAGGGCAGAGCAGGCCGCGCCGAGCATTGTGACACGTTACACTTTGGCCATCAAATTCTGCCGAAGACCTGAAATTTCGCGATCAAATGATGAAGCACAGGGCTCGTGTAACAAACACAGCTTAGCGTGGGGTCCGATTTTAGAAATTAATTTATTCCAAAAGTTCGGACTAAATCTTTAGAAAAGTAAACCATACAAAAAATAACTGACGCAAAAAACAAATCGGAAATAAAGGGTCTCAACTCCGATGACCCGCCATCGCGGTTAGAAGACACCAGTGCAATTTTATTTTGAAAAACAGACAATCGCATCGGCACAAATATGCGTCACTGTGTGATGCCGGCCGCACTGGGGCAAACTACAGATGCACCAATTTCCACTGCTCTCAGGGCTACCGTTGGGCATCCGCAACCGGAACGAATTGTTGTGCCTGCAATAGCGCATGTAAACAACAAATCACCCTATAAGGTAGGCACTGCCCGGTTTACAAACATCCAATACTCAGTATTTATCATTCCTTTATTACATCACAAACACCGCTGTAGGCCATAGCGGTGGATGCAGATACAAACTACTACATACCGCAGAAATGCCGCCATTTGCTATCGCACATCAATGCTATGTTAAAGAATGGTCCGCAATTACAGCAATACAGAACATCGATAGCCTTAATTATACAAAAGCCAGACACTACACACCATGCAAACTTAAAGGGAGTGTATGCGATGTGCGACATGGTTGGGTCTAACAATAATGTTGTCAAGGTCTACATTGCTACGTCAATGATGATATTTAGTTAGTTGACAAAGCCTGGCTGGCTTTCATCTGCATTCCAGCGGTCTCCAACGCGGCTAAAAAAAAAACATCGTTCGCACTTTTTTATTCATCATACTTGCTGAAGGGCAGAGTTCCACATTTGCATGGGCATTTGGGGTGAAATAGCTTTCTTAAAGACCATTCGGTGCAGTTCACAGCCCAGCCCCTTTTAAGACCTAAACTTCTCTAGTTTCTGAGCTAAACGCCCGCGAAGATGTGCAGACTTTTTCGGAAAGTACACACAGGACCATACATGCCTCGCTGACGCCATGATAACACCATTCAAATCCTGTCATTCCCTTAGCCATGTGACGGTGAAAGCCAAGAAGAGGAAATTCTCGGGTCGTTTATATCTGGCGTTTGTGAGCACGATTTTCGATTGCCAATTGGCTGTGCAATGTGTAATGACTTAACCAAACAATGACGTGTTAAGAAGCGCATCTTCTAAACCGAGGAATTATGCTGTCTCGAACAGTCCTGTCCGCTTGAAAGTCTACCGACCGTAATAAGTAAGGTTACTTTGTCATATACGGTCTTCAGTATCTTCAAAAGTGAAACATTTTCTTTGAAATATATTTGGCCGCCCTTCTCCGACCCATTTCTATGCCATAAATTAAATAAGTGATAGTGGGGTCCCAGTCACAACGTGCACATTCCAACTGTACGACGACACTGCTAGACTTATGATTAATGAGCAATTTCTGTTACATTTCTAAAACACCTGCTAAATATCTTTTTAGTAAACCTGCGAATCTGGTTACTTTTCCCGACCATGTTCTTAAAATGTTCATCCTTGCCAAATCTATCTAGCATTTGCCCACCTAGATACTCATATTTATACATCCATTTTATCACACTGTCATCGTAGACAAAGAGTGGTTCCGTTAGAGATTTGTTCCTTGTAATTCGCTAATTGGTACAATTGGAAACGTCTAAGTCCATCAGCCATTTCATCACACCAGTCAACTATTAAGCGTAACGTTTCCCGCAAAATTGCATTCGTCCGGCTAGTACAATCAATGTGTAAATATTGTAATCATAGCTGAGAGAAAATGATATCAAGTAATTGCGTGTCGCAGTTTAATCCTTCGATAATATCATTTACGTACACAAGAGACAACGAGGCTGCTGAAACACTACCTCGAGGTACGCCAAGACACTGTCCAAAACTTTACTATACCATTACTAAACTTTACTATACCTTTCGAATAGACACTGTCCAAAACTTTCTGTCTTTTGCTTTGAATGAAGGATACTAACCATGAGATGTGAGTCCGGTTTCTCCTATATTTTAGGTTTCGGAGAACACGTTTATGAAGAACTTGGTTAAACGCCTTGCTGAATCAAGGAGCGTTAGACCGACACGTGTTTACATCCAGTGTTTGTTATATAAGTCACGACGGTCAAAACTGTGTTTCAAATGATAGTTTCGGCGCTAGCTATCATATATATATATATATATATATATATATATATATATATATATATATATATAGACCCGTATATACACGCAAGCATATATGCATATATATATATATATACATATATATATATATATATATATATATATGCATATATGCTTGCGTGTATATACGGGTCTTTGAAGCCTATTTTATTGAAGACTGACGAGTTCTTGACTTTGGCAGGCTTTCTGTTGATTCGTTCCATGTTTTTGGTAAGCTTTTTGTGTCGGATGAAGTCCAAAGATTAAATCAATAAATGAATCATACAAAATATCGTGTGTTTGTTGAAAAGTCATTCAAAAGCTACGTTTCGGTTTAACCATTAAAAACATTACCAAACAGATATGGTGTGATGAAGATAAGACATGGTATGACAGCTTAATCGTATATGGTATGGTATTACACGATCGAAAGGACACATCATACATACACGATGATTCGAATAAAAAAGCAACTGGTTTCAATACATATGCAGACCTCTGTAGCATACTTTCACACAATTCACATACATTTAATGTTCCCCACAACTTGGGGACAGCTATATTTCACAAAGGGGCAACGTAGCGCAACAACTAAGTTGTTTGAGTGTTGGGGCATGTTGATAAATGAGTGGGACTTCCTATGTTATCAGTCATGCTTTGTTGTGTTGTTTTTGATGACTGTGTGTTATTGTTATGTTGATGACACCCACCCCTCTCTCAATGCCCAAGGTACCGATACTTGCGTCATTTGAAGCTCCGTCTTCAGAAATTTGGTTATTTGGCGGTCATGTGGACCCGTCCCCTTTCCTTTGTTATTCCCAAAGCGTGAGATGGCGTGGCCAACGCGGGCCATGACACGATTCCTTCCAGAAGTGACTGGCGCAGCCCATTATACATTACATCCAAAGGGAGATAGCGAGAGGTGGCAACAACATCTTAAAGATGAGATGACCATACGCTCACCGTAGTTCGTCACAGTGTGCAAGGATATGATTACAATTTGCTGCGACTACGAGAGTGAAAACTTTTTTACGTGTCACGCGTTTTGGAGCGCATCAAACTTCGTTCTACCACGCACCTCTTCGAGTTGCATCGTTCACCGGTAACTCATCTCTCGTCGCTGCCATCGTATATTACTTGATATCATTGGCTGGCATCAAAGAAGAGTGCCGTCATTCCGAAACCTAACACACTCAGATACATATGTAACAAATATTTCCATCATTGAAAGTACCAGTTGCCTTAGAACTTGAAACTCAGTTAGTTCGTAGTTCAAGGTAAAAAGGTTATACTATATTTTGTACTAAGTAGCACTTTATTCAGGGCATAAAGCGTTTTCGTTCTTTCTTTTAGCATTACCATGTCCAAAGGCGGAAATTTTGTTGTGAACACGTGTATTGCGCCAGCTCTACCACAGGCATCATATGTTTTCGCCAAATTAATCTCAATGAATAGTGCCGTTCTAAGCTATGAAAACGTCAGGTTATCTAACAGCTGCGGCTGTTGAAAGTAGGCAGTCTAACTTATGCAAGTTGTTCACTGCATGAGTGAGGAACATTAGCCACCTAGACAAGACAGTATACTAGCCTTATTCCTCTGAAAAACCAGGAGAATAGAGACATAGTTCGGTTGATATTTCGGCAACATGCCTTTCTCGACACAATACCAGAACTGAATTCAGAATTACCTGCCGATGATCCTACTCGATTCTTGAGGTTCTTTTTTAAATAAACAATAAGCCGCAGTTTTTACAGAACGCCAACATTCAGGGGACTAAACAGAGAACCATTGCCAGACATTACGAAGACATAGTGCCTATGTAAGAATTGAAATGCCCGGACATGCGTGTACATGAAAACGAATTCAACCGAGTAAGCATCACGCACCACGCTTCATTCGAGCATGCAAGCCAGCTGAAGTAAACAGGCATCACATATCGCGCACGCGTTATGCATGCAAACGATTTGAAATGAACAGGCGTCGCACATCATGCGGCAGGCATCACTTACACATGTAAACGATTTTAAGCTAGCACACATGACACATAGAGGCACTTATCGCCCTCGAATAATTGGCCATGATGAACCCTGTATGTTTAGGTTTGGTCGCCGACTTTTTATAAGAACAGATTCACTTATTTTCCTGTCTGGGCGGTCCTGCGCTCTGTAGATGACCTTGAGCTCTAAAAGGGGCATAGGGCCCATACTTCTCTCGATTCAGCCTCAGACAGTCTAACTGCTGTTGATGGTAAAGGAAAACGGTGTGTCGTACAAAACTGAAGCCAAATGACTTTGCAAAATCCGACCGCTGTCAAGTCATCCGACATGACTGAAAACGCCATTTAAAGACAGCCTTGCTTTTTATATTTCGCGTTTGATACTCAAGTTGGGCTACTCACCCAAAAATAGCATATTTTTGGAAGTTTCTCCAAGGACGTGCGTGAACCGGTTCCCAAATGAACAATGAGCGACCAGCAACATAAAGAACTCGTACTCGCATTGTTTGTGTCACATGATTTGTCACAAGAGGCCTCGACAACGATGGAATCAGGTTTGAGACCAGAAGTTTTTTGCACACCTGTTATGTACTGTTAATAAGCACATAGCAGGCTAAACAAGCCATGTCTCCAAAAATAGCTCAACAATATCAAATAAATATGCACATCTACTACTAAAAGTATTATGTTAAGTTCTAATTGTATGGCCTTGATCGCAAGTATGGCAATGAATTAATACATAATAAACAAATTAATTGTATTGTAATATTTGCCAATAATTTAAGGTGCGTTGCACAGCCGGATTATTCCACGCTAACATTGGCAGCAGCTTTCGGGAACACAGCGCCTTACGTCTGCTTCCAAATGCACGTGAGTACGAGTGCGACAATCTTACGGGGTGAAAACATTGAAACCGCCCAGTGCAAACGTCGCGACACCGCAGTTTAGTGTTGACTGTTAGACGTTCGGCGTTTACTGGTGCAATGTGACTGCGGAGCATCGCATTTTCCATGATCCCTGTGGTGGGTACATATCTAATATTTTGCTTCAGATCCTTGCTAATCTTTGTTCCGCTGGAATTTTACAAGCTCGCGTCTACCCTCGTGACATGATTTTCTCCGCGTAATAGGCTGGTAAGTCATCTGCTTGAACGTAATGAAGTTACATACATCGGATACCAATACATTTATTGCATTCTTGAAAATTATGTGGCTATTTTTTATCGTTCGTTGGAATTTGCCGATAATCATATCAAAATTGCATGCTCCATTTTGTGGAACGAAATCCTTTGCACGAATTTAGCTTGATCAAATTATCCCACCGAGACTGATGTTTTCAAAACGTCTGTAACCGTTGTGAAATGTTGGTTCACGAATGCCATTTTCAAAGCGCGAAAATCTGTCCTCGCGTCGGTTGGTATCACACCGCTTCCCGACGCCGTTGTGCGTTGGTATAACTAAACAGGAATATTGGACCTGTATACATGTCAATTCATAATGAAATGATGTTGAAGCGACCATAGTTTCCCTCCACATTTGTATGTACTGGTGAGCATGTCTGCATATAAGCTATGGTACGCATATTTCAGGTTTGTCCAAGGCGGTAAAAATCTGCCATCGGTGTGATGTTTCTAGGGGTATTTCAGTATGCTGGATTGTTTTAATTTTATCTTAATAAGCACCGAAAAGTAATGCCTTTCAGTGGAAAACACATATTTCATCAGGAGATACCGTCAGTTGGCGTTGACAAATTAAACACGGCGTCGTGTTTTACAACTACGGTTCTACAACACGCGCTGGTGTTATGAAACAGTTGTAAGTTGTAGTTTGTAAACTCTAAATTACAGATAGCAAAATACAAACGGTCTATAACAAATTTGTATGACAAGGGTCACTAATCGCGATACGCCCCAATGTATGGAATCTACTGGGATTTAATCGTCAAAGCCCGTGTTAAGCATTTATGCTGGTAGCACAACTTCAATCGTTTATGTTGTGTCCAGATATTTTCCGCTAAAACGGCTTTAGCTAAAAGTGCGTAAGTGCGTCATTGCAGTGTTCATCAAAAGCAACTTAAGCAAGGTGCATTATTAAGTTCCCGGTGACAGTTGGTGTCTTGAATTTTAAACCACGATATACACTTTCTTGTTTTGACCACGCGGATGACGTAGACCTGGCTTACCTGGAAAAAGAAGAAATAATACATCGTGCCTGATTTTTTCCAGGGAAAAATTGTCATGCATCAACTTACCTGTCTGTCGAGGAGTTTGTTTCGTACCTTACCTTGCGTGAAACAAAACGCCTGCACCGAAGACTGACTGAAGCTCATTCAGTGAAGTGCTTTAGTCGCCATAGAAGCTTATTTGTTATTTTGGGATTTTCTCACTCTCAGAATCCCATTCTAATGTATTGGGGGTCCTTTTTAATTATAACTTTGATTTTCCGTGTATTCTTCCCTCAAAACATGACAGGATAGAGGGATCAATGGGACTTAGCACCTGCTGTTTACAAATTAGGGATGACACAGCTTTGGTATGCTATCAGTGTATTGATCTTAACGGGATCTCCCGATTGGTAGCAAAATTTAGGGCAACAATTGATCCCACTAAGCCACGTCATGTGCTAAGTTCTTCTCATCATCGCCCCGCTTCAGATGTATACGTCAATATCTACGTGGCCATGCCACGTGGCGAAATGAAGCCTAATCAGACGCATGCCATGTTTAAATTTGAACACATCGATGTGTTTATTTATGTTCTTCGCATACATTGATAATATGTATCGCCGTTAGGGAACGGCGGCGTTCCTGCCGCACACCAGCGTTGTAATGCAATGGTAGCAGCGGCGCAAATGCCACCCGATGCTATTGAACATTGCGCAGAGATACCAGGCACTGACTGCTTTAAAAAGTAACAACCACATGTCCGACTTTCAGAGCCCGTCTCGGCGCCTAAACGTACCAGTTGCATGAAGTTGTGCCCGAAGGGTTAACGTTGCGAACTACGTCGCCGTTGCTCCCATGGATTCTGCTTCGACCACCACCCCGTGTGCGTCAAGTGGCCAGCTCCCGTAAAGAAGCGTCCCCCCAGCTGCCAGAACGTCCGCTGCCGCCGTCTGCAGACCTGCGTGCTGCGGCAGGTCCTCTGTATCGGCGCGCCGTGCTACCCCGTGCCGGTCTGTATTCCCGATCGGTGCGCTACGGTCCGATGCGGAACTGGCACAGTCTGTGTGACGGTGAGGAGATCTCGCTCGCGACCTGCCCTGGCTCGCGACCCTTTATGCCGAGGTGTGACTCGCAAATACTTCCCCAGCTGCCAGTTCACTGTCGAATGTGTGCCACGGGCCAAGCCCAAGCCCGGCTTCTGTCCGTCGCCGAAGCAGGTGTCCCAGGCCAACGTCAACCTCTGCCAGTACGACAACGACTGCGCATCCAACCTGCTCTGCTGTCCGGGTGCATCCAGAGGGGGACGTAACTGCACCGCCCCCGCCTTCCCCGACCCGTGCGCCTACAAAAAATGCCCTCTGCATGCACCAACTTGTGTCGCGGGTGTTTGTTTACATCGGGTGTGCACACCCGGGAACTTCCACTGCACCGGCGGGAAACAGTGCTTCTGTTCTCGAAAAGCCAAAATAGTTTGTTCAGACTTGCCAGCGGCTTCCGGGTGTTGAGTTTTTCAAAACAAATTGTCGATATTTGTTTTTTTAGTGAGATATTTGATAAAATTCAAAATGCATTGCGGATATAGAATATATTGCCAGCATTACCACCCCGGTATCTGTTTTCATCGGAACCAAGTGCAACTGCTGTTCACCCGTCGTTTTGAACCGTTTGTAATGCTAAATATCCAGACGCTTGCAAGTGCATATGGAGCACTACAGAGTCCAAGGTTTCTAGCTATTCCGTGAAACAAAATAAATGTGCACACAGATTAAAATCTGGCTTCATGGGCCTCTATAAACTTCGCTATGAATGGAGGGAAGGGCTGTTGATGTAGCGTAACGGAGGTGTAACAGGGGAAAGAGGGGGGTGTTGGATAACTTAACTTTACGTTCAGGTGTTGTTGCAAGTCGTGACAATATGTTTTGAAAACGAATTAAAGCCCAATGGCCGAATGCTGTTGGGCCCTTCTCCTGGCAAGAAACACGGCTATTACTTGTTTCGAGTTTCATTTAGGGCCTTAACAAACCATTCAGGGATGTTACGTTTAACGCAGCGTAAACGGGGTACGGGGTGCGCAGCGTTATCAGTGCGGAACCAGGAGAGATAGGCAAGGTTAAAAGATAGCACGGAATGTGTAAGGTAGTGCATGAACATTTCCTTACCACGCCCATCCATTATAACAGACACGGGGAGATTTTAATGGAGCTGCGGATTTAAATGTATTTTCCCCAGAGCGTGGCAAAAATGGCGACTTACGCATTCTGTAAAGACGTCCACATGCCGATCGGTGGAGATACTAATCGTTCTGAAGAAGCTTGCTGTTTGCGGCGCATTAGTGTTCTATTTTAGGATACAGAATGGAACTTAAAAATTGCAAGATGTCATCTAAAACTTGCTAATGACCATGGAAACAAAGGTAAAGATTATTACCCGCGCCTTTCCAATTTTTTTAGTAATTTCTATGCGCAGCTTGAGCACTCACTTGCTTTAAATGGAAAAAGGTATTTTATTCTCGAGCATACAGCCGCATACACAAGCATACACAACTTCTATGAGCTTGACATCTAGTTCGGCCAACTTCGGCCAACCTTCCTGCAACACAAAGGTCACTTGTCGCGAAGATGACGCGTCATTACGCCCGGCCGCTGTCGCATGGCAGCTGGCTGCGTAAAGGTCACTGACTGCCCCTCCTGGCCGCGTAACACTCCGCGTCCACTTCTGCAGCGAGCGACAACATGGGTTGTCACCAACCGGTATTCTTCGTCGTACTGCTCTGTGCGGTCCAACTGCAGGCACTCGGTACGTTACCCTCAACATTTCTTGCTTCCAAGCAGTTGTTCCCAAAATGCTTCTCGAATGTCTGATAAGTGGACAGTTCGTTTTGAAATGTGTAAATGATAGTCCATCCAGCGCCCTTTGGCACCTACGTTTTAACGTTTTAGGCACTGCGGGCCCCTGACAGATATAAGGGCCTCGACCAATGTAAATCGCTGGCTCCGGCTTTGTACCTGATTGGGAAGTTGACCCCCGGCCCATATGGACACGGAGCTGACTATACGCTACTGATGGTGCCTGACTGACACATAGGCACATATCGATACGGGGTCCCCGATAGACGAAAAGGTCCGTCTGACTGTCACATCAGGACCATCCCTGCAGGCTGGAGCCCCTGAATGAGACCCGACCAGCACTTCGTGTCATTTAGCTCTCCAATCGGGCCCTTGATCGCCGGTCCCGGTGGGCCCTCCAGGCTCTTCAAGCCTCCCCAAACACCGTCTCTGGATGATTCGGGTTCCTTGCCAACACAGGACCCCATGTGAGGCACTGTGGGACCCCTGACAGACGCTGGGGCCCCGAACAATGTAAATCTCTGGCTCCTGCTTTGTTCCTGATTGGGCAATGGGCTACCAGGCCATGCCGACACGGTGCCGACTATGCTTTACTAGTGGTATCTGACCGACGTATAGGCCCTTATCGACTCAGGGGCCCCTGATTAGCACACATGACGCTCTGGATGACATTAAAGTTCCTGGCCCGCAGGGCCGGCCCCTCAACACAACCTCCGGTCGGCTTTTCGGGCCCTTTAAGCCCTCAAATCAGGCTTCAGCCGTAGATCCCGAAAGGCCCGTCGGGCCTCTCGGGATCCTAAGGAGGATGCACATGCCTCCGTTGCTCCTCCTGCCGGCTCTACTGGCAGCGATCAAGGGAAATACGAAAATAGTCGAGTCGTTCATATCTGGCGTTCGTGAGCACGATTTCCAAAGATAACGGCAGTCAATTAGACCTCAATCAATGCTGTGCGAGGTACGATGGCGTAAGTAGCAAAACCTTGACGAATTGAGTCTCGTCATATATGATGCCTGCTTGAATGACTTCAAAGTTGGAACATTCCCTTCAACGTAACGTAACGTTCTAAATTGGAGCAATTTTAAGATGCGATGGCAAGAGGATGTCATCAAAGGATAATGTAAGATAATGTAACCCCACTTTCAAAGTTTTTAAGTGCCTTACAGACATCCTTTCACGCAGGATTTGGGGATATATTTTTGATGTGAGATCAAAACGCCTATTCGGTGTCCTCCCGAGACGTTCAAGACGTGCTTTGCATACCAGGACGTACTTTTATGTGGTTGGAAAGTATATGGTTGTCTTGTAAACGTCATTTCGTCGGACGTCAAATGACAGACAGACCTATAATAACTACGCGTGACACTCACTGGCCCACTTTCACTTTTTAAGGGAAACCAAGTGCTGGTGCAGCATTATATGCAGCATTTGCAATGATCGCAGGCGATGGTGGTATAGTGGTGAGCATAGCTGCCTTCCAAGCAGTTGACCCGGGTTCGATTCCCGGCCATCGCACGCCTGGTTTTAATCCGAGAGGAGGCATCCAGTCCCACACCCGGCACGCGCACAGCTCGAAGCCAAGCACGCTGCTCCTTCGCCAATGGCTACCGCGTGAGCGGTGAGAGGGAGGCGAATGCTCAACAGATCATCAACCCGACACCACCATAGTGTTGGTGTTCTAGATGTCGCCTACGTCGTTAGTCAAAATTGTTCCACCGCAATTTTTTCTTGCAACTAACACACTTCGCACACAATCCTTCCGATCGGAATGTGACCGTTCCTCCCGCTCGATAACGGGAAAGCGGAACTCGACGCCGGGACAAGGCGTCCTCTAGTGACCTCCTCGGAGACAGCCATATGTGGGGCATTGGTTAGGAAGCCAAGATAAAACTTCAGTTAATTTTTCGCATCAGGGGCACGTGTGTTTACCGCACAATCACGACTATTTTGGCATTAGACTGGCAATTCAGTCGCAAAACACGATTAGCGACAGTGACAGTCATCAGTGATTTCGTATCCAACAAATCGGGACAACGGAATACATCCCTGAATTCTGATGAACCCTGAATGCTGAATACGAGATACAATGGGCTCCTGGCTGCAAGCCATCCAAACCTGCTACAGATGTTCAATCTTCCGTTCGATCAAATATCGGTGCGTTCGATCTTGTTGACCGTGACCTGTCCATCTCAAGTATGAAGGCAGTGTTGAAATCCTTAAAGGTCACTAGCTTGTGTACAGGGATGTGGTCCCTTGAGGTAACCCCACCGCATATAGTCCAGGGATGACAAGTTGGGCCAGTGAGAAGCCCACAGTATGGCTGACGTGGCCTTCCGAAAACAATATTCGCCAACCAGTCTAGTAAGACTCGTAGCGTGTGCGGTGTCTCGCTGTCCTGTAGTAGCCATATTCGTCCTGATCGAGCCCGTGAAGTTGTCCCACGACCCCCAAAAGGTATCAGAACGGTAGCGATATAGTGCTTCGATGTGGTGTTGACGGGTTCTCGTTCACCCCTAAAAATAATATTGTGCGGAGCCAAAACTGACGAGTGTGAAATCACGAATGGTTAGCCTTGTTTTTGTCATGTTTTCCTTTGCGGGCAATGAAATCCCACCACACTCCTGATTGCATCAGTGGACTGGGAACCACAATACAATCATGCGACAAAGATAGGTGTCGCCAAAAAAGGTTTCAAGCGATGATGGTAGCGGGTTTCGTTTCTCCGGCCTCAGTAGAGTTTTCCTTTGATTTGTAGCATTATGTTTCTCGTTAGATGAAGCGCGCTAGAGTCAATGAATACTTTGCAGTTGATGTGGTGGGTTTGTTTCCTCTTAAGCCGTCCACATATGGAAGTGAGCCATTAAAACAACGTAAAGTGGTTAGGGATTGCACACGAGAAACTCTGCCTCAGACCGGCAGTATTCCAGCATAACATTAAAGGTGCGTTCGGCCAAGGGGAAAAAATTGAACGAATAATAATTTCCTCGATGTCATAAATGGAAATGTTCCACGCTGTCTCGTTAAGTTTTGTGCGGCTGTCAATTTTGCAATGCTCTCATGGCGCGTCGCCTATTGTGGTTCGTGCTGCCTCGCGTCGAAACCGTTTTTTTAGAACAGGCGCAAACAGGTCCCACCCCAAGTTCGTTTTTGAGGTGGGGAGTATCTGACCAATCGCTAATACCTACCTTGGGTCCGTATCACGGTCTTCAGCCATAGTAACCCGGCAGTGCCACTGTTGGCTTCAGAAAACTGATATGGGGGCGTGAGTGCATGTTCGGTTTCTGCTCTATGAACAGATACGATCCCTGCCGTTTGTTTTAAAGCGTTTATTGTACTTTGTCTATAGGTAAGCGTTTCCCTGGTTGTGAATGACAACGGTAAGCTGGTAAAACGCACCTGTGAACACTTGGAGGGTGTTGTGGTTTAATCATAAATGATGCACAACGATATCACTGAATGAGATGGTGTGGGTCTTGCACCATTCACAAATTTCGTCCAAAACATTTTGTTTGGGGTATTCTAGTTCTGCCAAGCTGTTTGCATTGCCAATAAACTACAGCGCCAAAAACTGCAACCAAGCCATCAGCCCTCAAATAGGTCCTACACCATGCCGAAACAACACTACATCAACGCAAATACTTCAACCGGATTGGGACATGCTGGTATTCATGTGAAGAAAATCAACCTTGAACTTGAAGCCGTCTGATATATGGGAAAAAGGCCTTTAAAGATTGAAGAGCATTGAAGTTGAATGGAACTTGACTATCAAATATAAAACAAAGATGTGCACGCTAGCTTCTCAGGTGTCGAAGAACGGTTTAGCTTAAGCAATGCGTTTGCGCAGTGCAGTACGGATCGCAGCGGCACTGAGACACACGGCAAGATATGTGTTCTTGAAATGCCATCAAGCGCACCAAACATTTTCGAGCAACTCTGAGAAAGTCTAAGCCGTTTGCATCAATTTTTTTAGTGAGTGTTCAGTATTTTGATTTCAACGAGCGGAGATTATGGTCACTGGGGCTGGTGTTTCCGCTGCGAAATTGTGATAGAATATTGTGGAATTCATTCAGTAAGAACCATTCCATAAATATGTTCAACTAGTTTGCAATCGCACGCATGCAACATTTGTCCTGTCTCTTCACAGTTGAAGCTTGTTTCTAGTAGTAGGACTTGGCCGGCTTGTAGGCGGGCTTGTAGCTGGGCTGCGGGTGGTAAGAGGGGCGGGCGTAGGCCTGGTCGTAGCGGGCCTCACCCTCGTACGTGACGTCAGCGACGTAGCCAGAGTAGGCATCAGCGACGTTGTAGGCCACCTTCTGGGTACGGCCGTCGGGGAGGGCAACAGAGTAAGAGCCCTGGGTGCTGTAGCCATCACGGCCCTCCTGAGCGTTGAACTGGGGCTCGTAGTCTCCGTAGCCGTGGACGTCGTAGTTGAAGTGGTACTTGGGCGGCTGATCGTAGCTCTGCTGGTGGGCCGGAGCGTAGCTGGGCTGGCGGTGAGCGGGGGCAGGGGCGTAGCTGGTCTGGTGGTGGGCCGGGGCCCTGTAGCCTGGGGCGTTGTCCGCGGCGGCAACAGCCAGAAGAGCGGCGACCAAGAAGAGCTGAAAGCATGCCGCATGTTTCATAGCGCTGAATGCCTTTAAATATGCGTAGTTACCTCTTGTGTTTATGCGTTGCATTTATCGATAACAAACACGCCATCATGTCCTAACTGCTGAGTATTGCAGGTGATGTCTTCCTGAGCACGTATGCAGACGGCATATCAAGTCGACTGCATCATCGCTGTACTTCAGAGCTTCTGTTGCTCCTTACGATGCATTGCCGGTATAATGTGTACTGGCATTATAGACAACAGTGATCAGGCAAGGAAGTGTTTCCATTCAGGGTATGAATAAAAACACTTCCTTTGCCTCTTCCATCAAAACACCCGTCGAAGACAATGGCTTTTGTTCCATGTACGTCCCGGAAACCTTATGACCTGTTTTCTGCTCCTTCTCCAGAACACTTGCCTTCATGTTGTGCGGCAGGGTGCGTGGGATCGAGTGATGCCAACCTTGGTGGTGTCTCACCTTTTATACCGCGGCTGGTGGCTGGACAGGCGGCTCGGCTCGTGGGCATGACGTATGGGAGAGGGCGTGAGCGATGGGTGTGGCGTGTGACCCCAGCTCCGGAGACCAGGGACGCACGATATGGGTCACAGTGACCTGTGGTCACCGTGCGACACGCACTGTTATGAACAGCGTCCACGGTTAGTTGTTTATCCCGTCTTAAGATGGCGATTGTATCTCGCAATCACCATGGATAAGTGGTTTGCGGCACGTCTTCATCACGGTCTTTTGCCCGGGAGGTCAAAACACACAGCTCTTGGAGTTCTTTGACCGGGTTTGCACGTTTTTGTTAGCTGCATGTCTCATTGCTGTTTTATGGCCCTAGTATCAGCCATGTAATCTGGTGCTGACAAGGTTGTGGCAAGAAGAAATAGGTAGCAACGCTGCCGTTTTCCCACGCCAAACGGGGCACAAAAACAGGATTTGCAACCCAGCCACTCAAAATTTCTTCTAAATTCGCATGCAGTTGGATGTCATGAAGCAATTGCGTGTGAGGATGTTACCCCGTGCGACGTCTGAAGTCATGCCCAAAGGACACTTATCTTCTGACGTTCACACGAGTATGTTAGTTTTAAGATTGAAATAACCCTAGGATTAGTAATCGGACAACTTGTTTCTGCTACAGTTTTTCGCATAACTGTTACAGATTGGAATTTACTACGCCAAACTTTCCGGTAACCCAATTTTAGCCCTTTACCTGTGATGGTGATATTTGAAGGACACATTTTAGCTCCGTTTCGCAAATCCAGTTTCTATACAAACTTCACCATATATACATTGCACGACCCTAAATGCACACGATTGAGACGATCTTTTTCCAAAATATTAGCTCACAGCCCGGCACGCTCCCGCCCGCCAGGTATGCAGCCCGCAAAAGCCCGCTCTGCTACAATACCAGGCCGACATCAACCCGCGTTTACTTGATAATGGTAATATCCGCCGTGTCATTTCACCTGAATTTGAACCCAACCATATCGTGCCTAAAATGTCATATAATTGCCATCTCCTGCAAAACCTTGCTTCGCTGGCATCAATGATATTGTTTAGAAAAGAATGATCCAAGTACCTGGGCTATAACATTTATACTGTACTAACGAAGACCTTATGAGCAGTGATGCCAGCTACCTACTACAAATGAGAAGGTAGAGAGTGGAATTCAAAATGATTCGTCACCAAAATGCATTAGAGACTTCACTCTCCCACCCGATCTTAATAGACTACAGACCCTGTCCTCTAAAGTTGCATGCATCATCCAATGTTTGTACACTGAGAGAGCAAAATCTGCTGCATGCGTCAGGGTCCTAGGAAGTGTCCGCAGTTCATCCCATTGTGCATAAAAACAAACCCTATTCCAGCGCGCCGAAAGTGCTGCTATGTAATAACTCGTATTCAAGAACTAGACACAGACACTTATATGTTGTTTGCCGTCCTTAACTGGATACATCATGCGACAGCACGGAAGAAACTGCATATTGCAGTTTTCAAATTTTCCACATATCCTTCTCACCACTAGGAACTCCTTCTGCACTTCCAAAAGCCTGGTCAGTTTTTTAAATGACGCCATTTTATTTTTCACCAAATTCAAAATACGCCGTTTGCAAATCACGCCATTTTCAGTTTTTAAGCTTTTTCCAGATATCTTTGCAACAGAACTTCAGAACCCATTTTTATGAGACAATTAAGCGTCTTTCCGGCGTCCTCTTGAGACGCATAAGACGTCCTTTGCATAATACCAAGACGCATCTTCACGTGATTGAAATGTATATGGATGTAGTGCCGACGTCATTTCGGGCCGTCTTTCAGGAGCATTTGCGGTGATGCCAACCTACTTTTTACGGTCATAACTAAAAAGTTGTTACGAGGAAATGGCCAGACGTGATGCCTGAAGAACTCCTTTATGCCACCACAGACGCCACACCATAAAGACCACGACAGTAAAGATATTAGCATCTATCGGCAGTCAGTACCGCAACGTGTTCCTAATACAGTAGAGAATTTCAGCATAATGTTCAGGCTGTGTCAATGCACTGTGAGCCTGGCTGTGATGTTAACAGCGTGTTGAACATGAGAGCGAGAGAGACTGCGCCCAGGCTTGGTACCAGACGTTGAACTGAACCCAATAAGTGTCAAGGTGAAATTTAGAAGCACATAGCGACTTACTGAGAAAAATGCAAGATCAAGGACAGGATGGCAACTAAAGTTGTCTGGGAAGGTCAAACCGCCTGCATAGATATTTTCAGTGTTTGATATTATTGATTCCATCCATCAGAGATTAAAGCCACTGGGGCTGGTGCTATCGGTGCAAAGATGTCAGAGAATGTTGCGCGATATATTCAGTAACAATCATTTCATAACTACATTCGACCAGTTTTTATGTCTGCTGGAGCTCGTTTTCTAGTAGTGGGACGCAGCCGACTTGACGGCGGGCTTGTAGCTGGACTGCGGATGGTAAGAGGGGCGGGCGTAAGCCTGGTCGTAGCGGGCCTCACCCTCGTACGTGACGTCAGCGACGTAGCCAGAGTAGGCATCAGCGACGTTGTAGGTCACCTTCTGGGTACGACCGTCGGGGAGGACAACAGAGTAAGAGCCCTGGGTGCTGTAGCCATCACGACCCTCCTGAGCGTTGAACTGGGGCTCGTAGTCTCCGTAGCCGTGGACGTCGTAGTTGAAGTGGTACTTGGGCGGCTGATCGTAGCTCTGCTGGTGGGCCGGAGCGTAGCTGGGCTGGCGGTGAGCCGGGGCGGGGGCGTAGCTAGTCTGATGGTGTGCCGGGGCCCTGTAGCCTGGGGCGTTGTCGGCGGCGGCAATGGCCAGAAGAGCGGCGACCAAGAAGAACTGAAAACGTGCCGCATGTTTTATAGCGCCGACTGTTGTTAAACATACGTAGTTACCTACTGTGTTAATACGTTGGCTTTATCGATGACAGACACGCCATAATGTACGAAATGCTGAGCATTGCCGGTGATATTTTTCAGAGCACGTCTGCAGACGGTACATCAAGACAGCTGTTCCGTCGCTGTCCTTCCAAAGTACCGCTGTCCTTTACGGCACACTGTCGACATCATGCGCAGGAGTACTGTAGACAATAGCGATCTGGCAAAGAAAGTGTTTTCCTTTTGAGTATGATGGAAAACACTTCTTTGGTCCCCTCGATCGGACACCCATTGAAGACAATAACTTGCTTCACACATGTCGTGGAAACTTTGTGACCTGTTCTTTGCTCCACCTTCAGAACACTTGCCTTCATGTTGTGCCGTAGGGTGTGTGGGACCAAATGATACCAAACGTGGTGGTGTCTCACATTTTATACCACGGCTGGCGGCTGAACGGTCGGCTCGGCTTGTGGGATTACGTATGGGAGAGAGTGTGAGCGATGGGTGTGGCGTGTGACTCCAGCCACGGACACCAGGGACGCACGATCTGGGTTACAGTGACCCGTGGTCACCGTGCAACACGCGGAGTAAGGGACAACCGCCGCTGTCGGTTGTTTATCCCGACTTGAAATGACGGTCGTGTCTGATAATTATCTTGGGTAAGGGGTTTGCCGCACGTCTTCATCGAGGTCTTTTGCCCGGCTGGTCAACACACAAAGGTCTTGGAATTCTCGAAGTGGGCTTGCATCTTTTTTTCGTTGACTGCATGGTCTACTGCTGTCTTATGGCCCGCATGTCAGTCATTGGACCAGGCGTAGACAGAGCTGTGACTAGAAAAAGTGGTAAGTAACGGTGGCGACATTCATGCCACACCGGTCACGTGAGAGGAATTTGAGGAATTTGTGCCCGGCGCCTCAGAATTTCTTCCAAATTTGCACGCATTTAGACCTCATATAGCAACAGCATGTGAGGATGTTACCATGTGCGACGTCTCAAGTCACGTTCAAAGGACATTGACCTTTGACGTTCACACAGGTACGTTGGTTTCAAGTTTCAAATGCCTCTAAGATTGGTAATCGGACAGCCTATTTTGTGTTAATCTATTATGCACAACTGTCACAGATAGCAATACTCTACGCCGAAATTAGCAGTGACCACACTTTAGCCTTTTACTTCTGCTTGTGACATTCGAAACTTACATTTTAGCCCCGTTTCGTAAGTTGAGTTTCTGTAAAAGTTTCACCATATATGTCCTTGCACGATCCTCAATACACACACTGGAACGGCAACATTCTCCAAACTATTTGCCCATAGCCCGGCTCGCCCGGCCAGCAAGGTATCAAGCCCGCAAAAGCCCGCCCTACCACAATGTTGAGTCGGCATTAACACGCATATATTCTAAAACCGTGATACGCGGTGAGCCATTTCTCCCTATTTTTAACCCTATACATATTATGCCTAGGAATCATGTCAGTGTCATCTCGTGCAAAACATTGTTTGGCTAGCATCATTGTTTGAAAGCATTGATTCAAGTACCTGGGCTATAAAATTTAGATTGTACCAAGGTAGACCTTAAGTGCTCTTATCCCACCTTTCAAATACAAATGAGAAGGAAGAGAGTATAATTTAAAATGGCTGGTCACCAAGATATGTCAGATACTTTACTGTTCCACCACATCTCAGTAGACCGTATGCCCTGTGGTATAAACTTGCATGCATCATCTGATGCTGTGCACTGACAGAGTATAATGTACTGGATGTTTCAAGGCCATAAGAAGTGTTCGCAGCCCCTACACTGTGCATAGGCACAGACGCCATTCCAAGGCGTTACAATCGCTGCTATGTACTAACCGGTGTTCAAAAACCAGACGCAAGCTCTTATGCGTCGTTTGCTCTACTTTAGGGGATACACCATTGCAATAAAAACAAAACACGGAAATAAACAGCGCACGACAGTTTTCGAATTGCTTCACACATATCCTGACCACTATCCATGCTTCATCCCACAGCATCGCCGCCGTGTAAGTGATGCTGTGTCCTTCTGGAAATTGTTGACACAGACCGTTCACAGATACTATATTAAACAGAAGAGGGTAAGTACGATGAAGTAGCCAATAACGCAAGGATGGGGATATCTGCTTGACTAAGAAATTGTCTTGTCTTGGGCAGTTCTTTTCCATTCAAAAGTGTACAAATAATTATCAGCACGCTTTCCTTATGCCTGATGCCTGCTTGAAATACCTTCAATCGAGGAAACATGCACTTACCATAACGCAACGCTCTGAGTGGAGGGAATTTTAAGACGCAATGACTGGCAGAATTTAACAAGATGTTATGACGCCATTTTCTTTTTTTAGCTTCCCTCCAGACGTCTTTTGAGACAGGATTTGAAGGACATATCTTTCATTGTGAATATCAAAACGTTATTTCGGCGCCCAACTCACAGAACGTTGAAGACGGCCCTTTGCCTTAAGAACATTCAATACATGTTTTGCATACCAGGGACGGATCTTTAGGTGATTGGAAGGTATATGATTGTCTTGTGACGTCATTTTGGGACGCCGTTCAGAAGCGTTTGCGGTGATGCCAACGTATTTCTTACGGACATGGCTAAAAGTTGTTACGAGAAAATGGCCAAAACAGATGCATCAAAGCAGACCATTTTGCTACCAGAGATGCCAAACCATAAGCATAACAGTAAAGATGGCATTTATCGGCAGTCAGAACTGCACCGCGCTCCTAATGCGGTAGACAATTTCAGCATCAAAGCCCGTGCTGTACTAATGCACTATGAGCCCGGCTCTGATGTCAGCAGCGTGTTCAACGGGAGAGCTGAGGCAATCCCCACGCCTGGCGCCAGGCCTTGAACTGAACCCAACAAACGTGAAGATCAACACTCGGGACGAAACAGTGACTTGCTGAGAGCGATGCATTATCAAGGACCATGCGACAATCCATTGTCACCATCCATAAATCCACGGCAAATGCATACACAACCATGCGATGGGGCGGTGATTCCGACACCATCAGACGACAGACCGGCCTGTCATAACTACATCTGGCACTTACTGGCTCACTTTCCTTTCTTGAGGAAAACCAAGTACTGTTGACCGTTATATGCAGCATTTGCGACGACTGCAAGCGATGGTGGTATAGTGGTGAGCATAGCTGCCTTCCAAGCAGTTGACCCGGGTTCGATTCCCGGCCATCGCACGCGTGGTTTTCAAACCGAAGCCCAGCACACTGCTCACCCGCCAATGGTCACCGCGCGAGCGGTGAGAGGGAGGCGAGTGGTTCACGCACTATCAACTCAACATTGCCCGAGTCTTTGGTCTTTCTCATATCGCCCATATCGGAATTCAAACATGTCACATGACCATCTTTCTTATGTACTGGTATATTTCGCACATAAACGTCCCAACATGCAGGCGGCCGTTGCTCTTAGCCAACACTCCGGGGGCCCCGAGGTGCCGGCCGACCGGCAACCCGACGCGCGCGCAACACGAACCGACGCCCGCACAATGCGTGATCGACGGACCTCCTCCGAGACGGTCACCGTCGCCCCGCGACGCCAGGTGTACGAGCTCATCTCGTTATCGTCAGCGAAAATGCAGAGTTATAACTCCATGAGCGGAGAATACTGAGGGACGGGGCGGGGGCGTGCGGTGCACAGACCTTTCCAAAGGCGCACCTACGCCCCCGCACAGCACCCCACTCCTACGCGGGAGGTAGAATAGGCAGTAAAACGGGATAATTTTACGTAGGGAGGGTAAAGCAAAACTAAAACAAGTAAACAGGCTGCGAAGCGTCACGCGTGATGTTACCATGTGCGACGTCTGAAGTCAAGCTCAAAGGACATTGCCCTTTGACGTTCACACAGGTCTGTTGGTTTCAAGTTTGAAATAACTCTAGGATTAATAATCGGACAGGTTATTTTGTGTTACATAATTGTGCACAACTCACAGATTGCAATACACTACGCCGAAATTTGCAGTGACCACATTTTAGCCTTTTACATGCGCTGGTGACATTCCGAACTTACATTTTAGCCCCGTTTCGTATGTCCAGTCTCTCTAAAATATCCACCATTATAAACTGCACGATCCTAAATACACACACTGCAAAGGCAGCATTCTCCAAAATATTTCCCCACAGCCCGACTCACTCCCGCGAGCAAGGTATCCAGCCTGCAAAAGCCCGCCCAAACCAAAATGTTGAGTCGGCATTAACACGCATATACTCTAAAACCGTGATACGCGCTGAGCCATTTCCCCCTATTTTTAACCCTATACATAATATGTCTAGGATGTCATGTCAGTGTTATCTCCTGCAAGCATTGTTTGGGTAGCATCATTGTTTAAAAGCATTGATCCAAATACCTGGGCTATAAAATTTAGGTTGTACCAAGGAAGGCCTTAAGTGCTCTTATCCCACCTTTCAAATATAAATGAGAAGGAAGGGAGTATAATTTAGAATAGCTGGTCACTAAGATAAGTCAGATACTTTACTGTTCCACCACGTCTCAGTAGACCATATGTCCTGCGCTGTATACTTGCATGCATCATCTGATGCTGTGCACTGACAGAGTAAAATGTGCTGGATGTTTCAATGGCATAAGAAGTGTTCGCAGCCACCCACATTGCGCACAAGCACAGACACCATTTAAAGGCGTTACAATCGCTGCTTTGTAATAACCTGTGTTTAAAAACCAGACGCAAGCTATTATGCGTTGTTTGCTGTACTTAAGTGGATACATCATGCAACAACACGGAATATACAGAGCACGACAGTTTTCAAATTGTTCACACATGTCTCTGGCCACTATCCATGCTGTATCACGCAAACATCGCCGCCGTTGATGTGATGCTGTGTCGATCTGGAATTGTTGACACAGACCGTTCACAGATACAGATATTAAAGAAGAGGGAAAAAGCTGTTGCACCATGAGGTGCATACCCATCTTGAAGATCACTTTGTGCAGTTCACAGCCCTGCCCCTAAGACATGAGCCCTTCTAGTTTCTGAGCTACACGCCCGCCAAGATGTGCAGACAAGTTCGAGAAGACTAGTTCAAGATCACCCAGGCATCCATGGAGCGATAATAACGTCACTGAAATCCTGTTCTTCCACTGGCTATGCTGTGATCAAGGCGAAAACAAAATATAAGTATCTAGTCGTTTATATCTGACTTTGTGAATACGATTTCCAGACATGACGGCCTGTGATCACTACGTCTGGCACTCACTGGCCCACTTTCCTTTCTTGAGGAAAACCAAGTACTGGTGGCTGTTATATGCAGCATTTGCAACGATTGCAAGCGATGGTGGTATAGTGGTGAGCATAGCTGCCTTCCAAGCAGTTGACCCGGGTTCGATTCCCGGCCGTCGCACGCCTGGTTTTGAACCAAGACGACATCGCGTCCCACACCCCGCACACGCACAGCTCGAAGCCCAGCACACTGCTCACCCGTCGGTGGTCACCGCGCAACCGGTGAGAGGGAGGCGAGTGGTTAACGCACTATCAACCCAACATCGCCCCAGCTTTTGGTCTTTCTTATATCGCCCACATCGGCATTCAAACATGTCACATGACCATCTTTCTTATGTACTGGCATATTTCGCACATAAACGTCCCAACATGCAAGCGGCCGTTGCTCCCGCTTAGCCAACACTCCGGGGGCCACGAGGTGTCTGCCGACCGGCCTCCCGTCGCGCGCAACACGAACCGACGCCGGCACAAGGCGTGATAGACGGACCTCCTCCGAGACGATCACCACCGCCCCGCGACACCAGGTGCACGAGCTCATCTCGTTATCGTCAGCGAAAATGCAGAGATATAACTCCATGAGCGGGGAATGCTGAGGGACGGGGCGGGGGCGTGCGGTGCACAGACCTTTCCAAAGGCGCGCCTACGCTCCCGCACAGCACCCCACTCCCAGGCAGGAGGTGGAATAGGTAGTAAAACGGGATAATTTTACCGTAGGAGGGTAAAGCAAACTAAAACAAGCAAACAGGCTACGAAGGCGTCACGCACATCAGGCTGTGTAGGGAAGACGACGTCTTTTAAACTGATGACAGCTTGTCGAGCGTGTAAGCGATGCAGTTCGAGGGCCACGAGCTGCGAGCGCGTCATACAGCTACAACACTGACTTGGTGGATAGATGGGGAGATGCCCAGGAATATGCCTTGGGGGTAGGTACCGTGTATTTATGCACTAAACGGTGGAATCTGCATACATGGGGTTGCAAACAGCATTATGAAACCAAGAGATGAATCGGGCGGAACGGGGGCGAGGAGGGGGGTGCATATGCCATGGCAGTTTAGTCAATACGGGCTGGTACCTCACCCCCACCAACAAGGTATCTGCCCTGCGCTAGGCACCTTGTTAGTGGGTAAGTACCTAATCGCATGGTGCTACTATTCAAACGTGATTCCCCTCATTGTGTGCCCGATATTTTGCCAATGTGATAATAATTGAGTAATGCATTTAGTATGCAATTCCTCGTTTCGTCGTAATTAGTTGTAGTATGCTTGTGGTTTGAATGTTCACTTATAACCAGCGAATGTTTGGGGGGTGGGGGGGCGGGGGGGGGGCATTCCCTATCCTCTCCTAGGCGGGGCTGACCCTCTCGCACGTTATCTGCCGTTTCCAATTACTTTGTTCAGACAACTCTGGGAGCCGTCAACACATGACTTCCTTCAAAGGGGACAGTGCAGCGACCATAATGCCCGAGCAGCTACCCATGCAGTACCGTTCTATTCGGATCCGACATGTGTCTCAGTAATGGATTTTACCAATTATTTTTGCCTACACCTACCATATTTGTACTCGGCATACATAACATACAGTACATACATGTACCGGCCGTGCTTAAAGGTCAGGTTATGCCAGAGGGCAGAGCAGACCGCGCCGAGCTTGTGACACGTCACACGTTGCTACCAAATTTTGCCAAATACCTGAAATTTCTCGACCAAATGATGAAGCACAGGGCTCGTGTAACAAGCACTGCTTAGCGTGGGCTCTGATTTTAGGAATTAATTTTTTTCCAAAAGCTCGGGCTAAGTCTTTCAAGAATTAAACTATACAAAAAATAACTGAAGCAAAAAACAAATCGGAAATAAAGGGTCTGAACTCCGATGACCCGCCATCGCGGGTAGACGTCACCAGTGCGATTTTATTTTGAAAAACAGACAATCGCATCGGCACAAATATGCGTCACTGTGTGATGCCGGCCGCACTGGGGCAAAATACAGATGCACCAATTTCTACGGCTCTCATGGCTACCGTCGGGCATCCGCAACCAGAACAAAGTGTTGTGCTCGCAATAGCGTATGTGAACAACAGATCCCCCAATAAGTTGGGTACTGCCCGGTTTACAAATATGCAATACTCAGTATTTATCATTCGTTTATTACGTCACAAACACCGTTGCAGGCCATAGCGGTGGATGCAGATACAAACTACTACCTACCGCAGAAATGCTGCCATTTGCTATCGCACATCAATGCTACGTTTAAAAATGGTCCGCAATTATAGCAATGCAGAACATTAATATCCTTAAGCATACAAAAGCCAGACACTACACACCATGCAAACTTAAAAGGAGTGTATGCGATATGCGACATGGTTGGGTCTAACAATAATGTTGTCAAGGTCTACATTGCTACGTCAGTGATGAGATTTAGATAGTTGACAAAGCCTGGCTTGCTTTCATCTGCATTCCAGCGGTCTCCAACTCGCGGCTAAAAAACATCGTTCGCACTTTTTATTTATCATACTTGCTAAAGGACAGTGTCCACATTTGCACTGGGCATTTGGGGTGAAATAGCTTTCTTAAAGACCGTTCGGTGCAGTTCACAGCCCAGCCTCTTTCAAGACCTAAACTTATCTAGTTTCTGAGCTAAACGCGCGCGAAGATGTGCAGACTATTTCGGAAACTACACCAGGGCCACACATGCCTCGCTGACGCCATGATAACGCCGTTCAAATCCTGTCATTTCGTTAGCCATGTTGCGGTCAAAGCCAAGAAGAGTAAATTCTCGGTTCGTTTATATCTGGCATTTGTGAGCACGATTTTCAGATATAAAGATCGCCAATTGGCTGTGCAATGTGCACTGACTTAATCAAACAATGACATGTTGAGGAGCACATCTACTAAACCGAGGAATTATGTTGTCTAGAGCAGTCTTGTCCGCTTGAATGTATACCAACATTCATAAGTAAGGTTATTTTGTCATATCCAGTCTTCAATATCTTCAAAAGTGAAACATTTCCTTTAAAATATATTTGGCTGCCCTTCTCAGACCCATTTCTATGCCATGGATTAAATAAGTGATAGTGGGGTCCCAGTCACAACGTGCACATTCCAACTGTACGATGACACTACTAGACTTGTGATTTATGAGGCAATTTCTGTTACATTCTGAAACACCTGCTAAATATTTTTGAGGCAAACCTGCGAATCTGGTTACTTTTCCCAACCATGTTCTTAAAATGTTCATCCTTGCTAAGTCTGTCTATCATTTGCCCACCTAGATACTCATATTTATACATCCCTTTCATCACACTGTCATTGAAGACAAAGTGTGGTTCCGTTAGAGATTTGTTCTTGTAATCGCTAATTGGTACATTGGAAACGTTTAGTCCGTCAGCCATTCATCACACCAGGCAACTATTAAGCGTAACGTTTCCCACAAGATTGCATTCGTCCCTCCGGGCTAGTACAATCAATGTGTGAATATTGTAATCATAGTTGAGAGAAAAATGATATCAAGTAATTGCGTGTCGCGGTTTAATCCTTCGATGATATCATTTACGTACACAATAGACAACGAGGCTGCTGAAAACACTGCCTCGAGGGTACGCCAGAACTACTATACCTTTCGAATAGACACTGTCCAAAACTTTCTGTCTTTTGCTTTAAATGAAGGATACTAACCATGAGATGTGAGTCCGGTTTCTCTTATATTTAAGTTTCGGAGAACACGTTTATGAAGAACACTTGGTTAAACGCCTTGCTGAATCAAGGAGCGTTAGATCGACACGTGTTACATCCAGTGTTATTATATAAGTCACGACGGTCAAACTATGTTTCATATGATAGTTTCGGCGTAGCTATCATATATATAGATATTATATATATATATATATAGATATATATATATATATATATATATATATGATATATATGCATATACATATATATACATATATATATATGTAGATTATATATATATATATGTATATATATGCATATACATAATACATATATATAATTATATATATATGTATATGTAGTATATAATGCATATACACACACACAAATATATATATATATATGTATATATATAGATATATATATATATATATATTAATATATTATATATATATATATATATATATGCATATATGTATGCGTGTGTATATACGGGTCGTTGAAGCTATTTTATTGAAGACTGACGAGTTCTGACTTTGGCAGGCTTTCTGTTTGGTTCATTTCATGTTTTTAGTAAGCTTTTGTGTCGGATGAAGTCCAGAGATTAATCAATAAATGAATCATACAAAATATCGTGTGTTTGTTGTATAGTCATTCAAAGTTACGTTTCGTTTAACCATTAACAACATTATCGAGCAGATATGGTATGATGAAGAAAGACATGGTATGACAGCTTGATCGTATGTGGTATGGTATTACACGATCGAAAGGACACATCACACATACACGATGATTCGAATAAAAAGCAACTGGTTTCAATACATATGCAGACCTCTGTAGCATACTTTCACACAATTCACATACATTTAATGTTCCACACAACTTGGGACTGCTATATTTCACAAAGGGGCAAACGTAACGCGATAATTAAGTTGTTGAGTGTTGGGCATGTTGATTAATGAGTGGGACTTCTTATGTTATCAGTCATGCTTTGTTGTGTTGTTTTTGGTGACTGTGACTGACTGTGTGATGACTGACATTACGAAGAACACAGTGCCTATGTAAGAATTGGATTGCCCGGACATGCGTGTACATGGAAGGAAATTCAACCGAATAAGCATCATGCACCACGCTTCATTCGAACATGCAAGCCAGCTGAAGTCAACGGGCATCACATATCGCCCACGAATTATGCATGCAAACGATTTCAATTGAACAGGCATTGCACATCGCGCGTCAGGCATTACTTACACGTGTAAACGATTTTAAGCTAGCACACATCACACAAAGAGGCACTTATCACTTTCGCATAATTGGCCATGATGAGCCTTGTATGTTATTTGGTCGCCGACTTTTTATAGAACAGATTACTTATTTTCCTGTCTGGGTGGTCCTGCGCTCTGTAGATGACCTTGAGCTCTAAAAGGGGCATAGGGTCCATACTTCTCTCGATTCAGTGTCACAGTCTAACATCTGCTGATGGCAAGGAGACGGTGTGTCGTACAAAACTGAAGCCAAATGACTTTGAAAATATGACCGCTGTCAAGTCATCCGACATGACTGAAAACGCCATTTAAAGAGTCTTGTTTTTTAGATTTCGCGTTTGACACTCAAGTTGGGTTACTCACCCAACAGTAGCATATTTTTGGAAGTTTCTCCAAGGACGTGCATGAGTCGGTTCCCAATAAACAATGAGCGACCAGCAAATAAAGAACTCGTACTCGCATTGTTTGTGTCACATGATTTGTCACAAGAAGCCTCGACAACGATGGAATCAGTTTTGAGACCAGAAGTTTTTTCACACCGTTATGTACTGTATGTAATAATGTACTGTATTATGTAATAAGCACATAGCAGGCTAAACAAGCCATGTCTCCAAAAATAGCTTAACAATACCAAAGGAATACGCACATCTACTACAAAAAATATTATTTTGAGTTCGATTTTTATGGCATTGATCGCAAGCATGACAATGAATTAATACATATTAAACAAATTGATTAAATTGTAATATGTGCCAATAATTTAAGGTGCGTTGCACAGCCGGATGTTCCACGCTAATATGGCAGCAGCTTTCGGGAACACAGCGCCTTACTTCTGCTTCCAAATGCACGTGAATACGAGTGCGGCAGTCTTATGGAGTGAAAACATTGAAACCGCTCAGTGCAAACGTCGCGACACCGCAGTTTAGTGTTGACTGTTGGTGGGCTATACGTTCGGCGTTTACTGCTGCAATGTGACTGCGGAGCATCGCTTTTTACATGATCCCTGTGGTAGGTACATATCTAATATTTTGCTTCAGATCCTTGCTAATCTATGTTCCGCTGGAGTTTTACAAGCTCGCGTCTACCCTCGGAGCATGATTTTCTCCGCGTAATAGGCTGGTAAGTTATCTGCTTGAACGCAATGAAGTTACATACATCGGATACCAATACATTATTGTATTCTTGAAAATTATGTGGCTATTTTTATCGTTCGTTGGAATTTGCCGATAATGATACGAAAATTGCCTACTCCATTTTGTGGAACGAAATCCTTTGCACAAATTAGCTTGATCAAAATTATCCCACCGAGACTGATGTTTTCAAAACGTCTGTAACCGTTGTGAAATGTTGGTTCACGAATGCCATTTTCAAGCGCGAAAATTTGTCCTCGCGTCGGGTGGTATCACACCGCCTCCCGACGCCGTTGTGCATTGGTATAACTAAATAGGAATATTGGACCAGTATGCATGTCAATTCATAATGAAATGATGTTGAAGCGATCATAGTTTCCCTCCACATTTGCATGTACTGGTGCGCATGTCTGCATATATGCTATGGTACGCATATTTCAGGTTTGTCCAAGGCGGTAAAAATCTGCCATCGCTGAGATGTTTCTAGGGGTGTTTCGGTATCATGGCTTGTTTTAATTTTCTCTTAATAAGCACTGAAAAGTTACGCCTTCCAGTGGAAAACACATATTTTGTCAGGAGATATCTTCATATTTTTGCGGTATTATTTTGTACGACCAACGTGCATTTTAGAGACGATTTATAGCGCTCACTTTCTAACACACACCATGTCTTTAAGGCGCAGTGAGACCGGCAAGTACGTGAAAGGCGTCACCTAAAC